>NW_028270158.1:77770938-78125105 GCF_037043375.1 Chiloscyllium plagiosum
CCACTCCCAGTCGTCTCCCTTCCAGAAACTTATTCCCCATAGAAAGCGCGCCCTCACTGCCCTAGACGACATACACCCCCCACCCCCGTTTTCCTGTACACTTCCAACAGCCTGCACCTCGACATAGAGGCATATCAACTGGCCACCACGCTAGAGGAGATAACATGCCACGGCTGAAGTACTTGCCCAGTTGAATGTAGAGGCTGTCGCCATTCGCACTGTCGCCCTACAAAACAGAATAGCCCTGGACAACTGGCTGGCCAAAATTGGGGCACTTGCACCTTCATTGGCACAGACAGCTGTACCTACACCCCTGACCCCACCGGCCTCACAGCGCCAGAGACCTGGGTTCAATTCCCGACTCAGGCGACTGACTGTGTAGAGTTTGCACATTCTCCCTGTGTCTGCGTGGATTTCCTACGAGTGCTCTGGTTTCCTCCCACAGTCCAAAGATTTGCAGGTCAGGTGAATTGGCCATGCTAAATTGCCCGCAGTGTTCGGTAAAGGGATAAATGTAGGGGAATGGGTGGGTTACGCTTCAGCGGCTCGGTGTGGACTTGTTGGGCCATAGGGCCTGTTTCCACACTCTAAGTAATCTAATCTAATTTGATCTAAGTAATCTAATCTAAAAAAATATAACGGACCTGACACACCACTTTCCACAGGCTGCTGCTGTCCCAAATGAACCGGAGTCCCACTGGGACCTCTGGACCTGGGCAACCGCCTGGCTTGGCTCACGGGGCACTGAACTGCTGGAGGAACTAATATCCCGTATTGCGGTTGTGGATACCATTATCCTGATCATGGGCCTCCGTCTGTGCTGCTGCCGGTTTTGTACAGCACTTTTCCCCCTGCTCTCCTCACAAAACAGCTTGTACAAGTTCTTTGGAGAGAGATCCCCTCCCCGACACAAACTACACTTGGTCAGATTCAGACACTGACTGCTACCTATCTGACACCGAAACCCCACTATCTGATAGCCTACTTGCTTCGGGCTACATTGCACTTTTTCAACATGCTCTAAAAAAAATGGTGAACTGAGGGAGAAAATCTGCTACACTCTCCACCCACAGCATAATCACATAAAAAAACACAGAAGCATGTTTACGAAACACAGAAATCATGCCTGCTAATACACATAGAACACACCCACAATGCCTCAGTTTTGCCCAAACAGGCGAATATAGAATCCAGACATTCTAAGCTACTCCCAAACCAAATAAGATAACTCACAAACAGCCTTCACAGGAAGCTACTAGCCTAGATCATCTCTTCAGTCCTAATACCCTTCGTACAAGCTCATTTCCCATATATAATGACAGCGCATAAACAAGAGGCAGACAGACAAAACCCCTCAAGACTTTGCTCCCAGGAGGAAAACAATGGACGGAACTGAATGCCAGGAGAAGGAGCACTTACACATACTCGTGCAGACAGGAAATACGTTAATAATCCCAGAGAAGACATTCTCACGTATTCAAGGAGATGGCTGGAATCTCCAGAGTCAATTACAATTGAATTGTTACTGTCAGACGCTTGTTTAACTTACATTCAGTTTATTCTTGTTTTAATCGCTTTATAATTTTCACCACTGTACTGTTACTACTTTACAATCATCACCTTTGTTTTGTACCCCTATGAAACCTTCCATGCACCCTGTGCTTGGGGGAGAACATTCTGGCCATCTGTGCGGAGAATCAGTTCTGTGTCAGCCTGGTCAATGTCTTTTCCGTGATGTCAATTTGTTTAATCGGATCTGGTTTCTGATCCATTGAGCTGAATTTTTCTGACATCACGTGATCGTGAATTGCTTATGCTTTTACCGTGTTATCAGTCTCCCGTGTGGGATCTTAGTGAAACCCACATGCACTACATCATTTTCACTCCCCTCTGATCACTTCCTCAAAGCAGTTACTTGGCCACAACATGTCTGCCTACAATTCCATTTTCAATAATATTTAGACAGGAACACAAACCCACCACCTAAGAACATACAGCGACACTTACTTTGTCTGTGGCCACAGATCTGGTAGGCATTACCTCCTCTGACAAAACCATGCTGACTCCTTGATCAAACCTTGCCTGGACAAGTTGCAATTAATTCTCTCCTTCAGAGGTTTCCCCAAACGTTTCCCGACCACTCCTGTGAGACTCGCTTGGCTGTATTTCCCTAGTTTGTTTCTGTTTGCCTTGTTAAAAAGTGGAACCCCATTAGTAGTCCCGCAGGCCACAACCAACTCCCCTGTGGCCAAAGAGGAATGTGAAATATTGGTCCGAACCCCTTAAATTGCTCCTTTGTCTCACAGAGCAACGTAAGATACAACTGCACTCTGAGCGGGGGACTGGTCCACGTTTAAGACTCTCAAAACCTCCAGTATTGTCTCAGCCCCTATATGTACCTGATCAAGAATCTGTCAGTGCATCTTCCTGCATTCTATACAGTTGTCTTCCCACAAAAGTACTGTTTGCCAGCTGAATGTGGAAAGTGATTCATCCAGTTATCCTATTTACAACTACACACAACTATACTGTCACACTGGAGGGGTTACATCCACGTATTTTAACTGGAAAACGCTGTGTTTCGCCTTTGCGGCAACAAACCATATAGCTTTGATAACCAATGGAACATTGTTACCGTGAGAAAGCGTTTGAGCGTTCTCTATCTGATTAGACTTGATTACACCCCTGCGTGGACTCCAATCCGTTCACATCTGACATGAGGGATGTTTTTCCCTCTCCTGTTCATCACATCCAGGATAGAACTGCAGTAGAAATTATTACTGTCTTCATTGACCGAAGTATTTGATGCCGGTGGCTCACCTTGTAATGGTAACTACCCACAAGAGAACTTTTCAACAGGAACACAGTTCTGTCTTCTGTGCAGGGGATCATTGCACAAGCGCAGTATCAGGCTTCTACCAGGCCATGTGCAGTCATTCTTCCTCGAACATTCACAGTATTCGACTCTAACTAGAACAAAACCAGATGGTGCTGGAAAAACTCAGCAGGTCTAGTAGCATCTGAAAAAAGAAATCAGAGTTAACATTTTGATCCAGTGACCATTCCTCAGAACTAACGATAGCTTGGAAAATGTTGGTCTATCTGCAGAAGATATAGTGGCGGTTGGGGGAGGGTAAGGAGTAAACAATAGGTAGGGATAGAGTTCAAATAGAGAGAAGAACAGTTGGACAAAGGAGTGGATGATGATCTGGCTAGCAGGGTGAATAGTTGTTAATGGAGACTGCTAGTACCGAACCATATGTGGTGTGTTATGGAAGGTTATGTGACAACAAGGCCTGGCGTGTGGGATAGGGGAATAGGACTTGGAAGAGTTCAGGCCCTAAAAACATTGAAATTGATATGTGGTCTGGAGGGCTGCAGACTCCCCAAATAGAAACTGAGGTGGTGTTCTTCCAGCATGTCCTGAGATTCGTTGGAACTCTTCTTGAAGACAGGACTTGGATGTTCTGCAATGTGGTCACCCAGTCCAAACTTCGTTTCCAAAGATAGTGGAAGCCACATTGCGAGCACTGATTGTAGTAGAGAGGATTGTAGTAGAGTAAATGAAAATGATTTAATAGCCATTAGAGAGACACGGTTACAGGAAGGCCACGACTGTGAGTTTATATCCAGGAGTAGAGACTATTTGGAAGGTCAGACAGCAGTGTAAAGAAGGTGGTGTCTGTCTGTTATTCAAGGCCGACATCAGGGCTGTGTGGAGAGACAAAGTATGTTCTATGGAGAATGAGTTTGAATTAATTTGCGTGGAAAGCAGAAATTCTAAGAAGAACAGGTCACTGATCGGTGCAGTACATAGGCCAGCAAATAATAACATCGCACTGGTAAATGCAATAAACAAGCAAATAAGCAATGCCTGTAAAAGTGGGTCAGCTTTTATCATTAGGGATTTTAATCTACATGAAGCTTGGTCAAACCAGCTCACTCACAGTACCTTTAAGGAGGAGTTCGTTGAGAGTACCCGTGATAGTCTTCTTGAACAATATGCAATGGAACCGACGAGGGAGAAAGCAATCCTCGATCTGGTACTGTGTAAAGAAACAGGAATAATTAATTATCTCATAGTTAGGGATCCTCTTGTAACGAGTGATCACAGTATGGCAGAACTTAGAATTCAGATGGGGAGTGTGAAGAGAAGATCCAATACCAGGGTCCTGTGCATGTACAGGGGGCACAACAATAGAACGAGAGTGCACCTGACTAAAGGAGACTGGAAGCAAAAGTTATATGGTGGGACAGATATCGAGCAGTGGTGGACTTCCAAAAACGATGTTTTTGTAGAAGTGCTCATCAAAAGTATATTCAAGTGAAAAGGAAGGACTGTAAGAAAATCGGTAATCTGCCCTGCCTCTCTTAGGAAATAGGGAAGGCTATCAAAGTGAAAGAGAAGGCATACCAAGTGGCCAAGAACAGCATGAAACTGGAAGAGTGGGAAAACTTTAAAGACAAAGATGAGGGGAAAATCAAACTCGTACAGAATACAAAGATGGATAGCAAAAGTTTCTATAAAATTATAAAACAAAAAAAAAACAGTGGCGAAAGTAAAGATTGGTCCTGTCGAGGATGAGAAGGGACATTCAGTTATGTGATGTGATGAAACGACCGAGGCATTGAACAGGTCGTTTGTGTCAGTCAACCCAGTGGAGGATGCTAATAACATGCCAGTAAGGGGCAAAGAGAGAAATGCAGGTGAGGACCTGGAAACAAAAATTATTACGGAAGAGATAGTGTTAGGTGAGCTAATGGAGCTGAGGATGGACAAGTCTCCTGGCCGTGAGGGAATGTATCTCAGGGTATGAAAGGACATGGCGGGAGAAACAGCAAGTGCACAAGTGGCAATTTTCAAATTCACTAGACTGCGTGGCAGTCCCAGCAGATTGAAAAACAGCTGGTGTGACACCACTGTTTAAAAAGGGAGGTGGATAAATGATTGGGAATTATTGATTAGTTCGCTTAATTTCTGCAGTTTGAGTTTATTATCAAGGAAGAAATAGCGGGGCTTCTCGATAGAAATTAGACAGATGCAACGTAGGTTCATGAAGGTTCAAGCAGAAATGTTATTTTGCAGCTGTAAAAGGTGCTGGTGAGGCTATCCTTGTTGCATTGCGTGCACTTTTGGTCCCCTTACTTGAGAACGGATGTACTGGCACTGGGCGGAGTGGGGGATGGCGGTGGAGAGGAGGTTCACTAGGTTGATTCTGGAGGAGAGGGAATTGGCCTATAAAGAAAGACTACGTAGATTAGGATTAAGTTCTTTGGAATTTAGAAGAATGAGCGGGGAATCTTACTTTGAACGAAATAGATGAGGTAGAATTGAATAGGATGCTTCCTCTTGCAGGTGAAGCTCGGAGAGGAGGGCGTAGCCTCAGGATTAGAGGGAGCATATTTTCGGACTGAGTTCAGAAGGACCTTCTTCACCCAGACTGATATTACTATTTGCAAAACCTTGCCCAGCGAAGAACTTGATGCTGATGCATCAAAGGTTTTTACAGCTAACAGCGATACTTCTTTTGAACAATAAATCAAATAAGGGATAGAGTGAGCGGGCGAGTAAGCGGATTTGAGTCTTTAGAAAGATCAGCAATTATGTCATTGAATGGCGTAGCAGGCTTGAAGGGCCGGACAGCCGACTCCTGCTCGTGTTTTTAGGTTCTATGCATTTATTTGTCACAAAAGAAGCGATGCAGTGGGATGACTCCATGGGGCGAGTTGCGGGAGGTGTTGGGAGTGAAGGCGAAGTACATCAAGGTTTCTGCTAGGGAATGGTCCCTGTGGATGGTGGACAGGGACGGGAGAGGTATATATGTGTGATGATGACATCTCGCGAGAGGTGGTGGAAATGTTTTGTTTTAAATTGATGATCACTTGAAGCACCACTGCGAATACATTTGCCAACTTTTATTGGTGCGGCATTGAGAGCATTCTGTCTGGATGTATCACTACCATGAATGGCATCTGTCCCATTCAAGATCGGAGACACTGTGAGTGGTCAACTCGGCCCGGACAATCACAAAGGCCAACCTATTATATGTTTACATGTTATTCATACATTGATGCTACTTAACACTGCGATCTGCTTGTATTGATCGGAAGATAAAGCTTTTAACTGTGCCTCAGAACACGTGACAATAAAGTCAATTCAATTCAATTGTGAAATGTCGACGAGATGGTTTTTTGGAGCAGCTTGTGGTGGAGCCAAGTAGGGAACAGGCAATACTGGATTTAGAGTTGCGCAATGCGGCAGACGTGACAAGGAACCCTTAGGAGGCGGTGATTATAACATGATTAAGTTTACTCTGCAATTTGAGAGGGAGAATACACAACCAGAGGTAACGGTTTTAAAGTTGAATAAAGACAATTACAGAGGCATGAGGAAGGAGCTGGATGAAATTGATGAGGAGAGGAGCACAGCAAGAAAGCAGGAAAGTGGAAATGCAGTGGCAGGAGTGTCTGAGCATAATTCAGCAGATACATTAGAGACACATCGTGTAGAAAATGACGCATGGCGCAGGGAGAATAAGGCAATCTTGGCTGACTGAGGAAGTCATCAATAGCATTACCGCAAAGGAGAAAATATATAATGTGGCGAAGGGCAGTGAGCAATCAGATGATTCGAAAGCTCACAAAGACCTACAAAGGGCAACAACAAAATTAATAAGCAGGGAGAAGATTCAATATAAGATAACTAAGAATATAAAAGAAGACTGCAGTTGTTTCTTTATTCATTTAACGCAAAAGAGTGGAAGAAGTTGACAATGGAATGAGGAACTGAAAAAAAATATTTCGTGCCTGTCTTCGCAGTGGAAGGCATGAGTTATACCCAAACATACAAGAGAATGGGGGAACAGAAGTGAGTCTCGTGCCATCACTGAGAAGGTGCAAGAAATACTGAATGGCCACAAGGTGGATAAATCATCTGGATCACGTGGAGTACCCGCCCGGTAGACAACTGAAGAAATAGTGGATACGTTAGTGGCGAACTTTTAGGAATCGCGAGAATCAGGAAGGGTGCTACAGGACTGAAAAATCACAAACTTGACACCCCATTTTAAAAAGAAACTACACAAAAGCTGCAAATTACAGACCAATCAGCCAAAACCTGGTTGTGGATAAGGTCCTGGAATCCAGTGCTTTGGAAGAAATTTCTGAATACTTGGAAGTGTATGTAAAAATAAGGCAAAGTCAGCATGGTTTCAACAAGGGGAGGCCATGATTGACAATTCTGTAAGAATTCCGCTTTGCGGAAGTAACGAGGAAGGCCGACCAAGGAGAGCCATTGGATGTTATGTGTCTGGACTTCATGAAGGCCTTTGATATTTACCGCACATGAGGCTACTAAATAAGATAAGAGCCCATGGTGTCAGAGGCAAGGTGCGTTCGCAGGACACAAAGCAGTGATAGGGAACAAAAGGGTCCATCTCAGGATGACAGCTAGTGACAAGTGGCGTTCATCAAGGCTGAGTTGGGACCACAACTTTTCATTTTTTCCATTAGCGATCAAGATAAAGTACCTGAGAGCAATGTGTGTCAATTTGCAGACAATGCAAAGGTAGAAGGACAGGGCGCAGTGAGGAGGCAGGGATGCTGCAGAATGGTATGGACATGTAGGGAGCGTCAGAAAATAAATGGCAGATGGAGCATAACGTGGAAAAGTGTGAGGTGATGCACTTTGGTGGGAAGAATAAAGATACGGATTATTGTCTAAACGGGGCGAAAGTTCACATGCCAGGTGTGCAAAGATACTTGAGAGTTTTCGCCCAGGACTTTCTCAAGGGGAACTTGCAGGTTGAATCTGTCGTCAGGAAGATAATTTCAATAAACACATTTATTTTTGGAATACTTGAATATGAAAGCGGGGTTGCACTTCCGATAATCTATAAGGGTCTAGTCAGACCACATCTGGATTCCTGTGTGTACGTTTGGTCCTCAAATTTCAGGTAGGATGCACTAGTCCTGGGGTGTGTCCAGAAGTGATTCACGATTATTATCCCAGAAAAGAAAAGCTTGACACATGAGGAACGTTTGACGATTCAGGGTCTATACTCGACGAAGTTTAGAAGGATGAGAGGAAATCTAATTGATACTTATAGAATCGTGAATAGCCTGGACACAGTGGATGCTGAGAAGGTGTTTCTATTTTTAGTAGAGACTAGAACTCAAAGGCACAGCCATGGAGAAAAGGGAAGATATTTGACAACAGTAATAAGAGACACTTATTCAGCCACAGAGTGGTGAATGTTTTGAATTCATTGCCAGATAAGGCTGTGGAAGCTAGGTCTTTGATTATATGTAAGACTGAGTTATGTAGCAGCGTGGTTTTCACGGGGATCAAGGTTTATGGGGCTAAAGCAGGAGAATTGGGTTTAGAAATATATCTGCCATGATTTAATGGCAGAGCAGATACACTGCGCTGAATGGTTTAATTTCTGCTCTATTGTCTCATGGACTTATGCATCGAATGACCCATCTTCAAGTTCCCCTCCACGGAACGTGCCAGCCCGGCTTGAAGCATTGTCAACGAAGATCTAATTTAGTGCTAATCCAGACTTGATGGGCCAACTGGTCTCTTCCCGCCCTCCATCTTCTATTTTATCATTCTTCCGAAAAAAAAAATGATGAATGCAATGACAAAACTTGTGGCCGGTCCTCTGACTCTTCTCTGAACAGGCAGTTGCTAAAGTTCCAGCATCATTTCCCTGCTCTTATATTCCACCTGCTGTCAAGAACAGAAAGCATCTTTCACCCCGCGAGACCACTTGATTCCTTGCACAAACACCTTCAAAAGTTCGTGAATGCCTACTCCAATTTCACTTCTAACAGTCACACCTTTATCATTATTCCTCCCCAAATTCATTATCACCCCTTTACTGGATGAAATTCATTTCAGCACATTTTCTTGTCAATTGTTTCCAATCTCCCTGCAGTCTATGGCTTTCTTCCTCATGGTTAACTACATGACTAATTGTTACATGATTTGCAAACTGTTAAATGATGGCCACGACAAATAATTAAAAATTGTTGACCTATATGAGAAAACAATAGAACTCATAGAAGCCATGGTTCATAAGCTTGCAGAGGACAGCAGAATTGGAGACTGTAAAGAAGGTGATCTAAGATTCCAGAAGGATATTATTCCAATATGTCTTTGGACTGAAAAATGTCACATGGAGTTCAATCTGGATAAATGGAAGGTATTGCATTTTGCTACATCAGATAAGAGTAGGGCTTATATAATTAATGATCGGGCGTTGCATCGTGTTGTGGAATACGGAGGCCACGAATGCAATAATTCATTTTAATTTGCTTCATGTATAGACAGAATGGTTAAAGAAATGTCATCTTGCCTTTGTTGCTCAGTCCTTTGAGTATAGGAGTTGGTACGTTATGTTGAAGTTGAATAGGACATTGGGTGATGTCTCTTCTGGAATACATTGTCCACTTCTTGTCGCCCAGTAATAGCACGGAAAATATTCAGCTGGAGTAGGTTTAGAACAGGTATACCAGCGTATGGCTAGTGGGGAAGGTTTGTGTTATAACGAAAGGCTGGATAGGATGAGAATATTTCCAGGAGGTTGAAAGGCGACCTGATAGAAATTTAGAAATTCTTGACAGTTCGGCTAGAGTTAACTGTAACTATCTTTTCTCCAAGGAGGGGTACTTCAACTCGAGATGGCAAATGTTTAAAGTGAAAAGAGGGATTTAAAATAAGACATGAGAGGCTTTTTTAACAGAGGATGGTTTATGTGTGCAATTCACTTCCTGAGGCAGTGATGAATGAAAGTACATTTACAATATTTACAGGATATTTGGATCGATAAATGAATTGGAAAGTTTCAGTGGGATTAATAAAAGCTATTCATTCATGCCGAGTACATTATTTATTGCCCAGAGGGAAGTTCAGAATCAACTACGATATTATGGATCTGGAGAAACATGCCAGCCAGACCAGATAGGTATGGCAGTTTCCTTCCCTATCAGACATTAGTGAATCAGAACTACAACAACTGATTCAACATCATCATTAGACTCCAGGTATCTATTTAAATAAAATTACAGCATCTGCCATGCCAGGGGTGAACCCGTGTCCACAGAATTATATCTGGACATTCATATTAACAATGCAGTAATAATATCACAAGGGCATTATTAACCTTCAATTGTTACAAGAGCCGTCACATGCGATTCGTTTAGTTTGTCATTATGTGCAGTATGAGCTGGTAGGAGTGAAAGGCCTGTTTTCATGCCGTGTGTGTCTATGATTTTGACGCGATGAAACTGGCAGCTGGTTTGGATTAACAGCAGTGTTGACAGTTTAATTGATCTCCTTCTGGGAGATGTAATCTTGCTGGTTACTCTGGAGGTTCTTCTGCTCATTGAGCCCGTCCCATACACGGGATTGTTGAATAGTCTGTCCCCAGTTTGACTGAGTAACTGAGTTTCCACTTCAGCAGATAATTGAATCCCGCATTGCTCTGGTTTCTCTGTGATATCGGTGTCCTTTTATCTACCCAGGATGAACAATTGGTTCAAATCATGTCCACGCAGACGCAAGACCCGTTGTCCATGTTATGAATGTGTTTTTATTCTTCCTGATATACCCACAGGGTGTGGATGTCGCTGGTCAGGACAGCATTTGTTGTCCATCCTGATTCGCTGCTGTCTCGCTGCATGAGAGACACGGATTCGATCCCAGACTCCTGTGACTGTGTGCAGTTTGCACATTCTCTCTTTGCTTGTGTGAGTTTCCTCCCACAGTCTGAAGGTGTGCAGATTACTGGGATCAGCCATGGGAAATGAAGGGGAACGTAATAGGTATGGAGTCTGGGTCTATTCGGATGTGCTTCGGAGGGATGTTGTATACTGGAAGGGCCGAATGGCCTGCCTTCCCACACTGGCGTCATTCTCGGATTAAGGGTCAGCTATGTTGTCCAGATCCTGGAGTCACAATTAGGCAGGATTGGATAAAGATGGTAGCATCCCCTGTATAAGCGACATACATGAATGGGATTGCAGGAAATTAAAGGCATGTTCTCTGTTCCTGAGTTCAGGCTTCCATTCCAGGTTATATTCGTCGAACTTTGATATTACCAGTTCCGTGTGTGAGTCCCTAAGGATGACTAGCTTTTTATATAACCACAACACCACCTTCTCCAGGTTGCAGTATTTATTGGGAACAAGAAGGTGATTCTGAGCTGATGCGAGCAAAAGCAGAGGCCAATGTCAAAACCACTGATCCAAACAGGAAAATGAAAATTCGAACCTTGCCATCCCAAAGTTTAAGTCTCCACACGCTTTAGATGCGCCAATCGGCTGTCTCAGCAACATGTACTGTTTATTGTCATAATATTATAAATGGGGGCAAGTATCCCCTTCCGCCCCGGTTTTGACCAGGAGCTGTCCCAACCTCGGAAATACATGCGCCTCTCTCCTGTCATTCCATCCCAATTTCCAATTGGATCTTCGTGCATGATTCACACAGTTTCTCTGATTCTGGGTCTGGAACTGGGATTATTTGTGATTTCATGCAGCAGTTGGTACTGCCTTGTGTGGACAAAGTGATGCGAAACTGTCATGCTACTGAAGCATATGATTCAACAATATTCTGCATTATCCCAAGATTTTGGAGAGTTTCATTAATCCCATTCTCCAATAGTCTCATTCATGGAATCTCCACAGTCTCTGCGGACGCTAAAGTTAAAGATTCGGTTCATTCTGCGTTCCCACATGCCTGTCGCTAAGTCCTGATATTATACATTCTTCCTGACATTTCCTCTGCTATCATACTGGTTGCAGTTTGCAAGCGTGGTCTGTGGAGTGCTGTAACCGTTCAGTCGATCGTATTCTGCGTTGTGATTGTAGCGACCCCGGCTCGAATCCACATCATGGCGGTCAGTTCTCTCCAAGTTTTTCTTTTGGTGAAACACGGTCAGAAATTAATCGTTTTTTACAAGATTATATTCTCCGAGGTGATGATCTGTTTTCCATCGAATTTTGTTCACTGATATTTCTGCGTTTCATGTAACAGGAGTTAAACCCAAAAGTTCTCGAAGATGTCTCTCCCTCGCACGCTCCCGAGCTCTCTTTTCTGTCCCTCATCCCAATTGACTGAGGCATTGCACAATCTAACATACATTTTCAGGTTGATACCATCCAGTCTGTTCCGTTGCACTCACTGTTGCTGGGTGACCATGCGCCAATCTCTTCATTGGCACCTTCAAATCATTCAATCCGTTTAGATATCGTGGCTGTGAGACAAATTCTCTTTTAGCAGCTTTTACTGACATGGACCAGAGATTATTGGAGCGTGAGGTTCAATTAAAGGGCACCAAGGAATAACTGTGGAAAAGAGACTCTGTTGGAAAAGATAGCCCAGTGGTATTATCGCTGGATTGTTGACACAGCAAAGTCAGGTAATATTCTGGGCTTACGGGTTGGATGCCCACCACATCACGACGATGGTAGTATGTGAATTCAATAAATGCCTAGAATTAAGATTACTTTGTCTGAAAAACCTATCTGTTTCACTGACGACCTTAATGGAAGGAAACTACCGTCCTTATCTGGTCTGGCGTCCACGTGACCCCAAACCGGAAGGCAATAAATGCTGCAGAGCCACCCCCGATGCTGGTACAGAATGGAAATATGTTCATTCGGCTCATTACTAGAATTGTCCAGGGATGCGGTCGCACTGGGAAAATTGCAGGAGAGACTCACTCGGATAGAGTCTAGGCAGAAGATTTTCAGTCATGAAGGGAGACAGGACAAACTGGGGTTGTTTGTCACCGTGCAGAGGAGTTTGTGAGAGGTATAGATAAGGTAGACTAAAAGAAGCGTTTCCCATCGATGGAAAGAACGATCACAGGGGGGCAGAAATTTAATGAGAGAGACAGAAAGGTTTACGTAGATGTGTATAAAAGCGGTATAGACCAGCAGGTGTTCGAATTTGGAATGCACTGTCTATAAGGGTCAGAGAGGCAGCAACCCTTATAACCTGAAGGAATATTCAGATGTGAATATGTTCTGCCAATACCTGTAAGGCTCTGGACGAAACGATTCGGGTCGGTAAGCAGTTGTTTTTTACAAATGCAACCACAACGGGCTGAAGAGTCTCCTTTGAAACTGTCGTCCTCGGTAGTATAGTGGTTAGTGTCACCGTATGTTATGCGGGTGATAGGAGCTCAATTACTCGCTGGGGCATTGTAAATGTTTTAACACTGTCGCTCCGTTTCTAAATGCGGGTTATTAATGCCTGTCCTTCCATTCTCCATGGGACATGTCACAGGAAGGACAGTGCTGTCTGAATTAATGTGAGGAAGGTCTGCAGATCCCGGCGAGACAGAGTGTCAGTGAAAGTACAAATACTTGACTTCCGCCACCTGCACCTTGTGTATGTATTGGAATCTAAACCATTTAATAGAACGAAGGAGGAAGTTGAAGAAGAAACAGGGTAAACCAATTCTGATGTGAGCGCAGAAACATTTTCCGCAGCATCATGAGGAAAACTGACAAACGGCTCTGAGAAATAGTGTCTTTCAGAACTGTCAGTTCACAGAGATGTTTTTGTTCCACTTAAGCCCTTACGAAATTGAATAACAATTTAACTAAAGACTTGAAATGTTAGAACACAACAGGCGGTGAGTCAACAGGCTGGTAACTGTGTTTGCAAGCCAGATGTTTGATAACTCATACTGATATAATAGGCTGAAAGGCCATTCGCCTTGCTCTGAAAAACTCAAAAACTGTCATTTTTCAACTGAACAAAATAGGTAAAAACAAAGTCATCAATAAAAGTTCCAAGCATTGCATATGGCTTCCTTGGTGCGAAAGTGCTGATATTCAGCTGTCTCATTGCTATTTCCCAATGTTGATTTCCAGTCAGGGAAAAAAAAATGTTTGTTGTTCCTGATGGAAATCTTAAATTGAACATGAGTTTCTAACATTACAAAACAGCAAAGGTAGCAGTTCTGTCAGATTCAGTGAAGAAACGCAAAAATCAGTTGCCTTTGCCTGCTGAGATCAGTACTACAAAAATGATCCTTATTGAAACATACAGGTTTTTTCAAGGATTTAATAAGTTGGATGCAGAAAGTTTGGTTCTGTGACAAGAGTGCCTCATATCGAATGACTTGGAGATGCCGGTATTGGACTGGGTAATGCAAATTTGAAAATCACACAACACCAGGTTATCGTCCAACAGGCTGAATTGGAAGTACTGGCTTTCGGACTGCTGCTCATTCATCAGGTGATTGTGGAGTACACAGTTGTAAGGCACAGAATTTATAGCGGAAGCTTACAGTGTGATGTAATTGAAATTATACATTGAAAAATACCTTGATTGTTTGCTAAGTCTCTGATCTGTTAGAATGAACATGTTAACTTCACTTCTTTCATATGTAAAGTGCAAACCTTTTTATTTTAAAGTTTCATTCTCAGGTGAAATTCAACAACTGGTGTCTGCCCCAGTGTGCTGCTGTCTGTTCCATTATGTTTAGACTGATACTAATTTATAAAAATGAGTTACCAGAGACTGACATGGATTTATGCAGTTTGTGAGCAAAGTGCAATGTTATTCTGCAAGTACAAATTCACCCCACAAACGTGTGTGTGTGTGTGTGTGTGTGTGGAGGAGTCCAAAGACCTGCATATCCTTGGTGGAGTGGGAGGGGGAGTTAAAGTGTTGAGCCACAGGGTGGTTGGGTTGGTTGGTCCGGGTGTCCCAGAGGTGTTCTCTGAAACGCTCCGCAAGTAGGCGGCGTGTCTCGCCAATATAGAGGAGGCCACATCGGGTGCAGAGGAGGCGGCCATCGCCAGACCACAAGAACACGACGGTTGGAGGAAGAGCGCCTCATCTTCCGCCTAGGAACCCTCCAACCACAAGGGATGAACTCGGATTTCACTAGTTTCCTCATTTCCCCTCCCCCCACCTTGTCTCAGTCAAATCCATCGAATTCAGCACCGCCTTTCTAACCTGAATCTTCTTCCTGACCTCTCTGCCCACACCCCAGTCTGACCTATCACCCACACCTTGACCTCTTTCCACCTATCACATTTCCGACGCCCCTCCCCCAAGACCCTCCTCCCTACCTTTTATCTTAGCCTGCTGGACAAACTTTCCTCATTCCTGAAGAAGGGCTTATGCCCGAAACGTCGATTCTCCTGTTCCCTGGATGCTGCCTGTCCTGCTGCGCTTTTCCAGCAACACATTTTCAGTACCAAATGTAGCTATCAGCCGCTGCGTTGGCACTTTTAGCTGTTACTTGTACCGAAGCCCGCCCTGGAGGATTGTCTTCCGAAGGTCTGAGGTCGAATGTCCTGGACCACTGAAGTGCTCTCCAACCGGGAAGGGGCATGCCTGTCTGTTGATTGATGTGCAGTACCCATTCCGTTGCTGTATCTTCTGCTCGGTTTCACCAATGTACCATGTCTCAAAGCATCTTTGCCTGCAGCATCTTGTTTTTTTTAGATTAGCGTCAGTCTAAACATTATGGCACGGACGCAGCACACAAGGACTAACACTTTCAACATATTATCTGTGATGACACTAATTGGTAACATTCTCCCGAGAATGTAACTGTTAAAAGAAAGTTTTTCGATTTACATAAGAAAGAAGTGAACCTAACATAGTCATTGTAACAGATGTAAGACCTAACAAAAAATCAAGGTATTTTTCAAAGTTTAGTTTCAGTGACATTACACTGTAACGTTTGGCTATAAATTCTGTATCTTACCACTGTGTACTCCACGGTCACCTGATGTAGGAGCAGCTCTCCAAAAGCTGTTGCTTCCATTAAACCTGTTGGACTATGACCTGGTGTTGTGTGGTTTTTAACTTCCCATTAGAATTCGGATCTCACAATTAAAACAGAGATGAAGAAGCATTTATTCTCTTAGACAGTTCTGGATCTGTGGACCTTGTTTTAGAAGAAGACTGTTGAGGAAGGGTAAATAGAAACAACGACGAGAGTGGGACACGAACCCACGCGTGCAGAGCAAGACGGATTAGTAGTCCGTCGCCTTAACCACTCGGCCAGCGGGTCACATACGCAAGCTAGCATATGACCTTATTAATAAGTGAATTGCGTAAATTATGCAGCACAGCAGATATTTCTCCCTCGTGTTGGTGAGATGATGAATAGTACAGTACGGTTCCAAGGCGATGGTCTGACATCTGGGTTGTGTGGCAAGCGCATTACCACTCTGCTCACAGTGATCTGCACAAAAATGAAGAAAGAACTATGTAACAAGGTCTGTTGAATTCTGTGAAGATTTGAAGTCAATGGAATGAAGAACCCGAGAAAACAGGGAGTGTTCTTTCAAGAAAGAGTTGGATAGAGCTCATAACGAGAGTGGAATCAAGGGTTATGGGGATAAGGCAGGAACAGGATACTGATTGAGGATGATCAGCCATGATCATAATGAATGGTAGTGCTGGCTCGAAGGGAATAATGGCCTACTCCTGCACCTATTGTCTATTGTCTATTATATTTCCCTTGAGGAATTGTTTTCCAGACTGGAGGAGAGTGCACAGTGCTCAATGCCATTATTTGGAACACCTTTCTTCTGCTCAGATACTTTTGACACGTGCTTGTGTACAGGGCAGACAATTGTAAAATCCTAAATTAGGCCAAACTGACAATTGAATTCAACAATGCAAAAACCTTCATCTGTGCCATTTTCCTGTGCCGTGCAACACCAAGTCACTGTATGCAACACAGTGAACAAGTGTCAGAAGGAAAATGAGTGCAGTGCCAGAACGCATGCTGGGAGCAGCAGTTGACACACGGGGAAGTGCATTTCCCACAACAGGAACACTTCCCAAACAGCAGACTGCGGTGGAAGAATTCAGAGGTGGTTTACACTTTGGAAATTGATGCCAGAGTACAATGGAGATCTGTCATTGAGTCTGTTAAAGATGAAGACTTTAAGATTTCTACAGATGAAAAACAAAATGAAATGTTCATTTGTTAGTGAAGACAAATGTTGAAATTGTATATGTCAATAATCTCCTGATCGTTGGAATAAGTAGCTCACCACTTTCCGCACTCGGGGCCAGAACTACTGGTGAAGATGCTCGTATAATCCCCGTTACTAGCCATGGAATCAGAGAAACTAGGTTTGCCAAACGTTCAGGTACAACCAGGAATGTGGAGGTCAGCATTAATGTGTTGCTCCTCTGCTGCAGGTGACCAGTGCACGGTATCTCTGTGCCAGTATAGTGGGCTGTGCTGTGCCGAAGTTTTAAGTTTGAGCCTCACATGGACCAGCTTCAGTTTGTCGTCGTCTTGAGGGGTACAGATAGAAGGTGATATTGAGCAAAGCCAAGTTTATGGGAAAAGAGCGTGTTTGTGGATTGAGAAACGACCTTTTCTGGATAATAACTTCTTGATCAACAAACATACTGCAAGTATCTAAAACGTGGAGAGATATGTGTGGAGAGAGAGCCAAAGGTGATATTTCAGCCGTTGGATACCGTTTCCCATGTGTACTGAGTTAAATTCCGGGAAAACAGATGTTGAAATGGTTTCATGTTACGCAGTGTGTTACAAACTCACAAAGGTCATTGCAATAATAAAAAAAAATCACATAGGACCGTTTGAACATTGTGTTGAATTGAATTTTGGTCTGAGCATATTTTATCTTCAATAGCGTGCTGCAGAGAGGTACAGAGGGTAAACAGCACAAAAGGACAGAGTCTTCTTGGCGGATATCTTGGGTGGAGTTAAGAATGTACGTAATATACATAACATCATGTGAATGTGATCAAATCTTTAAAGTAGGTGTTGCGTCTCCAAGTGACGATTCAATTCCTACTCATTAGGATATAATATCTATCTGCAGTTATTTTAGGACATCAGCTCCATTTGCAGAGTTTCACCTTGAATAATACGTCACACCTTACCAATCCATGAACTTTTTATACTCAGTCTTAATCAGTTGTACGTGTTCATGAAATGTCTTTGTGTCTGAAGTCAACCAAATTCGAAATTGTTATGCAACCAAACTGACTTTCTCTCAATGGTAAATTCCCTCCTCGTATGTTTGTTCGTGTATCTTTTAAAACACTGTGAAATCAGCTTCTACGCTTTATTTCTGGAAAGTCGTTCACGATTTAGCTAACTCTATTGAGTGGACAAAACTCTCATCCAAACTTTTCTTAATGATTCACTAATGGTTTTGAAGCTCTAACTAAAGTTATTGATTCACTCGAATTCGGGCATTTCCCCATTTCGTCATTCAAACCTTGCGTTATGTGAAAATCTCATTTGTTTACTTCAAACTTGCATGTTTCTACTCCAGCATTTCCAAATCTCGTGAATAACATCCTTCATTATTTCTATCATCCCGTTTGTATCCTTTCTGATATTTTTACGTCTCAGTAAACAACGTCACTTGGCTTTCTAATATCTTGCCATCCAGGAAACAGCGTCTGTGCCCTTTCTAATCTCTTTACATGTTTTTGGTGGAGGATGAGGATTACACACAATGCTCCCACTGAGGGTGACCTACAGATTTTACAGTTACACTATTAATTCTGCTTTTTTAAATATGACGTCTCTATGCATAAACTCCAATGAGGTAAAGTATTATCTATTCAGTTCATGAATATCGTCTCCATGGAGACTAAAATTATCTATCATTCCCTTTATTCTTCCACGAAATGTTCGAAACGTTTGTAAGGTCAACATCTCTAACTCCCCGTGCACTGAGTGATTCTCAGCTATTTCTAAAGGTGACTGAAGTTCAAATACTTCATAGTGTGTCTCCAGTCATTCCAGTGCAGACTGGTTCTGGACAGTAAATGCCATCACCAAAGGCCACCATGGATTTGAAATCAACAGTTTTCACATCGTAATTGCCGTAGCTATTGTGTATCGTATGTCCGTGTTCTTGTTCATTTTTTTCATCATTTCATGGATCCCTGTATTTAATTCTACTGAATGATTAATTTGTGAATGGAGACATTCCCTTCACCACTCATTCGAAACTCATGGAACAGTGAATGATTTTACTCATATGCTTCCAGAGGACAGTCCTGCCATTACTGGGATAAATCATAGAACATTCGAAACGTGTCCTCAAAGGAAAGAATTTCCTTCTTCAGTTTAGCGGATCATTAAAGCACTGAATCCCGTGTGTGCGTTCATTAAAACCAAAACAGTTGCAGCAAGATTTTAAAACTAAAATTTTGCAATCTGCTTGCATTGGTTGTCCCAAACATTACATTCCACATTATGTGATGTTTGTGGATGAAATTACTTTCTGTATCTTGAGCAATTCCATTTCAATTTTGTCAAAACATTGTCATTCGCTGTTCTCACTTTCCCTTTCAGTTTGCCGTTTAATATCCCGTATTTTCTCAGTTTATTTTACGTTTTCAACAATTTCAATCAATCTCGCTCCTGATTACCAATCCGAGAGAATGCCACAATTTTCTCAATTTATATGCAGTGCCGCTGTAGGGTGCGGTGAACAAGTGGAAAGACGTTGGTCATGTGAACCAAATAAAAGTCGCGTGGTGGTGGAATCTGGCCGTTCCATCGCAGTCATATTTAAAACATTTAACGTAATCTTTAGCCAAATCATATTGGCAGAAAATAAGAAAACATAAACGAAAAAATTGCCGATGTTGAAAATCAAACAAAAACAGACGTTGCTGGAAAATGTCAGGACGTCTTGCAGCATCTGTGGAGAGATGGACCCAGTGAATGTGAAACGTTAACTGTGATTCATCTGCACAGATGGTGCTAGCTCACCTGTGATTTTACAGCAATTTCTGTTTTTGTTTCAGTTTGGCAGATTTTGTCACAGTTCATGAAAACAGTGCTCTCCAGAATCAAACAGTCATCATGGAGCTGATAGTGTGAAATGAGACAGTAGTAATAAATGATGGAACGGCCACAGGATCTGTCCTTATTGCGTTTGAGAGGCTTGGGGTTCAAGAGTGTTGTACTGGAAAAACACAGCAGGTCAGGCAACATCCGAGGAGCAGGAGAATGTACGAGATAGGCATAAGCCATTCATCAGGAATTCGGCTTGTGAGTCGGGCTGAGAGACAAAGCTGAAGCCAAGTGACAACCCGCAGGCAACTCCTCCTACTGACCCCGATCACGACCTCTCCTCCCATCACCAAATCATCATCTCCCAGATCAGCCACAATCTCATCACCTCTGGGCATCTCCATTCACCACCTCTAACCTCATTGTCCGTGAACCGTGCACTCCCCGAATCTACCTCCTTCCAATGATTCACAAACCTGCCTGCCCCAGTCGACCTATTGTTTCAGCCTGCGCCTGTCCCATCCGAACCATCTCTTCCCACCTCGACACAATCCTATATCCCCAGTCCAGGAAATGCCCACTTATATTCGTGACACCCTTATGCACTTCACCTCCTCCACGAATTTCGTTTCCCTGGCCCCCAACGCGTCATCTTCACCATGGACATCCACTCCCTGTACAAATCCATCTGGGGTGATAGAAGTCTGCAAGCCTTCCATTTCTTAATCGCACACCATCCCAACCAGTACCTTTCTATGGACATCCTCATCCACCTGGCTGAACCACTCCTCACGATCAACAACTTCTCTTTCTAATCTTCCCACTTCCTCAAACGAAATTGGTAGCCATGGGCACCCGCATAGTATCTAGCTATGCCTGTCTGTTTGTCAGATACGCGAAACTGTCCATCTTTCGCAGTTACACAGACACTATCCTTCACCTGCTCCTCCGCTACATTGATGAATGTATTGGCGCCACTTGGTGCTACAACGAGGAACTTGAATAGCTCACTAAATTTACCAACACCTTCCGCCCCGACCTCAAATTTACCAGGATCATCTTGGCAACTTTGCTCACCTTCCTGGACCTCTCCATCACCGTCTCTGGTGACTGACTAATTAAAAACATATACTACAAGCCCACCGACTCCCACAGGTATCGACTACATCTCCACCAACCCTATCTCGTGTAAAACCTCCATTCCTTATTCCCAATTCTTCTGCCTCCACCACATCTGTTCGCAGGATGGCCAATTAAACCTCAGAAAGACCCAGTTGGTCTCCTTCTTCCACGATCATAACTTGCCTTCCCACGTGGTTGACAACGCCCTCCAGTGCATTCCTCCACTTCACACACCGCCACCCTTGAACCCCAGGCCTCTCAACGCAACAAGGATAGAACCTCCTGGTGCTCACCTTCCACCTAACCGCATAAAACGCATCATATCCTGTCACTGACGTCACCTCCAAACAGACACCACCACCAGCGATATATTTCGCTACCCAGCCCTGCCAGCATTCCAAAAAGACCATTCCCTCCACGAATCCTTCTTCATGTCCATACTTCCCCCCACCAGCCCACAACCCTTTCCTGGCACCTTTCACTGCCACCAAAGGAGGGGTGAAACTCGCACCCATACCACTCGCCTCATCTCCAAAAAATGCCCGAAGGGATCATTCCACATCCGTTAGAAATTCACCTGTACTGCTACCAAAACCATCTACTGCATCAGTTGCGCCCAGTGTGGTCTCTTCTACAGATCATTTCAGAGAACATCTCTGGGACACCCTCACCCACCAACTTCACCGTCCCGTGGCTGAACACTTCAACTCTCCCTCCTATCCCGTCAAAGACATGCAGGACCTGGACCTCCTCCACTGCCAAACCGTTACCGCCCAATGCCTGGAGGAGAAACTCCACACATTCCGGCTTGGGAACCTAACAGCACACAGGAAAAATGTGTCCTCATTTCCCCTCCCGCAAGCACAAGCCTTCAACTCACCACCGCCCTCTCGACCCATTCCATCACTGCCACTTCTGACCTATTATCTTTTCCCTCCTATTCATCCTTCTATTACTTTCCAGCTATTTCCCCTCAACCCCACACCACTTCCATTTATCTCTCAGCCCCGACTCACAGGCCTTATTCCGGATGAAGGGCTTAAGCCTGAAACCTGAATTCTCCTGCTCCTCGGATGCTACCAGATCTGCTGTGCTTTTCCAGCGTAACACTGCCAACTCTGATCTCCAGCATCTGCAGTCCTGACTTTATCCTCGGAATTATCAATGACCTTGGCGTGAAGATATCCCTCGATTGCATTGATCACAGTGTGACTGAGATTTGCATTTATTTTGGGTGAGGGCAGGCTGGATCTGAAACGAGCGCTTAATACCCAAACAACAGGAATGGTACCAGACAGCGAAGTTCGGGCGGGCTGAAGTGAAGTGGAAACTTCTGTCAGACGATGGGCCAAAACAACTGCCCCACATCACCCAGATTGTCAAAGACACACAGAAAAAGCACAGCACCTTCACTACAGGCACAATCACAGGTAAAGTGGAAAGGAGACAATACAGCACACTGAGGTGCAATGGAATTTTTTATGTCAAAGGATTGGATACATAAGCTGCTTTACATCTGGACGGCCCTCACATTGGAAAAAGGAATTTCCTGCAGTTTAACGGCGACATTGGCCTGTGACATCACCATGCTGAGAGACACTGACATAGTTTGTTCTTTAGCAGCGTGGCCGAGTGAAAGCATGATCGTCCCATTAACCAGAATTCAATGCTTCAAAGCTCTCCTCTACGCAGTACAACTTATTTGCTGCTCCTGTAATCAGATCTCAATCGCTTCACGGTGTGTCCTCTTCTGCTTCCTGCTTCATGGTAACACTTGAAACGTGAACAAATCCACCTTCCACTTTCAACAATCTTTTGCAACTCCCGAGTTGGCACAGGTCCGAGTGACCGATTGGCCTTTTCGAGCGCACTCACTCTGGTATGATCTGAATGATAAAGTGCACTGTGTCTGATCTGCAGAATGTCCCCACGCAAGATGGTGCTGTTTATCCCATTCCCGTGGGCTGAGCTGTCTCTATTGGCAGAGTATTCAGCCATTTCCCTCCGCTTGCAGGCATTATGAGTGGATGTAAGTGTGGATATGCTCTGAAGCTTCCTGTCACGGGCACAGCCAGGTGCAAGGGCGCCGCTGGAACTTAACATCTTTGATTGTGAACTTCCTCCAAATATCATTTATTTGAGAGAGAGTGAAAGATACTGAACTGGTGGGAAAGAGAGAAATGGGCTGTGGACTGTCGTCCCTCAGTAAAATTCAAACAAGTGCATTTTTGTGCTGCCCAATTGATGTTCAGAATCAATCTTCGCAGAACAATCCTGCAGAAAGGCTTTTGTTTCAGAGGCATCGATTTATTTGCTGCAATCGGGCATCAGTTAACATCTGAGTCCCAACTGTCCCAGATGAAGCGACTCTGAATGAAACCTTCACTCACCGAGAACCATCTGCACAGCCAGAAGCTGCAGGGCTGCAGGCAGTCCAAATTGTAAGGGAGGATTGAAAACGAGCTATTATTTCTCCCTCAGCCACTCTGTCACAGAGACAGGCAGAGGGACGGCAGAGACGTATGACGTCATTCACGTGCCGACAGAAGCCATTCAGCCCATCGAGTCCACGCAAATCTCTATTACTTGCTTCTCTCTGTGGTTATTCATCATCAGTGCTGCATGTTCTAATAATAGGGAACTGTGTCTGTGTCGATATGCTGTCTCCAACATACTGATCTACATATCAGTCACGGCTGTTCGTTTCACCGGAAGACCCTGCTGTGTGACATGGCCTGGGGAATAACTACAAGGCATCAGGGGCATGGTACACGCCACAATTGATTTCTCTCAATTTCGCCAGTGTATTCCCAGCTCTGGCAAGTGTCTTTGCGAATCAGGTCATAACAGACCGACAGAGAACAGCAAAAAAATCTTCCATCACTTCAAACGTGTGTTTCCTCAAATGTATAAATTTGGCGGGTGGATCTATTTCAGATGCCATTGAGTGTAAGGACGCAGAAGGCTCATCAATATGTAATGCGAAGAACGGAGCACTGTTATAGCGAAACACTGGCAGGGGCAGTACACAGACTGAAAGCTGGAATTGTCAACGAGCAGAGGATTCTTTTCATCCATTAATTTCTGGATTGTGCGCCCACCACGATCCCTCTGGGCCGCTCTGTTAGCGCTGACCACAGCAGTTTCATGCAGTCTCAGGTTTTTGTTGCAAGTACCTTCGAAAATGACGTCAAAAGATCTTCACTGTTATTGTGTGATACACTGTGACACAGATGTGTCCCGGCTGTGTCAATATAACCACTCTGTAACTTCCCAAATTCTGCTGTTTTAATTGCAATTTCAATCAGAATCACAAAATCTATCACGCGCAGACTGAGGCCATGCAGCCCACCTTCGGTCTGCTGGCTCAATTCAATGAGGAAATGACTGTGTTTTGATTGACTGATTGTCACATGAACCTAAGTACAGTGGAAAGCGTTGTTTGCGATTGGTAAAGGCAGATCGTAGTAATCAAGGACATGCAGATCACAGCGTGAGAAAAGCAAAATTTGACCAGACTCAGGAATTCAGGTTGCTACTATAGGACGTGCGCTCAGGAAAATTCGCATTGGCAAGATCAGCATTATTTCAAGTTAGACAATCCATTTCTCAAAGCAGCAACGGCCGAGAAGAAGCGGTTCTTCAACTTCCCTGTGTATGTTTTCAAGCTTTGGAATCTTTATCTGACCTCGATCTCATCGAAATCATATCTTCTCAGTCAAAAATGAGGTAGTGTGCAAAATTCGAACAATATGAACTCAAGACTGCTCATACATATGTCACCTGTCTGATGCAATATCACTTCTGAGACAAACGAGCCAGAGTGAAAGAAGCACAGAGTTTTAATAACAGCTCCTTTCCATTCTGACTCGCTTCTCCCAGGAGGCTGAGCGAGCTGCTTTACTGGAAAAGGGCGGTCTTCATTGATAACTGGACGAACTCATCTTCCATTGTCACACAGTGTTGGTGGACAGCAGTTAAAAAGCGATCTTCAGCTCCCTATCAA
This sequence comes from Chiloscyllium plagiosum, assembly GCF_037043375.1. Lineage (NCBI taxonomy): Eukaryota > Metazoa > Chordata > Chondrichthyes > Orectolobiformes > Hemiscylliidae > Chiloscyllium > Chiloscyllium plagiosum. The sequence goes on from NW_028270158.1 coordinate 77,795,863, forward strand.
ACATGGGTTTGTGGAGCGGGGTAGGGGTCTGCCGGGAGCGGGAAGTATTGGAATTCTGGAAAGGTGTAGAAAAGGGATACCGTGCATGCAGAAGATACCTTCTTCTTTTGGGAACCGTTGTCCAAATAATGCCATCTGAGACAGATAGAAAATGCAGAACTGCGAGGAAAGACTGAATCTCTCCCCATTATTCTGGAACACTATCTGTGCTTCTCCAAATCACAGGGAGGCTTTTGCTGTCTGAATCGGCGTGGAATGTTACTGCAGCAAGTCCCGTCTCTCACGCAGCTGATGTGTATACATTTTTCCACGTTGCCTCCAGCTCAGATCATAGATTTCACAGCTCACATCACAGAGTGACAGAGAAGAGAAGGACGCGATTCAGACCATCATCTTAACACAACCTGGAGACAAATTAGATGTGACAGAGCGGACATTCTCGACTGATTCTCGCATTAACAATCTTGGTCTGTGTCGTAACAAAAGAGGAAACAGGAGCTGTTTATCTTGCTTCTTAAAACAGGTGAGTAAATTTTGAAGAGCATAGATCTTTCTCCCTGGTGTTCATAAAATGATCAAGAGCAGAGTCCGGTTCCCTGAGTGTGGTCTGACTTCTGGATTATGGGCCCAGGGAACTACGACTGTGATATTCTGTTCACAAGATCTGACCACATGGGAAGAAATGACAGTGATAAGATCGATTGAATCGGATTCCGTGAAAAACAGAAACCGATGGAACGAAAAGAGCCATGAGAGTGGGAATGTAGAATTATCTGTGAGGACGTTGTTTTCCAGACTCGACGAGAGTGCACAGTGCTGTTTCCAGGGGTCAATATTTGGATGAGTAGACTGAATCAGCATCGGCTGTTATTGTACTGCATCTTTTGTAAAGTGGTGAAAAAACACGGGCATTTTGTACAGAGGGGACAACTTCAAATCCTCAATGATGCAAAACACACAAATGAGGTGAACAACAAAGCAGCCACAGAAACGTCATGGGGTAAACGCCCCTGCTCATTTTTCGCTCAAATTCGTTCTCTGCAAAATTCGTGAGCCTGATATTCGAACAGTAAATCGTCTATGTTAATAAAATCTGCTGTGGTCTCACAACTTCAGGATTTAATACGCCCCTACAAGTATGTCTAGCAACAGTAATTGATCCCTCACTGTGTTACTTCAGCACACGTAGAGAAGAAATAAATATAAGAACAACAGTCACGTATGTGACTGGGATTTGCCCCAATGCTGCTGCAACCAATCGATTCAGCTGTAATTGAAATTGCTTCCACCTTTCCTGTGTCGGTAATAAGATTGCATAGCTTAGTGGTCAGTTTTTGTACGTTGAATTGGACCCAGCATCCTTTCGCGGCTTGAAATTTACTGGGATATAAAGGCATGGTGAAAGACACGTTAGAGTTTACTAGAATATAAAGACGTTCGGAAGGACACGGTCAGAGTTCACTTGATACAAAGTCAATAGAAAGGACAGTCATGAAGCTTACTTTGAGATAACACCACTAGAAAAGGAAACAGCAGATTTAACGGGACGGTGAGATAGATAGATAATCATGCGGGAGATATCAAGGAAGACTTAGCAGCGTCTGAAGGGGGGTTATCCAGCTGATGTTACGTTAGTAAGAACAAATCTGAGGGAAATTCCTTCGTTTCAGTGAGTGGAAAGTAGAGGTTAGAGCTTCAATACCAATGGGGAATGATGAAGAAATTTGAGCAGATTTTTTTTTTATTCCGAGAATTATTGAAATCGGAGATGAATTTTCAGAAATAAAAACATTTTAGGAACTGATTCCATTATATTTCAAAAGTCGTGTGCAGACACACTGGGAGTGAATTTCACAAGGACAGAGATTCTGGACTGCCTGGATGGCGAGGTAAAAGGGACATACTCTCGAAGTGGATAACATTCATCGGAAAGAAATTGCATAATACCTGCATCTGAAAATGCGACGTATAAGAAGAGCTGCTGGCGTTGATAGGTGTTGCAGTTCATTCTACATGATATATTATGTATTGTAAATACACTGTGCTGTTTGGTTTAGCTCTGCATTGAAAGGAAGTCGGTTAGCTCAGTCCGCTGACTAACTAGTTATGAGAAAAGTGAGACCAACCGCATGGGATTAATTCTCTCACTGTCTCAGGTTTGCATAAGGATCACCATCTACCCCGCTCACCTGATCTGTAATAGTGAGTAAGATTTGGGCTAAAGATGTAAAACATCATTATCATTGCCATCTGTAGCCTTGAACATTTGGTCAGAATCCCTCGAAAGGAGAGTGAGTCCATTTAATACTCACTGATCTCCGCTTGAAAAATCCTGCACAAGTTTCGACCTTATCCCAGTTTGAAACCTCTGCTCCTCCCAAAACAGCAAAACTACTTGGTATGCCTTTGCCAGATTTACTGACAACATTCAAACTCCCCAAAGAGATAAATCTAATACTTTCGGTTGGATAATGACCTGTGCAGGTTTGCAGGAAATGGAATGATATGAAATGAGTTAAACAGACTTTCCCAGAATGTAATCCAGTGCAGGCTGAGCGATTTGAGAAAGGTCATCAAGCTAAACTTTCACCTCTGTTTCCCTACACATAGTTGGATATTCACCTGGGGAATATTTGCAGCTTTTGAGATAATAATTTACAGAAATTTGAAACTGGAGTTTTCAAACAAATACTACTTTACTCAACATTGATTTCAACTGCGTTTTAGTATGATGCGCTAATAATCCCTTGTCAATGTCAGTAATAGCACCTTTAGATAAGCTTTGAACTGACAAACGTGGCATTTTACGCACCTTTAAGTAGCAGGCGCTAAACAATTGTGCAACTGAAGCTGCAGACAGCAAGCTGGTCACATGCCCTACTCATACATTCGGAACTTTAACTCAACTGTTCTACATTTGCTGTGGTTCTGAAATTAAAGCTAACGCAGACCAGGTGAAACTGACATGGACCTGTGATTATTGAAGCATCACGTTCAGGAAAGGGACACATAAAAATATGCAAAATAGACGTCATTGAAAAATGGGTTTCTATTGGTTCCTGCGTTGTTTACAGACAATGTTACATTGCCGCTGTCGCCAGACCTTTCCTTCGATCGGCTTCAATTTGAAGCAATAAATCTTCGCAACTTCCTTCTGAAAGTTCATACTGGTAACATGAAACATACTGCATTTAGCAATAATCTTCACTATTCCTACATCCATGAACACGTTGCACGGTTTCCATGAATACTGAAGATGTAAGAATGTGATGCAAGAATAAATTAATTTCCAGTTTAAATTGTAAATTAGGAAGAATGCACAGTCAGACTCAGAATGTCAGAAAATCATGTCCGTCTCCATGTCCAGAACTGCAGGAAAGCAGAGAGGTAATCTGTCCCTGAATCCCCACGTTTGCTTGGTCCATGTGTCCAGTTGGAAACCTGTGTGAAGGGGCATGCAGTCTGACAGAGCGCCTGGGAGAATCCTCCCAGGAGGACCAGTTCCAAAAACGCATATACCGACTCCCACAGCGACCTGGACTACACCTCCTCCCATCCTGCTCCCTGTAAAAACGCCATCCTATTCTCCCAATTCCTTCGACTCCGCCGCATCTGCTCCCAGGAGGACCAGTTCCAAAAACGCACAACCCAGATGGCCTCCTTCTTCAAGGACCGCAATTTCCCCCCCGACGTGGTCGACGATGCCCTCCACCACATCTCTTCCACTTCCCACTCCTCCGCCCTTGAGCCCCGCCCCTCCAACCGCCACCAGGACAGAACCCCACTGGTTCTCACCTACCACCCCACCAATCTCCATGTCCTGCGCATCATCTGCGTTCATTTCCGCCACCTCCAAACGGACCCACCACCAAGGATATATTTCCCTCCCCTCCCCTATCAGCATTCCGTAAAGACCACTCCCTCCGTGACTCCCTCGTCAGATCCACACTCCCCACCAACCCGACCTCCACTCCCGGCACCTTCCCCTGCAACCGCAGGAGGTGCCAGACTTGCGCCCACACCTCCCCCCTCACCTCCCTCCAAGGCCCCAAAGGAAACTTCCATATCCGCCACAGATTCACTTGCACCTCCACACACATCATCTACTGCATCCTCTGCACCCGATGTGGCCTCCTCTATATTGGGGAGACAGGCTGGCTACTTGCGGAGCGTTTCAGAGAACACCTCTGGGACACCCGGACCAACAAACCCAACCACCCTGTAGCTCAACATTTCAATTCCCCCTCCCACGCCACCAAGGATATGCAGGTCTTTGGACTCCTCCATCACCAGACCACAACAAAACGATGGTTCGAGGAAGAGCGCCTCATCTTCTGCATCGGAACCCTCCAACCACAAGGGATGAACTCGGATTTCACCAGGTTCCTCATTTCCCTTCCCCCCACCTTGTCTCAGTCAAAATCATCGAATTCAGCACCGCCTTCCTAACCTGCAATCTTCTTCCCGACCTCTCCGCCCCCACCCCAGTCTGACCTATCACCCTCACCTTGACCTCTTTCCACCTATCATATTTCCGACGCCCCTCCCCCAAGTCCCTCCTCCCTACCTTTCATCTGAACCTGCTGGGCAAACTTTCCTCATTCCTGAAGAAGGGCTTATGCCCGAAATGCCGATTCTCCTGTTCCCTGGATGCTGCCTGACCTGCTGCGCTTTTCCAGCAACACATTTTCAGCTCTGATCCCCAGCATCTGCAGACCACACTTTCTCCTCAAAGAATCCGTGATTGTCTGATCTAAAGCTGCAGTAGGAGCTCTCCATCCTGGTTGTGGGTGTAGATTGACATTTCAACACATTATTGTTGATAACCCTCTGTCAGAAACAGCACTGGCAGAGAGTAACAGGAGGACGCTATTCCAAACACCGGTCCTCCCCCGCCATTTGACATCGTCATGACTGACCAAATACATCAATATCTTTCCCCTGCGCATCCACAACAGCCTGTTGCCCAAAATGAAAAAGACATTTAAGAAATCGATAATGCCTGTGCAACTATTGGAGGGGAATGGGTTTAGAGACGGTAGGTTTCTGCACGAGGTTTGTAGGTTTCATGGGTTAGCAGTTGTTTCTGGTCTGATCATGCTTCAAATGATCTGATTCTGTCAAAACTCACCAGCAAGGGTTAAGGAATTTTTTGTGGTCAACAGCAATTTCGAGAAACGCAGACGACAGGAATTAACGATGAATCAGTAGAATAATAATTGATTCAGCTGAAATCTGAACTCCGATTCTGCTGGAACTCAAATCAACAAATATTGTATCGCAATTTAACAATGCTGTAGAAATCTAATGCGCTTTCCATTGCACCACCGAGCCGCGCGAGCCACAATTTTACTGTACACAAAGTTGTGGTTGTCGTGGAGAAAATGTAATAAATCTCCAGGAGATGTGGGGAGTTCTTCAAGGCATAGCTCTTTTATTTGCAGTCAAAAACCGTGACACTCAGAAAGCAAATTATTGAACGACCCCGAAACTCAGGATCCGTTGCTCTTTATACCCTTTCTTTAATTATATTTTTGTTAGCTTACCAGGATGCCCAACTGTGTTAGTCAGAAGTATTTCACTTCAGGTATACAAGAAACCATTATCGCTCTCCGTCTGCCAATATGGTTTTTCTATTGTCACGATTATGTGCTTTACTGCCATCTCTGCTGCAATGATCTTACTGCCCAGACTAACCTGACATGATTAGATTTTTTAGCTACTCCATCCATCACAATGTTTTCCTGTCCCAAGCTGATTCGATATTTAATGTCTTTTTTTCTGCTACAAGGGTTTCAATCAGGCTGACTCTACTAACTATCAATTAAAGATTTAAAGTCAGTCCTAAATCTTTATTGTCACGACTTGTCCCAAACTGCCATGATGATATTTAGTTGGCAAGGCTGATGTTACTAATTGCTAATATCTTAGGCTGTCACAGTAAACGTTCAGCCCCAGTCTGACTCTGCTAATTGGTGGAGGTACATTCCACTATGATAATCCCATCCAGCTACAGTGGTCCCACCCTGTCACAGTGACCTTATGACTCGTGTAGCATTCCATAGATCCCTTGTAACATATCTACAGGCGCATCCATGCTTTTTTCCCTTCCCATGCTTTCATGCTCCGTATTTCCCGTACGGTGTTCGGATCTTTGATCACATATCAGTTTCTCTTCGCCCCACCTTCCAGGACCTGGTCCTTATCCATGTGTGCTCTTGCTTCTCAAGTATTCGGCTAAATACTAATGAAGTGTGTTGATGGCTCATAGCTTTACCACACGTTCAAACAGTGAGTTTCAATTGTACAACACTCTCAGAATGAAAATGTTCTTTCTGTACCTCCTCTGGTTATCCTCCCCCTAGCGTTTTACGTAGATCTGTGGTTGTAAACACTTCCCATAAGAAATTTATTCCTATAACACGTATCTATCCCCTTACTGAACACCTTCATCTCTTCCTCATTCACTCTTCTCCGCTCTCAGATGAAGAGCCCGAGCCAAGCTAATTTATCTTCGCCATGACGAGATTGTTGTGCTGGAAAAGTACAGCAGGTCAGGCAGCATCCGAGGAGCAGGAGTACTGACACTTCTGGCATAAGCCTTTCATCAGGAATGAGACATTTAGGTGGGGGCGGAGAGATAAATGGGCGGCAGTTGGATTTGGGTGGAAGGTCGCTGTGAAAGCGATAATTAGATGGAGGCGGGGGATAAAGTGATAACTCGGGGTGGGGGGAGATTAATAGGTCCGGACGGTGGTGCCGAGATGGATACTTTGGACTGTGATAATGTGGGGGAAGGGGAATTGAGGAAGATGTTGAAATCCATATTTATCCCGAATGGTTGCAGGTCCGAAGGCATAATATGAGGCGTCCCTCTTCCACGCAGCGGGTGGTAACGGTTTGGCTTATGCCCGAAACGTTGATTGTCCTGTTCTGCAAACCACATTTCAGGGGAGATGTGAAATACCAAAGACTTAAAAAAGGACAAAAACTGATAGAATCAGAGTTAATGGAAATATGCACAATGCAGACCGAAACTATTTGGCCAATTGAGTCTGCTCTGTGCCGCCGAAGAGACGGACATTCCCCCACCATTTCTTTCTAAACCTGAATTATTGATCCACCTACAAAAATAGAATTGTGTTCAAAAGCTCAGCGGGTCAGGCAGCATCGGTGGAGAGAAATCAGATTGAACATTGCGAATCGAAAGCGGTTCCAAGGAATGATCTGTTGACCCCAAATGGTCGTTCTGTTTTCCCTGAGCTGCAATTCCTACTTTTTTCTCTGATTTTGTCTTTGATTATACCGTCCATTCAGGTTTGGTTTGCCATCTACCTGAAGTGCACACCTTTGGACGGCGAGAAGGAATCGGAGCAGCCAGAAGAAACCCACACGGAAGAGAGAGAAATAGAACGTGCAAATTCCACACAGTCAGTCACATAAGTCTGGAATCGAATGCGGGTTTCTGGCCTCTTAGCCCTCCCAAGCTGCAAGCGCCCGTCCCGGATGCAAATTGAACCCAATCTCACGCAGTGATAGGCAGTGGTAATACCTTGGATTTCTCTGCAAAAAGCAACCGATGTATCAGTACTGGAAATCAATAATCGATTAACTGTTCGAACTCTTTTTTTAAATCACTTGAGAGACAGTCTTGTACGTCTTGTCATCAAAAATTCACATCTGAACACATCTGAATGTTATGAAGTTTTCTGCCTCTTCAACCTTTGCATGCACTGAGTTCCAGATTTCAACCACCCGCTGTTTCAAAACGTTTGATTGCGCATTCACTCAAAATTTTCCTCCTCTGTGCTTAAATCTATTACTCCGTAAGTGATCTCTCCATTATAGCAAAACGTTTATATCAGTTTACGCCATCCGTATCCCTGATTATTTTGTATATCTGAATCATGCCTCCTCTTGATCTCTACTGTTCTAAGTCTATCCAGTCTATCCAAGCTTTTCTACCCAGACAATATCCTGGTAAATCACCCCTGCGTCATTTCCACTGCTAATGTGATTGCAGAACTGCACACAATAGTCGAGATAGAGCCGAATGAGCAAGTGAAATAAATGATGTGGAAATCTGCAGAAAGAGGTCTTTTTGAAAAAAAGTTCATTTTCCTCAGTGCTGCCCTGTGTTCTTTTCCTGAGCCTGAAGTTCCAATAATATCTGATCCATGTAATTAAAAGCAGCTCTTTGACCATTGATCTCAAAACTACAGTATCGAATTGGATTGACTGGTCTGAAGGTCGCAATGGTATGATTGTGGCACGTTGACCCAGCAACAGTGAGCTCAGAGCACAGACTAAACAGGGTTCAATGTGAAAATAATTGTAAGGGAAATGGGAGGGGGAACTTAAAGGAGATCAGTGATTGTTGGAGGGAGAGAAATCTCCAAGAATGGGAGAGTCTTAATTATGGTATTTGTCCCACAGAGATGTGTGAGAGAGGGGTTTGTTGAAAAAAATCAGAATATCAGAGAAAGTTTTCATGTAAAATCAATTAATTCATTTCTGTGTTTCCTTGGCATATACCACAAGGAGTTAAAAAGGTGAGAACGTTCCATGCCGTAACTCGGATTCAAACGAGGTTACTGCGGCCACAACGCACATCATTGAAAATTATGCGATCCGTGGGCCATGCAGAGACGCGTGTTTGAAAAGAACAGTAACGACAGTGACATAGGACATGTTAGGAAGAATGCAGAGACACAACAGGACTATTTGGCAAGCAATAATAGACATGTGGGAACTCAGAATTGGCTGTATATTTAAATTGGATGATTCAAGAGGCTGATAAAGTTCCATCGAGTACTGCATGTTGAAGACTGAGGGTGATAGACTTTTACAAAACATCAAATTCTCAAGGGATACTGCACGATATTGTTGAAATGTAAGTTTCAACAACAATGTGGTTTTACATTTTTTGCCTCACGAGCTTCCCCACACAAGGAAAAACCCATTTCTGCAGTGGATGACATACTCCCAGTTGCACCACCCAGAATCAATGGTGCAGTTGCAAAGATCAACTGGAAATTGTGATAGAAATGAGCAATGAAGCTACTCTGTTGCAGCAATGATGCGATCGGTGAGCACATGGTCATTCTATGATGGTATGGAGGCGCATGAAATTTCGAGACTGGGAGTTCTCCTGATCAAAGGCGGGGAGGAAGGGCTTATTTGTCTCCGGTTATTAGATTATTAAAATACAAGAGCAGCACTAACCCGGAGTGCAGATTGGCTCCGTGAAAGCGTGCTGCTGCCTTAAGCGAGAGGTCGATTTACTGTAAGCATTCAGTGCAATTTTCCTAAACAATGCACTGTTTTGTTGTTTTGACGGTAAGAACTGTTATTTGATCACATCATCCTCTTGCTCCTAGCAAACATTCCAGTACAGGGTACATCAGTTTCATTCCGACACAGCCACATGTCTTGTTCTCACTCCCTCTGAGGTGATTGACTTGGCAATGTCATTCTCTGAGATTGGCAACGTAGCATTGAGATGGTAGCGTAATGAACAAAGAAGAACAAAGAACACAGAACATTTATAGCCCAGGAACAGGCTCTTTGGACCTCCAAGCCTGGTCTGAACCAAATTAACTGTCTAAACCTATCACCCAATTGCTCAGCATCTTTTTCGATCTGCTCCCCACTTGCTCATGCATCTGTCAAGGTGCTCCTTGAATGTAACGAACGTGCCTGCCTCTACTACCTCTACTAGCATCGTATTCCAGGCACCTACCACTCTCTGTGCAAAATACTTTCTACATCTATCCTCCTTCAACGGTTCACCTCTCAACTTGAATGCGTGACCACTCATTACAGAATTCCTCACCTGGGGAAAGAGCATATCTCTATACACCCGGTCTGTCCCCTTCAAGATTTTGTAGACCTCAATCAGGACCCCTCAATCTCGTTTTTTTTCTACTGAAAACAGTCATAAACTTCTTAAACTCTCTTCACAGCAAGCATCTTCCATCCCATCAACATCCTCGTAAACCTTCCCTGCACCGTATCCAAAATGTCCACTTCCATTTGATAACTTGACGACCAGAAGAGTGCACAGTATTCTAAACGAGGCCGAACCAAATTCTTGTACAATTGTACCATGCCCTGCCAGCTCTTACACTCAAAGCCGGTTCACAAGACGACAAGCATGCCATATGCTTTCTTCTCCGCTGTATCCAACTGTGCCGCCATCGCCATGGTACAAAGGACCTAAACTCCTCGATCTCTCTGCTCATCAAATTTCTCCAAGGTTTTTTCGTTTACAGTGTAGTTGGTTCTAGAATTCGGCTTCCCAAAATGCATCACTTCACATTTGCCTCGATTGAACTCTGTCTGTCACTTCTCCGCTCAACTCTCCTGTCTATATATTCTTCTTCATTCTTTAACTGACCCTTATGCTTTCTGCTACTCACCAATATTCGTGACAAATGTAAATGTAGTGGCGATATACTGGGCTAGCAACCCGTGGAGACTGGAATATGGCAGCTGCTGGTATTTAACTCGATGAATAAAATTTGGAATATTAACCCCAATCAGAGGAACAGAGGCAAAAAGTTTTAATTTGCTGAAAACCCATCCATGTTTGTCCCTTTGCAAGGGGAATTTGCCGTCCTTAACGAGACCTGCCAACATATGACTCCAGACACATAAAAGTGAAGTTCACCCAGAAAATCCCTCTGACTCAGTGCAAGGGGAATTAAGAATGAACAACAAATAATATGTAGACCATGTTGACACACTCCGTGGGAGAATAAAGAAGAATTAACAAATTACATGGATGACGGGGAAAATTGGGAGTCATCGCTGCGTGGACTCAAATTCAATGGATTATCCAAGCTCAATAGACACATGGATGCACACACCGCCAAGAAGTCAGGTCCATAGGGGGACTTCAATTACCCGCTGAAGTGTAAACCTACGTGCCCAAGGCGCAATGTGGACAGGTCATTCGACACTCCCATATGTGCGAAGGGATCACTCAGGAGGCCAACTGGCAGAGTCACCAGCATGTTTACAAATGACATCAGGAGTCCGATTCTGCTGTTATTGCATGTGTTCATCACATCCAGCAATAAACCATGTTTGGACGCCTGTTTCCAGTGGAGTTCCACTGTTTCCTGATGTAGATCAACAATTTAGACTTAGTTGTAGGAGTCATGATTGAGAAGTTTGCAGAGGATGCAACAATTGGTCCTGTATTTGACTATGATGAATACTGTCAGGGCCTGTAGGGATGTATCAATCAGGTGGAAAGTAAAAACGGCGAATGGAATTGAATCCAGACCAATAAATGGTAACGACTTTTGGGAGTTGAAACAATAACAGTGAGGATTCTGAGTTTTGAACAGAACAAACAGGAACGAAGTGACCTTGGAATGGATATTCACAGATCATCGAAGATATTTAGATAGGGAGCTCAGTTGGTCGACAGTATCTTTGGATATCTTGTGTTGTCGACCTCAGACTGTGGATGGTATTCGATCTTTAGCAACCGCCAGTTTAGGAAGCAACTAAAAAAATGAGCACAAGTCTGGTCAATGCAATAATCAACATTTTTAAAAATTGTAAGATAAAGGATGGAGGGCTGAAGTATATCACTTTGACCATCAAGACCCCTTCATCACTGATACATCTCCAAGTCATGCTTGGAAGGGTAACTTGCAAATGGTTGCGCTTCAGTACATCTTCAACCTTGTCCTCATAGTCGGTACAGTTTCTGAGCTTTGAATGTTCTGTCAACAAAGCCTGGATGACTTACTCCATCGCATCTTGTAGGTGGTGCACTCTGCTGCAATCGTGCCTTAGCGGTGAGGGTAATAAACATTCGGGTATGAACGTGTTACAGTTAAGTGACTGCATTGTTGTCGAGGATGTCCAGTTCCTTCAGTGGTATTGAAGCTGCACACGTCCAGGCAAATGGAGAGAGTTCTGTTACACATATAATTTGTGCCTTACAGATGATGCAGACTTCAAGGAGACATGAGTTGTGTTAATAATCAAACAAAGTCGACTGACGGGCATTTGTTTTGCAGTCAACATCTTTATATGGGCGGTCAGGTTCCATTTCTCCTAAATATTAGCTCAGAGGGCGATTACACGGATGACTTCAGTTACAACGAAGCCATTGAATATCAATAGAATATGATTTCTCAAAGTATCATTACTGTATTTGGTCCATGTGTAACTTATCCGATTCCAATCACAATCTGATTTCAAGTTCCAGTTGCCGTGCTGTAAGGGACAGCAGAGATTTACGAGAGTGTTGTCAACTTTGGATAAAATGGAGCTTCGTGGAATGATTGGTCAGGCTGGGATTATTCTCCTTGAAACAAAATAGTGGGATCTTGACAGGGTATAAACTACAGAGTAATGGTGAAACAATGGGCAAGGAACACTGGAACGGGAGGGGCTGAATGCTCCCTTTCCTTGCTGTAACCAGACACTGCTGTTGAACTCTGAAATGGGACGATATCAGACAAGTCGGTGAAAACTTACTTTCTGCTTGGTTTCTCCCGAGGCCTGTGTCACACTTGGGGAAATGTGTCTGCGTGTTTCAGTCTATGGGTAAAAATGGGCTTCAGTTCCCATCTCAAACTTTAATCCCATTAATTGTGTTTTACGAAATTAAAATGTTCCAGAGAAATTAACATTCAGGTGAAACGTGAGAACTTACAAGGTTACAGACCAAGTGCTGGGAAATGAGATGAAGGGACCCATTTCTGTGCTGTAAACACTCGATAATTCAATTATTTTTGAGGGGAAACATACCTGCAGTGACATACTTCCACAAAGTGTGTTATGAAGAAACGGTGCAACTGCTTCTGCGCTCATCCCTGGTGGTCTAGTGGTTAGTATTCAGCGCTTTTACTTAGTGGCCTGGGTTTCATTACCGTTCAGGAAATCAGGTCTTCTTGGTCCTGACGCAGAGAGCGCAGCTCTAAAAGGAATCTGTTTCATGCCTTAGATCAGTCAATACCCCAGCTCTTCAAAGAAGGGAAAAGTGCCTTCCCTCTCTCTGCACAGTCGGACAGTTAATCCTTCATTCTCCTTTGATTCCACTTCCCAAAGAGTTTCAAAATGTTGTCAAAACTGAGTCTCAGCTATTTCTTTTCTGTGCTTTTCATACACAGGAGCTGCAGTGCATGAGTGCGTTGGTTTCTGAAAATGAAACGTACCTAGTGCAATGTATTGGGCTATTCCAGTATCGCCTTCTCTGACAACGGTGGGAGATGACTGACGTTGTCTATGATATGGAAGTGCCAGTGTTTGAGTTGAGTAGACAAAGTTTAAAATTGCACAATATCAGGGCAGGTTTATTTGGAAGCACGAGCTTTCAGAGAGCCGCGCCTTCATCAGGTGGGTGTTTTTCTGCAGAAACTTTGTGTGTGTATCAATATGCGCGATCCTTTGGAAGATCACCTGGACTTTAACCGACCGTTCGTGGTGTCTTGGAGGTGGTGGTGTTGGACTGGCGTGAATAAATTTAATAATCACACAAAGCCATTTTAGATTCCAACAGTTGACAAACTCCTAATGAAGAAGCAATGCATGGAACACTGGTCCTTCCAGATATGTCTGCTTGGTACAGTCTGGTGCTGTGTGATTTTTACTCTGATAGTTCTTGGTCATTTTTGTTCGTGGAGATAAAAAATTCAAACATTATCCACTTCAGCGTAACAAAAATGATTAGTTTGGATTTGTGATGAATCTCCACAATGCGCTTGCGCCAAGTAAAAGTCGAACTTTCAACTGCCTGATCCGTAGCCAGCTATACGAATGGTTGTACCACTGACTAGACGCCCAGCTGAGATTTTACACGCTGCAGAGTTGTGTTGTTAACAAGGACATGAGCAATAAAAGTAACGGTCACAAGGTGAACAAAGAACAAAGATAATCACCATCATTGACTCACTTCAAATTGTCCTAAAAAAACGACGATTCACAATCTGAATAGCCAATCAATGAGGTCACTGCTGATCTTGGAAATTGCAACTGACCTTGCTGCGATTTCACCATAATTTGAGGTAAACTCCAGCCTAATCATAACATCGCATATTCCCATTAATATTCAGCTTTAGATTACGTTAATGTTCTGTCCGTATTTGCAGGAAATGAATGAAAACGTCCTTCCAGTGATGTAATCCAGTGCAGAGTCGGCCAGAAAAGAAAAGACAAAGACATGAAACATCACTCCCATTTCTCTCTGTACCAATTCGTTTTCCTGAGTTGAATATTTGCAGGCCTTAGCTTTACTATCTAAAGAATTAATTAATACCCCGGGGAAGATTCTTCATAAATCAATTAACATCTGAGGTATTGAAACATATTTTACTTTAGATTAAAGTAGTTGAATATCCTTTCCCCCAGCCTAATGTCCCAATCCTCCCTGCTCTTCCATGTAAATACAACCTGATGTTGGAGCTCCCAACCTGACGTTCCAATGCTCCTTGCTGCTCCATGTCAAAAGAAGCTGCTCTACTTGAAGTTGGAGCTACCAGACTGATGTCCCAATGCTCCCTACTCCATGTCAATAGCAGGCTTCCAGTTGTGGTTGGATCAATCACTCTGATGTCCCAATGCTTTCTGCTGCTACATGTCATTAAAAGCTGCTCCAGGTGAGAGTGGAGCTCGCAGACGGATCTCGCAGAGCTCTCCGGTCCATGCCAACTGAAGCTGCTCCAAATGAGGTTAGATCTTGCATTCGGATGTGCCAATGCTCCCTGCTGCTCCGTGTTAACACAAGCTGCTCAGCTGTGGTTGGAACTCCCAGCCTGATGCATCAATGCTCCCTGGTACTCCATGTCAATAAAAACTGCTCCAGGTGTGGTTGGAACTTCCAGACTGATGTTACAATGCTCCCAGGTCCACGTAAAAAGACGCTGCTCCAGATGAAGTGGGAGCTCCAATCCCTGGCAGCTCACATACTCCTATACCATCATAGAAATACTGCCCACTGATCATTTCCACCACTGGAACCATTGGTGGAATATCCGCATCATGTGAACCTAATCTTATTTTTAGTCACCACCGAAACATTATTTCTAAAAGTCATTCGTTCTTAAACCTATTTAGCATGTGCATACTGCTGTCAATCCGAAGTTAGATAATGGCGCTAATTGATGTATGCTGAGTAAAAATAACATCCTATTTTTCATGTTGTGTAACTGCGACTTAGCAAGGACAGTGTTTGTATTGAA
This sequence comes from Chiloscyllium plagiosum, assembly GCF_037043375.1. Lineage (NCBI taxonomy): Eukaryota > Metazoa > Chordata > Chondrichthyes > Orectolobiformes > Hemiscylliidae > Chiloscyllium > Chiloscyllium plagiosum. Next base: position 77,811,069 of record NW_028270158.1, read on the forward strand.
ATCATACTTTTATTCCAGGTGAGAGAATGTGGTTTTCATTAGATAAAAAGCAACTTGTTCACTGTGTAAAATGATCAAATACATCTCAATTTCAAAACAAAATTGGTAACGTTGTCATCCATCTTGAAATGTGGTGCCTTGTTCTTTCAACCACACGGGTATTAGAACGAAAAGTCTATTAATGATATGCGTATAAAGACACTTTAAATCGCAATGATTGTGAAGGTTTGTAGCTCAGGTTAAGGTTTAGGGTGGAGGTTTGCTGGCTGAGCTGTAGCTTTGATATCCAGACGTTTCATTACCAGGCGAGATAACATCATCAGTAGCGACCTCCATGTGAAGCGAAGCTGTTGTCTCTTGCTTTCTATTTATATATTTCTCCTGGATGGGGTTCCTGTGGTTTGTGGTAATGTCATTTCCTGTTCGTTTTCTGAGGGGTTGATAGATGGCATCTAGATCTATGTGTTTGTTTATGGCGTTGTGGTTGGAGTGCCAGGCCTCTAGGAATTCTGTGGCATGTTTTTGCTTAGACTGCCCCAGGATAAGTGTGTTGCCCAAGTCGAACTTCAGAAAACAGAGGAGAACCACATATACAACGTACTGAAGAAGAACAGATACTCAAAAAATACAGTTCGCAGATTCCTCAAGAACAAACTACTACAAGCAGACCAAGCACAGCCAGAAACCCTAACCACCTTACCATACATCAAAGAAGTTCCAGAAATAACAGCCAGACTACTAAGACCCCTCGGAATCCCAGTAGCACACAAACCCACCAACACTCTCAAACAAAAGCTAACAAACTTAAAAGACCCAGTACAACCCATGGACAAAACCAACGTCAACCACAAAATTCCATGCAAGGACTGCCACAAACACTAAGACAAACAGGAAGAAAGTTAGCCACCAGGATATACGAACACCAGATAACCACAAAAAGACACGACCTTCTCTCCATCGTAGCCCTTCGCACGGATTAAAAATACCACGATTTCGATTGGGACAATATATCTATCATGGGACAGGCTCAGCAAAGACATGCTAGAGAATTCCCAAAGGCCTGGCACTCCAACCACAACGCATAAACAAGCACATAGATCAAGATGCCATCTATCAACCCCTCAGAAAACGAACAGGAAATGACATCACCACAAACCCCAGGAACCCCATCGAGGAGAAAGATATAAATAGAAAGCAGGAGACAATAGCTTCGCTTCGTTTGGAGGTCGCCACTGATGATGTTGTTACCTAGCCAAGTAATGAAACGTCTGGATATCAAAGCTGCAGCTCAGCGAGCAAACGTACAACCTACATTTTAAATCATTTTTCATGTTTATGTTGCATGAATCTGCGGTTATTGATCCACAGTTTAATTTCACTCCCGACGAAACATGCTGATTTCTCCAGTTGTTCATCGTTCAATGTGATGCATCCAGTGTGTGCATAACGAGAGGGAGCTTACTTCCCACATCTTGTGTTTATCTGTGCCTTATGTCCAGCATTCATCAATGGCGAGTGCAAGGGGCGAGGGCGAGACCAATGTGTAAGTCTCTCCGTGCCCATACACGGCACCCACATCGGCAATTCTCCACTGTGCATTTACAGCCAGTTCTCAGTGCGCCTACACCCATGCCCTGCCCCTTTTGATATATCTCCATTATTTTGTGCTGTCTCACTGTGCTCTTCTCACCAGGAAGAAGTAATTCTACACAACCTCCTCCAGATTTCATCTGACAAAACATTCATTAAGAATCCCTTTGCATAAACATGCACTTCGCATCACTCGTTATTTGATTTTCCTGGATGTCTTTCATACGAAAAAACGTTCACAGCAACTTGACTTGAAAAAGAAAATCCGCGCTCCTTTCCATTATTCCAATGCAACCTCCATTTCACTGCAGTTTAGTCAACAGGCCCAAACTTTTTTTTGAGATTTTGTAATAGCAGCGCTGCATAGAAACTGACCAGTGGAGTCACAATTTCAATATGATCGCTGTGATGAATCTGAAAGCAGTACCATTGAAAGCCGCTATTAACAGCGACGAAAGTAGGATGCGAACCCACGAGTGCAGCGCACAACAGATTAGCAGTGCATCGCCTTCACCGCTCGGCCACCTCGCCACAGTTGCTGGGTATGCTATGACCTTATGAATAACTGAATTGCATAATCTATGCAGAGCAGCAGATATTTCTCCTTGGTGTTTGTGAAATGATAAATAACACAGGACAGTTCCAAGACTATGGTCTGACCTCAGGTTGTGGGGCAAGCGCACTCCCACTGTCACACTATGCACACAGTGATCTGAACAAAAATGAGTAAATGACTATGTAACAAGGTCTGATGAATTCTGTGAATATTTGAAGTCAACGGAATGAGGAACCCGAGACAGCAGGATGTTTTCTTTCAAGAAAGCGTTGGATAGAGCTCTTCGGGATAGTTGAATCAAGGGTTATGGAGATAAGACAGGAACAGGATATGGATTGAGGATGTTCAGCCATGATCATAATGAATGGTGGTGCTGGCTCGAAGGGCAGAATGGTCTACTCCTGCACCTGCTGTCTATTGTCTATTGAATTGCCTGTGAGGAATTGTTTTCCAGACTGGAGGAGAGTGCATAGTGCTCAATGTCATTATTCGGAACACCTAACTTCTGCTCAGATGTTTTTGACACGCACTTGTGTACAGAACAAACAATTTCAAAATCCAAAATAAGGCCAAACTGAAAATTGAACTCAACAATGCAAAAACCTTGATCTGTATCATTTTTCTGGGCCGTGCGACACCAAGTCACTGTATGATCACAGCAACACAGTGAGCAAGTGTCAGAAGGAAAATGAGTGCAGTGCCAGAGCGCATGCTGGGAGCAGCAGTTGACACACGGGGAAGTGCATTTCCCACAACAGGAACCCTTCCCAAACAGCGGACTGCGGTGGAAGAATTCAGACGGTGTTTACACTTTGGAATTTGATGCCAGAGACACAATGGAGATCTGTCATTTAGACTGTTCAAAAAGAAGATTTTAAGATTTCTACAGATGCAAAACAAAATAAAAAGCTCATGGGTTCATGAAGACAAATATTGAAATTGTATATTTCAAAAATCTACCCATCTTTGCAATGAGTAGCTCACCACCTTCCTCAATCGGGGTGAAGACCACTGGTGAAGATGATCGTACAACCCCCGTTACTATCCATGGAATCAGAGAAACTCGGTTTCCCAAACGTTAAGTTACAACCAGGAATGTGGAGGTCAGCATTAATGTGTTGCTCCTGAGCTGCAGGTGACCAGTGCACGGTATATCTGTGCCAGTATAGTGGGCTGTGCTGTGCCGAAGTTTTAAGTTTGAGCGTCACATGGAGCAGCTTCAACTTGTCGTCGTGTTGAGGGGTACGGACAGAAGGTAATATTGAGCAAAGCCAAGTTTATGGGAAAATACCAGTGTTTGTGGATTGAGAAACGACCTTTTCTGGATAATAACTCCTTGATCAACAAACATACTGCAAGTATCTAAAACGTGAAGAGGCATGCGTGGAGAGAGAGCCGAAGGTGATTTTTCAGCAGATGGATAACGTTTCCCATGTGCACTGCGTTAAATTCCGGGAAAATAGATGTTGAAAATAGATGTATGTTTGCGGATGAAAGCACTTTCTGAATCTTGAGCAATTATATTTCAGTTTTGTCAAAAAAAGTATTCTTCGCTGTTCTGTCTTTCCCTTTCAGTTTCCCGTTTTATATCCCGTATTTTATCAGTTTATCTTACGTTTTCAATAATTTCAATCAATCTCGCTCCTGATTACCAATCCGAGAATGCCACAATTTTCTCAATTTATATGCTGTGCCAGCTGTAGGGTGCGGTGAACAAGTGGAAAGGCATTGGTCACGTGAACTAAATAAAAGTCGTGGGGTGGTGGAATCTGGCCGTTCCATCGCAGTCATATTTAAAACATTTAACGTAATCTTTAGCCAAATCATATTGGCAGAAAATAAGAAAACAAAAACAAAAAAAATTGCTGATGTTGAAAATCAAACTAAAACAGACGTTGCTGGAAAATTTCAGGACGTCTGGCAGCATCTGCGGAGAGACTGAACCAATGGATATGAAACGTTAACTGTGATTCATCTGCACAGATGGTGCCTGCACACCTGTGATTTACAGCAATTTCTGTTTTTGTTTCAGATTGGAAGATGTTGTCACAGTTCATGACAACAGTGCTCACTAGAATCAAACAGACAGCACGGACATGGTAGTGTGAAATGAGATGTTGTACTGGAAAAGGACAGCATGTCAGGCAACATCCGAGGAGCAGGAGAATGGACGATTTAGACTTAAGCCATTCATCAGGAATTAGGCTTGTGAGTCTGGCAGAGGGACAAAGCTGAAGCCAGGTGCCAACTCGCAGGCACTTCCTCCTACAGACCACGATCACAAACTCTCGTCCCCTCACCAAACCATCATCTCCCAGACAATCCACAATCTGATTACTTCTGGGGATCTCCCTTCCACAACCTCCAACCTCATTGTCCGTGAACCGCGCACTCCCCGATGCTACCTCCTTCCTAAGATTCACAAAGCTGACTGCCCCAGTCGACCTATTGTCTCATTCTGCGCCTGTCCCATCCGAATAATCTCTTCCTACCTCGACATAATCCTATCTCCCCAGTTCAGAAAATGCCGACTTACATTCGTGACATCCCTATGCGCTTCACCTCCGCCAAGAATTTCGTTTTCCTGGCCCCCAACGCGTCATCTTCACCATGGATATCCAGTCCCTGTAGACATCCATCTGCAAGCCTTCCATTTCTTAATATCACACCATCCCAACCAGTACCCTTCCACCGACATCCTCATCCACCTGGCTGAACTGGTCCTCACAAGCAACAACTTCTCTTTCCAAATCTCCCACTTCCTCCATCGAAACTGGTAGCCATGGGATCCCGCATAAGGCCTAGCTATGCCTGTCTGTTTGTCAGATACGCGGAACTGTCCATCTTTCGCAATTACACAGGCACCATCCTCCATCTGTTCCTCCACTATTTTGATGAATGTTTGGCGCGACTTTGTGCTCCAACGAGGAGGTTTAATAGCTCACCAACTTTACCAACACCTTCCATCTCAAATTTATCCGGATCATCTTGGCAACTTCACTCACCTTCCTGGACCTCTCCATCACCGACTCTGGCGACTGACCAATTGAGACATATACGACAAGCCCACCGACTCCCACACGTATCTAGACTACATCTCCTCAAACCCTATCTCGTGTAAGAACGCCATTCCTTATTCCCAATTCCTCCACCTCCACCACATCTGTTCCCAGGATGACCAATTATATCTCAGAAAGAGCCACTTGGTCTCCTTCTTCCACGATCACAAATTGCCTTCTCACGTGGTTGACAGCGCCCTCGAGTTCATCTCCTCCACTTCACACACCACCACCCTTGAAGCCACGCCTCTCAACGCAACAAGGACAGAACCACCTGATGCTCACCTTACACCCCATCAAACCCGGCATAAAACGTATCATATTCTGCCACTGATGCCACCTGCAAACAGACACTACTGCCAGAGATATATTTCGCTACCCAGCCCTGCCAGCATTCCGTAAAGACCATTCCCTCCATGACCCCCTCTTCAGGTTCACACATTCCCCCAACAGCCCACAACCCTCCTCTGGCACCTTTCACTGCCACCAAAGGAAGAGTGAAACTAGCACCCACACCACTCCCCTCATCTCAGCCAAGGCCCGAAGGAACCATTCCACATCCATTAGAAATTCACCTGTACAGCTACCAATGTTATCTCCTGAATCCATTGCACCCAGTGTGGTCTCCTCTACATCAGGGAGACAGGAGACCTTCGTGCAGATAATTTCAGAGAACATCTCTGGGACACCCGCACCCACCAACTTCACCATCCCGTTGCTGAACACTTCAATTCCCCCTCCTACCCCATCAAAGACATACAGGTCTTGGACCTCCTCCACTGCCAAACCGTTACCGCCCAATGCCTGGAGGAGGAACACTACACTTTCCGGCTTGGGATCCTAACACCATACGGGATAAATGTGAATTCGAATAGTTACCTCATTTCCCCTCCCCAATCACAAGCCTTCAAGTCGGCACCGTCCTCTCGACCGATTCCATCAGTGCCATTTCTGACCTTTTTTCTTCTCCCTCCTATTCATCCTTCTATTACATTCCAGCTATTTCCCCTCAACCCCACACCACTTCCATTTATCTCTCAGCCCTGACTCAGGCCTTATTCCTGATGAAGGTCTTAAGCCTGAAACCTGAATTCTCCTGCTCCTCGGATGCCACCTGATCTGCTGTGCTTTCCCAGCATCATACTGCCATCTCCAGCATCTGCAATCCTAACTTTATCCTTGGAATTATCAATGACCTTGGAGTGAAGATATCCCTCGATTGCAGTGATCACAGTGTGACTGAGTATTGCATTTATTTTGGGTGATGGCGGGCTGGGTCTGAGACGAGCGCTTAACACCCAAACAACGAGAATGGTATCAGATAGCGAAGTTAAGGCGGGCTGAAGTGAAGTGGAAAATTCTGTCAGAAGATGAGTCAATACAACTGCCCCACATCACCCAGATTGTGAAAGACACACAGAAGGAGCAAAGCACCTTTCCTCCAGGCACAATGACAGGTAAAGTGGAAAGGAGACAATACAACACACTGAGATGGAGTGGAATTATTTATGTGAAAGGGTTCGATATATAAGCAACTTTACATATGGTTTGCCCTCAAATTGGAAAAAGGAATTTCCTGCAGTGTAACGGCGATAGTTGCCTGTGACATCACAATGCTAAGAGGCACTGACATATTATCTTCTGTAGCAGCGTGGCTGAGTGAACGCATGATCGTCCCATCAACCAGAATTCAATACTTCAAAGCTCTCCTCTGCGCTGTACAACTTATTTGCTGCTCCTGTAATCAGATCTCAATCGGTTCTTCAGCTTCCTGCTTCACGGAAACACTTGAAACATGAACTAGTGTTTCCACTTTCATCAATGTTTTTCAACTCCCAAGTTGGCACAGGTACGAGTGACCGATTGGCATTCTCGAGCGCTCTCACTCTAGTATGATCTGAACGATAAAGTGCACTGTGTCTGATCTGCAGAATGTCGCCACCGGGACGATGCTGTTTATGCCATCCCCGAGGACTGAGCTGTCTCTATTGGCGGAGTATTCAGCCATTTCCCTCCGCTTGCAGGCATTATGAGGGATGTAAGGGCGGATATGCTCTGAAGCTTCCTCTCACGGGCACAGCCAGGCGCAAGAGTGCCGTTCGAACTTAGCAAATATTTTTTGTGAACTTCCTCCAAATATCATTTATTTGAGAGAGAGAAAGATGCTGAACTGGTGGGAAAGAGAGAAATGGACTGTGGACTCTCTTCCCTCAGTAAAATTCAAATAACTGCATTTTTGTGCTGCCCATTTGATGTTCAGAATCTACCTTCGCAGAACAATCCTGCAGAAAGGCTTTTGTTTCACAGGCGTCGGCTTCTTTGCTGCAATCGGGCATCAGTTAACATCTGAGCCCCAACTGTCCCAGATGAAGCAACTCCGAATGTAACCCTCACTTACTGAGAACCATCCCCACAGTCAGGAGCTGCGGGACAGCAGGCAGTCCAAAGCGGAAGGGAGGATTAAAATCGAGCCATTATTTCTCCATCAGCCACTCTGTCACAGAGACAGGCAGAGGGACGGCAGAGACATGTGATGTCATTCACGTGCCGACATTCTATAGCTATGTTAGGAATAAAAGAATGACAAGGGTAGGAATAGGTCCAGTCAAGGATAGTAGTGGGAAGTTGTGTGTGGAGTTTGAAGATATTGGGGAGACACTGAATGAATGTTTTTCATCAGTATTCACTCAGGAACAGGACATTGTTGCCGATGTGAATACTGAGTCATAATTAATTAGAATGGACGGTTTTGAGTTATGTAGGGAAGAGGTGTTGGAAATTCTGGAATGGGTGAAAATAGATAAGTCCCCTGGGCCTGATGTCATTTATCCTAGGATTCTCTGGGAAGCAAGGGAGGAGATTGCAGTGCCATTGGCCTTGATTTTTATGTCCTCGTAAAGGGCACCCTCCATTAAGATTGATGCCATGTTCCTAACCTCCCTACACTCCAGGTCCTGCACCCTAAAAGTACAGTCTAGGTTCTCATGCCCCTGCAGAGTTAGTTAACCCCCCCCCTCCAAGAGCACGAGCAAACCTCCCGCCAAGGATACTGGTGCCCCTCAGGTTCAGGTGTAGACCATCCTGTTTGTAGAGGTCCCACCTTCCTCAGAAAGAACCCCAGTTATCCAAATACCGGAATCTCTCCCTCCTGCACCATCCCTGCAGCCACGCATTTAAATGTTTTCTCTCCCTATTCCTTGACTCTCTATCACGTGGCACGGGTAACAAACCAGAGACAACAACTTTGTTTGTTCTAACTCTGAGCTTCCAACCAAGCTTCCTGAAAGCCTGCCTAACATCCTCAGCCCTCCTCCTACATATGTCGTTGGTGCCAATGTGGAACACGACTTCGGGCTGATCCCCTTCCCCCGAAGGACCCGGAAAACACGATCAGAGACATCACATACCCTTGCACCTGGGAGGCAACATACCAAACGTGAGTCTCTCTCACCCCCACAAAACCGCCTATCTGTGCCCCGAACTATCGAGTCCCCAATTACTATTGCTCTGCTCTTCTCCACCCTTCCCTCCTGAGCAACGGGGACAGGCTCCGTGCTAGAGGCCTGAGCCCCATTTCTTACCCCTGGTAAGTCGCCCCCCCCCCCCGCCCCCACAAGTATCCAAAACGGTATACTTGTTCTTGAGGGGAACGGCCGCAAGGGGTCCCTGCACTGGCTGCTTTCTCCCAGTCCCCCTCACTGTCAACCATCTATCTGCCATCTTTGGAGTTACTACTTCCCTAAAGCTCAGGTCTATGACCCCCTCTGCCTCCCGAATGATCCTTAGTTCATCCAACTCCAGCTCCAGTTCCCTAACAGTTGGAGGAGCTGGAGATGGGTGCACTTCCTGCAAGTGTAATCAGCAGTGACGTCCATGGCATCCATCACCTCAAACATGTTGCAAGAGGAACATTGTACTGCCTTCACTGTCATCCCTCTAAAGCTAACCTCTTTTAAAAAAACTGGGTCTAAAGAATAGAACAAGCAAAATGCAGCACTTACCTACTTAACACAAAAGGTCTTATTATTAGGTTAGAGGAGGAGGGCGGGTGAGAGGCACTGCCTCGGTAGTGCCTCGGGTTCCTCTCCTGCGTGCTTCTATAGGAAAAAAATAACCTACGTCCGTAGACTTACACTATACCTGCTTCCGGGTCCCGGCTGCCCCTCTGTTCTTCGTCACTTCCCCCTGCTGCTCCCGCTCTTTCTGTGAAGAGAGACAGAGAGAGAAAAAAACACCGCTTCCCGCTACCAGTAAGTAATTTTAAATCGAACTGTCTCACCTTAGCTGTAGCCTTCCGGGTTCGTTTATATTCAGCTGCTGCTCGCACTCAGCCATTGAGTGTCAGGCCGCAGAAAGCTCATCAATATGTAATGCGAAGAACGGAGCACTGTTATAGCGAAACACTGGCAGGGGCAGTAAACATACTGAAAGCTGGAATTGGCAACGAGCAGAGGATGCTTTTCCTCCATTAATTTCTGGATTATGTGCCCACCACGATCCCTCCGGGCCGCTCTGTTAACCCTGACCACAGCAATTTCCCGCAGTCTTCAGGTTTTTCTAGCTTGTACATTCGAAGATGACGTCAAAAGATCTTCACTGTTATTGTGTGATACACTGTGGCATAGATGTGTCCCGGCTGTGTCAATATAACTACTCTGTAACTTCCCAAATTCTGCTGTTTTAATTGCAAATGCAATCAGAATCACAAAATCTATCACGCTGCAGGCTGAGGCCATGCAGGCCACCTTCGCTCTGCTGGCTCCACACATTGAGGAAATGACTGTGATTTGATTGACTGATTATCATATGAACCTAATTACAGTGGAAAGAGTTGTTTGTGAAAGGTAAAAGCAGATCATAGTAATCAAGGACATGCAGAACACGGTGTGAGAAAAGCAAAATTTGACCAGACTCAGGAATTCTGGTTACGACGTATAGGATGTGCGCTCAGCAAAATCCACATTGGCAAGATCAGCATTATTTCAAGTTAGACAATCCAATTCTCAGAGCAGCAACGGCCGAGAAGAAACGATCTTTGAACTTACTTGTGTATGTTTTCAACTTTGGAATCTTTCTCTGAACTCGATCTCATCGAAATCATATCTTCTCAGTCAACAATGAAGTAGTGTGCAAAACCCCAAGGCTCATCCGCAAGGTGAACCCGAGACCTCTCGCACGTATGTCACCTGTCTGAGGCAATAGCACACCAGAGACAAACGAGCCAGAATGGCGTCAGAAGTGGTAACCATAAATCAGGTGAGTTTTTTGCTTTTTTTCTGTTTCAGAGTGAAAGAAGCACAGAGTTTTCATCACAGCTCCTTTCCATTCTGAATCGTTTCTCCCAGGAGGCTCTGCTTGCTGCTTTCCCGGAACAGGGCGGTCTTCATTGATAACTGGACGAAATCACCTTCCATTGTCACGTCGTGTTGGGGGAGAGCAGCTTCAATGCGGTCTTCATCTCCCTATCAAACACGGATTTGTGGAGCGGGGTAGGGGTCAGCCGGGTGTGGGAAGTATGGAAATTCTGGAAAAGTGAAGAAAAGTGAGATCGTGCATGCACAAGAAATCATCTTCTGTTGGCAACCCTTGTCCAAATAATGCGATCTGAGACAGATAGAAAATGCAGAACTACGAGGAAAGAGTGAATCTCTCCCCATTATTCGGGAACAGTGTCTGTGCTTCTCGAAGTCACAGGGAGGCTTCTGCTGTCTGAATCAGCATGGAAAGTTACTGCAGCAAGTTCCGTCGCTCACGCAGCTGATGTGTACACATTTTTCCACGTTGCCTCCAGTTCACATCAAAGATTTCACAGCTCACATCATCCTAGAGTGACAGGGAAGAGAAGGAAGTGATTCAGACCATCATCTTAACACAAACTGGGGATAAATTGGATGTGGGAGAGCGGATAATCTCGACTGGTTCCACCATTTACACTATTGGTCCGTGTGGCAACAAAAGCAGGAACCAGGAACTGTTTATCTTGCTTCTTAAAACAGGTAATTAAATTGTGAATAGCATAGATATTTCTTCCTGGTGTTCATGAAATGATCAAGAGCAGAATACGGTTCCCTGAGTATGGTCTGACTTCTGGGTTATGGGCCCAGGGCACTCCCACTGTGATATTCTGTTCACAAGATCTGACCACATAGAAAGAAATGACACAGTGACAAGATCGATTGAATCGCATTCTGTGAAAAACAGAAGCCGGTGGAATGAAAAGAGCCTTGAGAGCGGGAATGTAACATCATCTGTAAGGAAGTTGTTTTCCAGACTCGAGGAGAGTGCACAGTGCTGTTTCCAGGGGTCAATATCTGGATAATTAGACTGAATCAGCATCGGCTGTTATTGTACTGCATCTTTTGTACAATGTTGAAAAAGCACGGGCCTTTTGTATAGAAAGCACAACTTCAAAATCCTAAATGATGCAAAACACACAAATGAGATGAACAACAAAGCAACCGCAGAAACTCGTGTTAGGTCATGGGGTAAACACCCCTGCTCAACTTTCGCTCAAAATCGCTCTCTGTCAAATTCCTGAGCCTGAGATTCGAACAGTGAATGGTCTATGTTAATAAAAACTGCTCGAATCTTACAACTTCAGTATTTAATACGCCTGTACATGTATGTCTGACAGCAGTAATTGATCACTCACTGTGTTACTTCAGCACACGCAGAGAAGAAATAAGCATAAGAACAATAGTCACGTATGTGACGGGGATTTGACCCGATGCAGCCAATCGATTCAGCTGTATGAAATTGCTTCCACCTTTCATGTGTCGGAAATAAGATTGCACAGCTTAGTGGTGAGTTTTCATGCGTTGAACTGGACGCAGCATACTTTCTCAGATTGAAACTTACTGGGATATAAAGGCATGGAGAAAGACACGGTAGAGTTTACTGGAATATAAAGACGTTAGGAAGGACAGGTTCAGAGTTTACTTAATACAAAGTCGATAAAAACGACAGACATGAAGCTTACTTTGAGCTAACACCACTCGAAAAGGAAAGAGCAGATGTGATGGGACGGTGAGATAGATAAAGAATCATGCAGGAGAAATCAGGAAAGACTTAGCAGTGTCTGAAGGGGGGTGATCCAGCTGATGTTACGTTGGTAAGAGTAAATCTGAGGGAACTTCCTTCGTTTAGGCGAGTGGAAACTAAAGGTTGGCGCTTCAAAACCAACGGGGAATGACGAAGAAGTTTGGAGCAGATTGTTTTTATTCTGAGAATTATTGAAATCGGAGATGAATTTTCAGAAATTAAAACATTTTAGGAGCTGATTCCATTATATTTCAAAAGTCGTGTGCAGGCACACAGGGACTGAATTTAACAGCGATTGAGATTCTCGGCTACTTGGCTGGCGAGGCAAAAGGGACATACTCTCGAAGTGGATAACATTCATCGGAAAGAAATTGCATAATGCCTGCACGTGAAAATGTTAAGTATAAGAAGAGCTGCTGGCGTTGATAGCTGTTGCAGCTTATTCTACATGAAATATTATATAATGTAAATACACTGAGCTGTTTGGTTTAGCTCTGCATTGAATGGAAGTCGGTTAGCTCAGTCCGCTGACTAACTAGTTATGAGAAAATGAGACCAACAGCATGGGATCAATTCTCTCACTGTCTCAGGTTTGCATAAGGATCATCATCTACTCCGCTCATCGGATCTGTAATATTATGGTGCCTCTAGTGAGTAAGATTTGGCCTGTAGATGTAAAACATTATTATCATTGCCATCTATTGCCTTGAACATTTGGTCACAATCACTCGAAAGGAGAGTGAGTCCATTTAATCCTCACTGATCTCCGCTTGAAATATCCTGTGACAAGACTCGATCTTATCCCAGTTTGCATCCTCTGCACCTCCCAAAAGCTAAACCACTTGTTATGCCTTTGCTAGCTTTACTGACATCAATCAAACTCCCCAAAGAGATAAATCTAATACTTTCGATTGGATAATGAGCTGATCGTGTTTGCAGGAAATGGAATGATATGAAATGAGTTAAACAGACTTTCCCAGAATGTAATGCAGTGCAAGCTGAGCGATTTGAGAAAGGTCATTCAGCTAAACTTTCACCTCTGTTTCCCTACACATAGATGGATATTCACCTGGGGAATATTTGCAGCTTTTCAGATAATAATTGACACAAATTTGAAACTGGAGTTTTCAAATAAATGTTACTATACTCAACATTCATTTCAACTGCATTTTAGTATGATGCACTAATAATCCCTTGTCAATGTCAGTAACAACATATTTAGGTAAGCATTGAACTTACAACCATAGCATTTTACGCACCTTTAAGTAGCAGGCACTAAACAATTGCGCGACTGAAGCCGCAGACAGCAAGCTGGTCACATGTCCGATTCATACCTTAGGAACTTTAACTCAACTGCTCTATTTTTGCTGTGGTTCTGAAATTAAAGCTAACGCAGACGGGGTGAAACTGCCATGGACCTGTGATTATTGAAGCATCAGGTTCAGGAAAGGGACACGTAAAAATGTTCAAAATAGACTTCATTGAAAAATGGGTTTCCGTTGGTTCCTGCGTTGTTTACAGACAATGTTACATTGCCGCTATCGCCAGACGTTTCCTTCTATCGGCTTCAATTCGAATCAATAAAACTTCGCAACTTTCTTCTGAAAGTTCATACTGGTAACATGAAACATACTGCATTTAGAAATAATCTTCACCATTCCGACATCCACGAACACGTTGCACGGTTTCCATGAATACTGAAGATGTAAGAGTGTGATACAAGAATAAATTCAATTCCAGTTTAAATTGTAAAGTAGGAAGAATGCACAGTAAGACTCAGAATGTCAGAAATTCATGAACATCTCTGTGTCCAGAACTGCAGCAAAACAGAAGGGTAATCTGTCCCTGAATGCCCACGTTTGTTTGCTCCATGTGTCCAGTTGGAAACCTGTGTGAAAGAGCATGCAGAATGACAGAGCGCCTGGGAGAATCCTCGATTGTCTGATATAAAGCTGCAATAGGAGCTCTCCATTCTGGCTGTGAGAGCGGTGGAGTAAATGGGAGGACCTTGATACTCCGTGGTGTAGATTCACGTTTCCACATGTTATTGTTGAAAACCCTATGTCAAAAACAGCACTGACAGAGAGGAACAGAAGGACGCTGTACTAAACAGAGTTCCTCCTCTGCCATTTGACATCGTCATGACTGAATAATTACATCAATATCTTTCCCCGGTCCATCCAAAAGGTCCATCCTGTCGCCCAAAGGGAAAATGACATTTAAGCAATCGATAATGCCTGTGCAATTATTGGAGCGGAATGCATATAGAGACAATGGATTTCTGCACGAAGTTTGTAGGTTTCCTGGGTGAGCAGTTGATTCTGGTGTGATCATGCTTCAAATGATATGATTCCGACAAATCTCACCAACAAGGGGGTAAGGAATTTTCTGTGGTAAACAGCAATTTCGAGAACCCCAGACGATGGGAATTAACGATATATCAGCAGAATAGTAATAGATTCAGCTGAAATCTGAACTCCGATTCTGGTGGAACTCAAAACAACAAACTTTGTATAGCAATGTTAACAATGCTGTCGAAATTTAACGCGCTTTTCATTGCACTACCGAGCCGCGCTAGCCACAATTTTACTGTACCCAAAGTTGTGGATGTCGTGGAGAAAATGTAATAAATCTCTAGGAGATGCGAGGGGTTCTTCAAGGCGTCGATACTTTTATTAACAGACAAAAAACCGTGACACTCAAAAAGCAAGTTCTTGAACGACCCCGAAACTCAGGATCCGTGGCTCTTTATACCCTTTCGTTAATTATATTTTTGTTAGCTTACCAGGATGCCCAACTGTGTTTGTCAGAATTATCTCACTCCAAGTATATAATAAACCATTATTGCTCTACTTCTGCCAATAGGGTTTTCTGTTGTCACGATTATGTATTTTACTGCCACCTCTGCTGCAATGATCTTACAGCCGAGACTAACCTGTCATGATTAAATGTTTAGCTACTCCATCTACCAAAATGTTTTCCTGTCCCAAGCTGATTAGATAGTTAATGTCTGTTTTTTCTGCCACAAGGGTTTCAAGCAGGCTGGCCATCAATTAAATATTTAAAGTCAAGTCCTAAATATTTATTGTCACGACTTGTCCCAACCTGCAATGATGATATTTAGCTAGCAAGGTTGACGTTACTAATTACTATTATCTCAGCCTGTCACAGAAACCGTTCAGGCCCAGTCTGACTCTGCTAATTGGTGGAGGAGCAATCCCCTATGCTTATCCCATCCAGCCACAGTGGCCCCATCCTGCCACAGTGACCTTTCGACTCGTGTAGCATTCCACAGACCCCTTGTAACAGATCGACAGTAGTATCCATGCTTTTACCCTTCCCATGCTTTCATGCTCCCTAGTTTCCGTACGGTGTTCGGATCTTTGATCAGATATGTGTTTGTCTTCGCCCCACTTTCCAATCCCTGGTGCTTATCCATGTGTGCTCTTGCTTCTCAAGTACTCGGCTAAATACTCCTGAAGTGTTTTGATGACTCATAGCTTTACCACACGTTGAAACAGTGAGCTCAAATGATACAACACTCAGAATGAAAATATTCTTCCTACGTCTCCTCTGATTATTCTCCCTCTTGCGTTTAACGCAGATCTGTGGTTGTAAACACTTCCCATAAGAAATTTATTCCTATAACACGTATCTATCCCCGTACTGTACACCTTCAACTCTTCCTCACTCTCTCTTCTCCGCTCTAAGATAAAGAGTCTGAGCTAAGCTAATTTATCTTCGCCATGACGAGATTGTCGTGCTGGAAAAGTACAGCAGGTTAGGCAGCATCCGACGAACAGGAGAACCGACGCTTGTGGCATAAGCCTTTCATCAGGGATGAGATGTGTGGGTGGGGGCAGAGAGATAAATAGGCGGCAGTTGGGGTTGTGTGGAAGGTAGCTGGGAAAGCGATAATTGCGTGGAGGCGGGGGAGAAAGTGATAGGTCAGGGGGGGGGAAACTTAATAACTCCGGAGGGTGGTGCCGAGTTGGATGCTTCGGACTGTGATTATGTGGGGGGAGGGGAATTGAGGAAGATGTTGAAATCCACATTTACCCCGTATTATTGCAGGGTCCCAAGGCAGAATATGAGGCGTTCCTCTTCCAGGCAGCGGGTGGTAACTGTTTGGCGGTGGCTTATGCCCAAAAAGCCGATTGTTCTGTTCTGCAAACCACATTTCAGGGGAGATGTGAAATACTAAAGACTACAAAAAGGACAAAAACTTATAGAATCAGAGTTAATGGAATTAGGCACATTGCAGACCGAAAGCATTTGGCCAATTGAGTCTGCTCTGTCCCGCCGAAGAGATGCAAACTCCCCCACCCTATCTTTCTAAACCCGCATTATTGATTCACCTAAAAAAATAGAAATGAGTTCAAAAGCTCAGCGGGTCAGCTAGCATCAGTGGAGAGAAATCAGACTTAACATTGTGAATCAAAAACTGTTCCAAGAAATGATCTGTTGACCCCAAATGGACATTCGCTTTTCCATGAGCTGCAATTCCTACTTTTGTCTTTGATTTTGCCTTTGATTATCCAGTCAATTCAGGGTTTGTTTGCCATCTACCTGAAGTGCACACCTTTGGACACTAAGAAGGAATCGGAGCAGCCAGAGGAAACCCACACGGAAGAGAGAAAAAGGAGCGTGCAAATTCCACACAGTCAGTCACATAACTCTCGAATCGAATGCGGGTTTCTGGACCCTTAGCCCTCCCAAGCTGCAAGCGCCCGTCCCGGATGCGAATTGAACCCAGTCTCACGCAGTGACAGGTAGTGGAATTACCCTAGAGTTCTATGCAAAAAAAAGCCTATGCATCAGTACTGGAAATCAATAATCGATTAACGATCAGAACTCTTTTTTTTAAATCACTTGACCGACAGCCTTGTACATCTGTCATCAAAACTTCACATCTGACTACTTGTGAATGTTATGAAGATTTCTGACTCTCCAAACTTTGCGTGCACTGAGTTCCAGATTTCAACCACCCGCCGTTTCAAAACGTTTGTCTGCGCATTCACTCAAATATTTCCTCCTCTGTTCTTAAATCTATTACTACGTGAGTGATCTCTCCATTATAGCAAAACGTTTATTTCAGTCTATGCCATCCGTATCCCTGATTATTTTGTATATCTCAATCATGTCTTCTCTCGATCTCTTCTGCTCTAAGTATATCCAGTCTATCAAATTTCTCTTCATAACAGAAATTCTTCTACCCAGACAATATCCTGGTAAATCACCCCTGCATCATTTCCAGTTCTCATATGATTGCAGAACTGCACACAACAGAGCCGAATGAGCAAGTGATTTTTTTTACTCAGTGCTGCCCTGTGTTCTTTTCCTAAGCCTGAAGTTCCAATAATGTCTGATCCATGTCATTAAAAGCTGCTCCTTGACCATTGATCTCAAAACCACAGTATCGAATTGCATTGACTGGTCTGAAGGTCGCAATGGTATGATTGCGGCACGTTCACCCAGAAACAGTGAGCGCAGCAGCACAGACTGAACAGGGTTCAATGTGAAAATAATTGTAAGGGAAATGGGAGGTGGAACTTAAAGGAGGTCAGTGATTGTGGGAGGGAGAGAAATCTCCAAGAATGGGTGAGTCTGAATTCTGATATTTACCTCACAGAGATGTGTGAGAGAGGGGTTTCATGAAAAAAAGCATAATATCAGAGAAAGCTATCATGCAAAATCAATTAATTCATTTCTGTGTTTCGTCGGCATGTACCACAAGGAGTTAAAAAGGGGAGAACATTACATACCGTAACTCGGATTCAAACGTGGTTACTCCGGCCACAACGCACAATACTGAACATTATACGATCCCTGGGGCATGCAGAGATGTGTGTTTGAAAAGAGCAGTAACGACAGTGACATAGGATATGTTAGGAAGAATGCAGAGACACAACAGGACTATTTGGCAAGCAATAATAGACATGTGGGACTCAGAATTGGCTGTATATTCAAATTGGATGTTTGAAGAGGCTGAGGAAGTTCCATCGAGTACTGCATGTTGAAGACTGAGGGTGATAGATTTTTACAAAACATCAAATTCTCAAGGGATTCTGCAGGATATTGTTGAAATGTAAGTTTCAACAGCAATGTGGTTTCACATTTGTTGCCTCACAGAGCTTCCCCACACAAGGAAGTACACATTTCTGCAGTGGATGACATAATCCCAGTTCCTCCACCCAGAATCAATGGTGCAGTTACAAAAATCAAACTGGAAATTGGGATAAAAATGAGCACATGAAGCTACTGTGTCGCACCAGTGATGCGATCGGTGAGCACATTGTCCTTCGATGATGGTACAGAGGCGCATGAAATTCCGACGCTGGGAGTTCTCCTGGTCAAAGGCGGGCAGGAAGGGCATATTTGACTCTGGTTATTAGATTATTAAGATACAACAGCAGCATTAACCCGCATTGCAGATTGGCTCAATGGAAGCGTGCTGCAGCCTTAAACAAGAGGTCGATTTATTGCAAGCATTCAGTGCAATTTTCCTTAACAGTGCACTGATTTGTTATTTTGACAGTAAGAACTGTTATTTGATCACATCATCCTCTTGCTCCCAGCAAACACTCCAATATAGCGTACATCAGTTTCATTCCGGCACAGCCACATGTCATATTCTCACTCCCTCTGAGATGATTGGAATTGCCAATGTCATTCTCTGAGATGGAGCGACGTAGCCTTGAGATGGCAGTGTAGTGAACAAAGAAGAACAAAGAACACAGAACATTTATCGCCCAGGAACAGGCCCTTTGGACCTCCAAGCCTGGGCTGAACCAAATCAACTGTCTAAACCTATCACCCAATTCCTCAGCATCTTTTCCCATCTGCTCCCCACTTACTCACGCATATCACGGCGCACCTTGAATGAACGACCGTGCCAGCCTCTACTACCTCTGCTAGCAACGCGTTCCAGGCACCTACCACCCTCTGTCCAAAATACTTTCTACATCTGTCCTCCTTAACCGTTTCACCTCTCAACTTCAATGTGTGATCTCGCATTATTAAATCCCTCACCTGGGGTAAAAGCATATATCTGTACACCCGGTCTGTACCCTTCAATATTTTGTAGACCTCAATCAGGACCCTCCAATCTCGTTTTCTCCTTTGAAACCAATCAAAAACTTCTTAATCTCTCTTCACAGCAAGCATCTTCCATACCAGCAACATCCTCGTAAACCTTCTCTCAACCCTCTCCTAAACGTCCACTTCCTTTTGGTAACATGACGACCAGAACTGTGCACAGTATTGTACATGCGGCCGAACCAAAATCTTGTACAGTTTTAGCATGACCTGCAGCTCTTACACTCAAAGCTTGGTCCTATGACGACAAGCATTCCATATGCTTTCTTGACCACTCTATCTACCTGTGCCGCCATCGTCATGGTACAAAGGACCTGAACTCCCAGATCTCTATGCTCATCAAATTTCTCCAAGGCTGTTCCGTTTACAGTGTCGTTGGTTCTAGAATTAGGCTTCCCAAAATGCATCACTTCACATTTGCCGCGATTGAACTCCGTCTGCCACTTCTCCGCTCAACTCTCCTGTTTATCTATATTTTTCATTCTTTGACTGACCCCTATGCTTTCTGCGACTCACCAATCTTCTTGTCAAATGCAAATGTAGTAGCGATATACTGGGCTAGCAACCCTTGGAGAATGAAACATGGCAGCTGCTGGTATTTAATACGATGAATAAAATCTGGAATATTAACCCCGATCAGAGGAACAGAAGCAAAAGTTTTAATTTGCTGAAAACCCATTCATTCTTGTCCCTTTGAAAGGGGAATTTGCCGTCCTAAACGAGACCTGCCAACATATGACTCCAGACTCACAACAGTGCGGTTCACCAATAGAATCCCTCTGACTCAGTTCAAGTTCAATTAAGAATAAACAACAAATAATGTTCACACCATGATGGCCACACTCCGTAGGAGAATAAAGAAGTATATAAAAAAATACATGGATGACGGGGAAAATTGGAAGTCATCCAATTGAGTTGAATTGGACTCAAATTCAACTGATTATCCAAGCTCAATAGACACATGGATACACACACCCCCAAGAAGTCAGGTCCATAGCGGGCTTAAGGATTCAATTACCCGCTGAAGTGTAAACCTACGTGCCCAGGCACAATGTGGACAGGTCATTCGCCACTCCCATATGTGAGAAGGGATCACTCAGGAGGCCAACTGGCAGAATCACCAGCATGTTTACAAATGACATCAGGGGTTCGATTGTGCTGTTATTGCAGGTGTTCATCACATCCAGCAATGAACCATGTTTGGACGCCTGTTTCCAGTGGAGTTCCATTGTTTCCTGATGTAGATCAACGATTCAGACTTAATTGGAGGAGTCATGATTTTGAAGTTTGCAGAGGATTCAACAATTGGTCGTGTATTTGACTATGATGAACAATGTCAGGGCCTGCAGAGATGTATCAGTCAGATGGAAAGTAAAAACAGCGAATGGAATTGAATCCAGGCCAGTAAGTGGTAATGAATTTGGAGAGTTGTAACAATAACAGTGAGGATTCTGAGTGGTGAACAGAACAAACAGGAACAAAGAGATCTTGGCGTGGATATTCATAGATCACTGAAGAGGTTTGGACAGGCAGCTCAGTTGGTCGAGAGTATCTTTGGATATTTTCTGTTGTTGACCTCAGACTGTGGATGATATTCGATCTTTAGCAACCGACAGTTTCGGAAACAACTAAAAGAATGAGCACAAGTCTGGCCAATACAATAATCAACATTTTTAAAAGTTGTAAGATAAAGGATGCACGGCTGAAGTATACGACGTTGACCATCAAAACCGCTTCATCACTCAATGAATTTACCACTGATACATCTCCAAGTCATGCTGGTATGTGCCTTTGTAGGGTAACCTGCAAATCGTAGCGCTTCAGTACATCTTCAACCTTGTCCTCACAGTCGGTACAGTTTTTGAGCTTTGAATGTTCTGCAAACAGAGTCTGGATGAGTTACTCCACCGCATCTTTTAGGTGGTGCACTCTACTGCAATTGTACCTTAGCCGTGAGGGTAATAAATATTCAGGTGTTGAACGCGGTACAGTTAAGTTACTGCATTGTCTTGGAGGATACCCAGTCTCTTCAGCGGTATTGAAGCTTCACACATCCGGGAAAATGGAGAGAGTTCTGTTACACATTTAATTTGTGCCTTACAGATGGTGCAGGCTTCACGGAGACATGAGTTGTGTTAATATTCAAACAAAATCGACTGACGGACTTTTTTGTAGCCAACTTCTTTATATGGGCGGTCAGGTTCCATTTCTCCTAAATATTAGTTCCGAGGGGGATGACACGGAGGACTTCAGGTACACGGAAACCATTGAATGTCATTAGAATATAAATGGATTCTCATTTGTCAGTTATCATTACTGTATTTGGTCCATGTGTGGACTAATCCGACTCCAATCACTCTCTGATTTTAAGTTCCAGTTCCCGTGCTGTAAGGGACAGCAGACATTTACAAAGATGTCGTCAACTTTGGATAAAATGGAGCTTCGGGGAATGATTGATCAGGCTGGAATTATGCTCCTTGAAACAGAATCGGGATTTTGGGTAGATACAGGCAGGTGGCGTGCCCTATGGTCTGAGGAGAGCACCAGAGTACATAATCTCAGAATGAGATATCTCCCATTTAATTCAGAACTGAAGAGTAATTTCCATGCTCAGAGAATCTGTGGCTTTTTTTGGCAACCGAAGTAGAGGCTAAGTTGTTGGATATTTTCAAACCGTGTCAGGTCTTTAATCAGAAAGATAATGAAGTTTGTCGTGGTAAGTGAGCAGAATGAAGTTGAAGATTATCAGATCAACCATGAGTTCGTTGTATGGTGAGGCAGACTCGATGGGCTGAATGGTATACGTCCACTTTGTTTAACATTTGGTCTAACGCCAAATTTTATTCAAAGGTTCAGAATTATGTGTGGATGGGATGAAGTGATAGAAAAGGTTTATCGAACAGATCAAGAACGAAGCTCGTTAGCTCATGAAGAAGAAATGTGCTGTGACCTGGGGGCAACAAATGACACTCTGCACAGCACAGGTGGCTGCCTGCAGAAGCTGTGATTTCTGAAGTAAATTGGTCGACCTTGTCCAGTTAGCAAGTCAGTCATCACGCTGCATGTGAAAGAATGGAAGGTTCATTTCATTGGAGCAGTTTTCTGTGGTTCCACTTCCGAGTGACTGTTTGAAATACTGATCAGATCATTGTGTGAACTGTTTGGTTAAAATAATCATGAACAATCCCACTGGATAAACTTGTACTCCCGATCATTTGCTAGTTCTTTCTCTTTCTGTCGATGCAAATTAATAGAAAGACAAGATGGAATGCGGGGCGTAAGGAAAAAGCATGTGTTCCTTCTCATTCCACCAATTTAATTTTCAACTGAATAGAACATCTGCTGTCATTCTTTATTTCAACTTTAATGTGGCGTTGATTATTTGTGAATCTCCCGTGCAGTGAAGGGCAAGAACAAAATTCTCGATCCAGTGTATACCAGAGGTGTGAGATGCAAAGCAAAAATGCAGTGGTGGATTGTTGAATTAGCAACCAAACCCGTGAATGCGGAGCATGGTAGTATAATAACCCACCACCGGAATCTCTCGGTCTCAGCACATTGTGGACAGGGGTGACATGTGACCTCATCAAGGTTAGATGTGATGAAAGTCGTGGATGAGAAATTTCTAGAGCTAAATTGAATCTACACCATTGTGTTTCTGCTTTCACCAGAATTACAAGAACAGCAAAATCCAAGAAATAGCCATGCTTGTCGGAATGAACATCTGTCATTGATTCATTCTGAATCAGAACTGTGTCAGAATGAAACAGCGAACAAGAATTTCCCGTCTTATTCACACGCACATTTTGCCTTGACTCATAATTTCTTCAGTCACGTTCTCTCTCACGTGAAGAAGTAGCCATGGAGAGAGATATAAAGGCGATGTTGTGATTCAATAGCCGTTCTCATATGGCTTAACTGAATTGGGTTAAATCGCAAGAAACGCTGTTTTGTTCGTTTCATTTTATTAATTAAACTGAAAATCACACTGTTCATTGTACTAATCGGAAGTGAATTAGATTTATCTCATTGGAACGATTAATGATATATGCAAATTTATTCCAAATTTATTTCAGCTGAAAGAATATACTGCTTAGAAAAAGCGACGATTAAAGTCCAAAAGAAAAACCAACAGTTTTGTTGCTCGTGCTTTGGCAGATTTCACTGATCATTAAATGGACCAAACACCATGGTGATCACATCTTTTAGCTACGTGATTAAAGATAGAAGTCGATGTCAAGCAACGGGTCACTTACTATTCATTATGTAATATCTTTCCTTTACAATAAAAAAATCCACTGAGTTCCATTCGCAATGCTTCAGGTGGCATAGTATGCCAAATCTTTCCAAATCCAGGGTTTTGAAACAAAATCTTATTCAGCTGTGCACGTTCACGAAATTTCTATACTTTTAAAGTCAACCAACTGAGACATTGTTTCCCCACGACTTCCAACCGACTACACCCCACCCCTGCAACTTTACCTAGCCACGGATATTTCTCTCCTTGTCAAATTTATTCCTTGTATGTCACCAAATGTGCCTTTGCAAGTAGTTTGAAAAGCAGGTTCTCGTAGTGTCAGCGATTCTGCTCTTATCATTTCTTTGTCCCTCAAAGGTTTCATCAAAGGTTTTGAAGGTTTGACGTTCTGATATTTACTAACTTGAAAGAGGAAATTTTCCACATATTTACTCTGTCCAAGCATTTCATAACCTGAAAAACCTTCATTAAGTCTTCCTTGGTTCAGGGATAACTGTTCTAAATTTTGAAAGAAAACAAGTGAATAAAATTTCGTCTTCAGTGAACACCGTCAGCATAGTCTCTAATGACTTTACAATCCCGTAAACGCCGGTATTATCCTCTCTGATAGAATCACTGTATTCCACAGTGCAGAAAGAGCATTTCAGTCAATCCAGTCCGTGTCGACTCGCAGAAGAGCATCTCACCCAGATCTAGTTCCCTTCCCTCGTCCTGTGTATTTCACCTAAATAAGGGACAGCTCTTCCTCATATGATTTCAAAATAAACCTTCTGGACTATAACCTGGCGTCCTGTGACATCTGAACTAATTCCGCGCTACCCGTGGCTAATTCACTTAACTTACTTAATTCACTCCCTCGATACGAGAGGGCAATTTACCTTGGCCAATCTACCTAACCTTCAGCCCTTACAGCGGTGTTAACTACTGAGCCAATATTCTATCACAGTGAGCAAAATCTGTATCATTTTTAATGGTTTTATACCCTCGTAACTCAGCCTCATCAAGTTAAGCTGCGCCCATCAACCCAAATTCAATGTATCTAAACACTACTCTGTGCTTTACAGTCTCATTAGTGCTGCAGGAAATGATTCTGCACTCACATTAAAATACCTTTACCCTGATTCTTCCTCAGCTTCCTGCTTCCAGTAAACACTTCAAACCGGAACAAGTCTGTCAAATGGTTTTCATTCCAATTTAGACAAAGGATGCAGCTTGCAGAAGTCACATGTTTGGACTTTCACTGACACTCTGCCTCCCTGAGAGCTGCAACCCTTCCCCACCTTGATTCAGGCAGCACTGTCCGTCCTGTGACATGCCCCATCGAGAATGGAAGGACAAATATCAATACCGCACTTGGGAACGGGGCGACAGTTTTAAAATATTTATACTGTCCCCAGCGGAGAATTGAGCCTTGTGACAGGCGGGGACACAAACCATTATACTATCCAGAACAAGAGTGTCAAAGGAGGCCCTTCAGCCAATTGTGGCCAATTTTTCAAAAATACAACTATTTAACGAACTGAATTCCATTTCACAATGTTTATCCCACAACCTTGTTTGTCTTGGCATCACAAATTCACATCGGAATATTTCTTGAGGTTAAAAGGGTTTCTGCCTCTCTGAACATTACAGACAGTGTATTGCTAATTCCGAACAACCCGCTGGCTGATAAAGTTTTTTCCGCACATCTTCTCAAACCTTTCTGCATTTTTCCTTAACTCTCTGGCACCCGTTGTTCGATCCCTCCATCAATGGGAAACTCTTTCAGTCTACCCTGTCCATACCCTTACTCAATCATGTCTTGCCTACATCTCCTTTGCATTGCGAAAAACACTTCACTCTGTCCTGTCTTTCTTCCTAACTGAAATTCTTCAGCCCAAACAATATCCTGGTAGATATCTCCTGAAAATTACTCCGTGTTATCACATTCCTGCTCTCATGTGAATTGCAAAACTGCACACCCTGCTCTAGCTAGAGCCTAATGAGCCTTTGGTATAAATTTTATGAATTAGTATGAGGGAGATTTTGGCTCGGCAGTATTTACTACCCGTTCCTAATTGCCCAGAGGGCTGTTGAGATTCAACCATATTGTTATGAGACTGAAGTCACATGCAGGTCAGACAAAGTAAGGATAGCAGATGCTATCCCGAAATGACATCAGTGAACCAGATGGATTTTTTACCCCCATCAATGATCAATGGATCTATATTAGTCATTTGATTCTCCATTGCAGATATTTATTGAATCCAAATTTTACAATCTTAGCATGGTGGGTTTCATGTCCGTATACCCAGATTATAACTTGGATCTCTGGATTATTAGTCCTAAGATATTACCACGACACCATCGCAGAAAGCCACAAATGCTGATCTTTTCCAATAAAATATGTTTTCCCCAAAACTGCCCTGGGTCCTTTTCAAGACCCTGATGCTCCAATTGTCTCCAGTCTATGTCAGTAAAAGCTGTTACATGGGAGATTGATTTCACAACTGCGGTATCCAAATAGACCGACTTGTTTGAAGGTCCCAATGGTGGGATGGAGGCCGTTCACTCAAAAACAGTGACAGCAGCAGCAGACAGAACAGTATCAATGTGAAGAAGAGTGCTAGATTTTGCATTGCCTCAGAGAAATTGAAGGAGGGACGGAAAGGCGGTTTAATGATCGTGGGAAGGAGCGGAATCTACGACAACAGGTGTGTTTGAATTCTGATACATGAAACGCAGAGATGTGAGAGAACGGAATTTCAAGGTAAAACAATTAATTTCTGAGCACGTGTCACTAGAAGGACAACGGAGAGAATACTTAGTGATATGATTTGGTTTTGTACCGAGGTTGCTGTGGTCACAATGCAAATAAAGTCAACGACGATCACAGCAACCACACAACAGCATGCTGGCAAGCAGCAATAAGAATACTAGCAGAGGAAATGTTCTGAAGAACAACAAGTGTACAATATAATTACTCAGCGGACATTGACAGACATGTGGGAACTGAGAATGAGCTGAATGTTTAACTTCAATGTCCTCAGAGGCTGTGGAGATCCCTTGAATGAGAATGTTGAAAACTGACATTGGTGGATTTCCACAAAGCATCAAAGCCTCGGGGGACAGTGCAGGATATTGTTGAAGTGTATACTTCAATAGCATAGTTTTACATCGGTGACTTCACCAGCTAACCCACTCAAGGCAGTAATCAGTTCTGCAGATAATCACACATCATCCCAGTTCCCAGCCCCGGAGTCAGAGAAACAGTGACGGAGCCACCCAGGTCCAACCGGAAATGGGGATGGGAATGAGTGCGTGGAGTTATTATCTGGCTCCAGTCATGCATTAGGTGGGCGTGCTGTCCTTCTATGTTGGAATAGAGACACAATAAATTCCAAGATTGTGAGTGCTCCTGATCAAGAGAATATGTGTCCCCGTTTATACTGTCATAGCGATCCATAGTGCATCTTGCCGAGACAGATCAGTGGCACAACTGGAACGTGTTGAGCTCTTAACTGTGCAGTGAGGGTTTAAAAGCTGCTTTTGCTATTTCGTTCTGCGTTTCCGACACTGGTGGTGGCAGCTGCTCTTGCTCGCATCAACTCAGAATCAGTTTCTTCCTCACAGTAAAGACTTCAACCTAGAGAAGGTGGTGTTGGGGTGATATTTTGAACTAGGCAAAAGTGAGAACTGCAAATGCTGGAAACCAGAGTATAGATCAGAGTGGTGCTGGAAAAGCACAGCGGGGCAGGCAGCACCCGCGGACAGGAAAAACGACGTTTTAGGCAAAAACCCTTCATCAGGAATAGAAGCAGGAAACCTCCAGGGTGGAGAGATAAATGGGGTGTGGGTGGGGCTAGGGAGAATGTAGCAAAGAGTACAATAGGTGAATGGGTGTGGGGATGGTGGTGATACGTCAGAGAGGAGGGCGGGGTAAGTTAGCAAAAGTATAAAGGTGTATGGGGTGGGGATGGAGGTGATACCTCAGAGGGGAGGGTGAAGCGGATAGGTGGGAAGGGGCATTGGCAGGTAGGGCAGGTCATGAGGACAGTGCAGAGCGAAAAGGTTGGAAAGGATATACAGTGGGAGGAGGGGAAATTGGGAAACTGGTGAAGTACACATTGAAGCCCTCGGTTTGAAGTGTTCCGAAATGGAAGATGAGGTCTTCTTCCTCTAGGCGTCGCGTGGTGAAGGAGCGGCGGTGGAGGAGGCCTGGCACTTGCATGTCCTCAGGAGAGTTGGAGGGGGAGTTGAAGTGTTGGGCCACTGGGTGGTGCGGTTGATTGGTGAGGGTGTCTCAGAGATATTCTCTGAAGCGCTCTGCGAGGAGGCAATATTTTAAACTAGTCATCCTTGGCGACTGTGACATGGAACTGGTGATGTTTAAGTTCGATTTATTAAACTTGGAATACAAGCTTGACCTCAGGAACAGAGATCATGACTTTAATTTCCTGAAATCCTATTCATTCATGACAATTATGCAGGGGGTTCTACCATATTTACACAATCCTGCCTACGTGTGACTCCAGGACCAGAAAAACCATTAGCTGCCCCTTAATTCGAGAATCCCCACTGTGTGGGGAATCAGGCTATTCGGCCCTTCCAGTCCACACCATCTCTCCGAAGCACCAAACCTCTATCCCATAAGTCTGGATTTCCTATTGTTGATTCCTATAACCGGCACATCTTTGTTCAGAGGAAGAAAATAACACAAACACACAAATAATGTGCAGACTGCACACAGATAGACCCCCGAGGCTGGGAGAAAAACCGGGTGCAGCCAGACAGCAGAGAACTAAGGACGAAAAATAAGCGTTGCCTTACCCAATGATCGCCACATCCTGTGGCGGAATAAGGAAAAAGAAAGCCCATTCACAATATGGAAAACTATATTTGTATTTGTGTGAGCACGATTTGAAGCAATCGTTTCCCCTGGATAGAAACAAGGACACTGATACCACAGAGCGAGCAGGGCAATGGGGAACTGCGGAAGGGATTCAATTAACCAATGAAGTGGAAACCCATTTACTCAATCAGACTGTGGAGTGGCCGTTCACCAGTCACGTGTGAAGGAAGGGATCACTGAACAAAACAACCTCCGGAGTCACCAACAAGATTACATATCCCATCAGATTTTCGATTATGCTGTCAATGCTGCTGGTAATCCCAACCAGCGTCCGGTTTCATTGCATCAATCATAGAGTCATACAGCATGAAAAAGGACGTGTCAGTCCTACTAGTCCATGCTGAACATACTGCCAAACTAATCTAGTCGCATCTGCCAGCGGAGGGGCGATAATGCCCTTATAGTTCTATTACTGTATTGTTAATCCAAGAGCCCAGGTAATATTTTGTGTGCAAAGGGTTCAGATCCTGGCATCGCAGATGGTGGAGTTTGAATTCAATAAATACCTGGAATTAAAGTGTCTCATGATGACCTGGATCAGTTGTTGTGGAAATCTCTATCTGGTCCACTCATGCCTCTTAGGGAGAGCGAACTGTCATAGTCATCTGCTCTATCCCACATGAGACTCCAGATGTGTAATATCGTGGTGGACTCTTCACTCTCATCTGTGAAATAGTTAAAGGACTAGGCATGAATGAATAGATTTTAGTTTAAAAATCCCACTTAACCTTCCCCATTCTTGTACCGATCCAATTGTCATTTAAATGTCGCAAATGTATCCTCATCTATCTCTTAATCAGAAAGTTACTGGCAGACATAAAGCACCCTGTATCAACGTTAAAAAATGCCTCCCATCTCTTTTTTAAAATCTGTTTTCCTATTAAACATCTCGTCTTGAAATATCCCTCCTGGGAAAAGGCAGCTATCGTTAACTCCATCTAAACTCTCAATAATTTATAAACTTCTATCAGGTTGCCGCTCAAATCCCTATCCTCGAGTGAAAAGAGTCTCAATTAAGAGAAAGTGAGGACTGCAGATGCAAGAGATCAGAGTCGAGAATGTGCTCCTGGAAAAGCACAGCAGTTCAGGCAGCATCAGAGGAGCAGGAGAATCGACATTACAGGCAAGAGCCTGCTGAATGGAACTTGCAAGAAAAAAAGTTCTCCTGCTCTTCAGATGCTGCATTAACTGTTGTGGTTTCTCCAGCACCCCAATCTCGAATCTGAAAGTAGTATCAAACCTATCAGCCGTTCAATATAACTCAAACTTACACACCCAGCAACATTCGCATATAAATCTAATGAACCAACCTCAGCTGAATGATATCATTCTTATAACCGGGGGACCAGAACTGGGCACAGTATTCTGGAAAACGCCGCCCCAATGTCCTCACACAACTTCAACGCAATGTTCCATCTCCTATACACAAAGGACTAAGCAATGAACGCAAGTGTGCCAAATGACTTTTTAACTATTCTGTCTGTATGTGATGCAAACTAAGAAGAGTTACGTACCTGCATCCCGAGTTTCTGTGATCTACAGCACTACACAAAGCCTTATCATTATCTAAATAAGCAATACTCATTTTGTTGTACCAAAATGCAGAACCTTCCATTTATCAAGATTGAATTCCATGCGAGATTTTTCAGTCCAGTGGCGCATTCGACTAAGATCCTTTTGAATATTAAATGGTCTTCTTCACTGTCTCCAATTCTTGTGTCGTCTGCAAACCTACGAAGCAAGCGTACCATGCGTTCCATTGTTTTCTCATATAGATCATTGATTTATATTTATTTGTAGTGACCGTGATTTAGCAGTTTGCTGACCATAAAACAATTAGTCATATAGTTAGCCACGAGGAAGAAAGCTGCAGACTGCAGGGATATATCAAACAATTGGAAAGGAAAATGGTGAAAGCAATTCAATCCAGGGAACTGGATGTTAGTGAAGCAAGCTCAAATTTCATACCAGCCGCTGAACGTTAAGCACTTAATATGCTCCTCTTGTGGGACTCAGCTGTTTTAGCAAGATGCACTGCAGATTGCTGTGTTATTACAAACAGGAACAAAGTGTCCCTTCTGCCCCGCCTTGAGCAGGAGCACTCCCAACCTCGGGATTGCTTGCGCCTCTACTACCGTTACAGAAGGACCGTGCATTCATCGATTGCATCACTGGATTCATCGAGTAGGTTTGCGATCTCATTCCCGTCCCGATTTCCAGTTGGATCTTCACGGTTGCGCTGCACAGTTCCTCTGATTCTGGGGCTGAGAATTGGAACTATGTGGCAGCAGTGGTTACTGCCTTGTGTGGGGAAACACATGAATTAGCCAAAGTTAAATGCATTGCTATTGCAGCATACATTTCAACAAAACCTGCACTGCCCCGCGAGTCTTTGCTGTTTTGGAGAAATCTGTCAATCTCAGCCTTCTGCATATTAATGATGGAATCACCGGAGCCTCTGGGGACACCGGTGTTAAACGTTCAGCTCATTCTGAGTTCCCACTTGTCTGTCACTGTTCTGAGAAGTACTGCTGTTGTGCATTTGGACCTCTGCTTAACATTTGCTCTGCTACCATATTTATGGCCTTCTGTCACTGTCATACTCTATGGCGTGCCGTGATCGTGTAGTGGTTAGTAGCCTGCGTTATAGCCGTTATAACTTCGGCTCAAATCCGAATCTCGGTGTTAACTTATTTCTCTGCCCCAGCGTTTGGGTTACAACTAAGAAATCAATTGTTTTAACATGGTAATATTCTCAGCAGCAATGTTTTTATTAACTGCAAATTCCGCTCGCTCACATCTCTGCATATCATATGTCAGAATTCATATCCAGCCGTTCTCAGAGATTTCTCTCCCTCCAATGATCACTAACCGTCGTTTCCGTCCGCCCACATCCCAACCCCCATCCCCCACCCAAATTTCATTTATTTGGAGATAGTGGAGTTGGACCGGGGTTTGCTAAGTTAAAAATCACACAACACTAAGTTTTAGTCTTTCACGTTAATTGGAAGTTCTAGACTTTGGAGCGCTGCTCCTTCATCACGTGGTTGTTGAGTAATTTCCTTTTTCGTTAAGGCACTGCAGAATCGAAAACTCACTCTCACATTGACACCACACAGTCTGTGCTGCTGTGGTAATTGTTGCTGTCCCAATCTGGCGATCAGGAACTTCAAACTAGTTGATCAATTTGGATGCCACGGTTTTGATATCTGTCTTCATGTAGCAGCTTTTACTGACATGACCATAGATTATTGGAGCATTAGGTACAGGAAAATGAAACACGGCAGTATAGGGAATAAGTGACTTTATTGGAAAATACTTGCTCCACACCTTTCTGCAATGGCCGTGTGCTACTATCACTGGGCCGCTACTTCCGACCCCAAGTTAATGTGCCCAGGGTATGGGTTCGGCTCCAACCCTGCTAAGTGGTAGAATTGAATTGCAATAAATATCTGGAACTACAAATGCGGTGACTCCAAAACATTTTTGGCTAATTGCTGAAAAAATAAAACCATCTGATTCATTAACATCATTTGAGGATGAAAACCGCCATTCTTACCTGGTCGGGCCTCCATGTGACTCCAGAACCGTTGTGATATGGTTCAGTATCAACGGCCTACTGGGCAATTAGGGACAGCAATAAATGCTACCGAGCCAGCGACGCACATTATCCTGTAACAGAATTTTTAAAAATGTTCACTTGGCTCTAGCCAGTGTATTGCATGCAGTTCTGCAATTTATATTATAGCATGGAAGTGACCACACGGGGAACGGTGCAGGAGAGATTCGCTGTGATATTTTGCGGGATGAAGAGTTTCAGTTATGAAGCGAGACAGGATAGACATGGGTTGTTTGTCGCCTAGCAGTGGAGATTGAGAGAAGACATGATTGAGATGAACAAATTAATCAGGGAAATTGATAGAAAGAAACTTTTCCTATTGATGGACAGATCGAACATTGGGGGCCAGAGATTTCAGGAAAAAAACAGCAAGGTTTCAATAGTTTTATCAGCCAGTGGGTGGTTGGATTTTGGAATGCACTGTCCGTAAGTGTCAGCGAGACAGAAATCCACATAACCTGAAGAAATATCCAGATATGAATTGGTGATGCCAAGACATATAAGGCTATGGGCTAATCGATGGAAATTTTGATTCATTTCGTTGCATAGTTAGAACATAGAACATGGAACAATATAATGCAGAATAGGCCCTTCGGCCGTCTATGTTGCGCCGACCTGTGAACTATTCTCAGCTCGCCCCCCTACACTATCCCAAAATCATCCATGTGCTTATCTAAGGATTGTTCAAATCTCCCTAATGTGGTTGAGTTGACTATGTTAGCAGGTAGGGCATTCTACGCTCTTACCACTCTCTGCATAAAGAACCCGCCTCTGACATCTGTCAAATCTATCACCCCTCAATTTGATGTTATGCCCCCTCGTACACGCTGATGTCATCATCCTAGGAAAAAAAGATTTTCACTGTCTGCCTTATCTCATCCTCTGATCATCTTCTATGTCTCTATCAAATTCCCTCTTAGCTTTCTTTTTGCCAAATGAGAGCAGGTTCAAGTCTTTCAGCCTTCACTCAGAAGACCTCCCCTCCAGACCAGGCAATATCCTGGTAAATCTCCCATTCACCTTTTCCAATGCTTCCACATCCTTCGCAGAAATATGGGGCAAAGAACTATACACAATATACACAATATTCCAAGTGTGGCCGCACCGGCGTTTTGTATATTTTCCGCATGATATTGCGGCTCTGGAACTCAATCCGTCAACAAATGAAACCTAACCCATTGTATAACTTCTTAACAGCACAATCCACCTGAGTGGCAACTTTCAGGGGTCTATGTACATGGATTCCAAGATCTCTCTGCACACCCACACGACAAAGAATATTTTGATCGTCCCAGTACTCTGTCTTCCTGTTATCCTTTCCAAAGTGCATCACCTCACATTTAGCTGCATTGAACGCCATTTGCCAACTTTCACCGCAATGCTGCAGTTATGAAAGTCCCCCTGCAATATGTAACATTCTTCCACACCCTCCACTCACCACCAACTTTAGTATCGTCTGGAAACTTACTAATCCATCCACCTATGCCTGCGTCTAAGTCATTTATGAAAATGACCAACAGCAGTTGTCCCAAAACAGATCCTTGTGGTAGACCAGTAGTAACTAGCTGTTTTTGGTAAATGCGGCCACAACATGCTGAAGGACTTCCTTCGACGTTATTTGCCTCGGTAATATCGTGGTGAGTGTCCCAGCCTGTCATATGGTTTAAATCCCCGCAGGTGGCATTGTAAATATTTTAAGACAGTCGCTCTGTTCCTCAGTGAATATTATTAATGTTTGTCGTTCCATTCTCGACTGGACATGTCACAGAAAGTACAGTGCTCTCTGAGTAAGTGTGGGGAAGGACTGCAGCTCCCGGGGAGACAGAATGTAGGTGAAAGTGCAAACACGTGACTTCTGAAAGCTTCACACTGTGTCCGTGTTGGAATGAAAACCATTTGATAGACTTATTCCAGATTGAAGTGTTTACTGTAAGCATGAAGCCAAAGGAGAAACATGGTAATGCGATTCCGATCTGAGTGCAGAAACATTTCCTGCAGCAAGAA
The DNA here is from genome assembly GCF_037043375.1 of Chiloscyllium plagiosum. Lineage (NCBI taxonomy): Eukaryota > Metazoa > Chordata > Chondrichthyes > Orectolobiformes > Hemiscylliidae > Chiloscyllium > Chiloscyllium plagiosum. Next base: position 77,845,185 of record NW_028270158.1, read on the forward strand.
TGAGGTTGCACTGCAGGGAGTCGCGTTTGGATGCTTTGAATTCGGGTTGATGGGCGCAGATGCTTTCACTAGGCTGAGTTACGAGGTTATAAAGCCAGTAAAAAGGGAGACATGGTGCTTATTGTGATGGTACATTTGCTCAGTGGTTAACACTTCTGTTCGTTCTGCAGGTTAGGTGGATTGGCCATGTTAAATTGCCCTCTCGTGTACAGCGAGTGAATTCAATAACTTAAGTTAATTAGCCATGGTAATGCAGGGATAAGGTCAGCAGTAACAAGATGCTAGGTTTTATTCCAGTGGGTTTATTTGAAATCACATGCCAGAGGGCTGTCCCTTCTTCAGGTGAAATATACGGAGATAGAGAGAGGGTCTATGTCTCTGTCACTCAGAGAATCAGTTTCCAAAACATTTGGAAAGGCACATTTGGAGATACACAGCCAGTGAGTTTCACTAGGAGAGAAACAGCTTGTGCCGGGGTATAAGTGTCAAACTGGGACGTGGAGGATGGAAAGTGCATGGAATTCAATGTCTAATTTGGATGACTTTAAATGTAAAGAAATATTGTGAACGGTGCAGCTGAATAAGACTCGGCCAAAAAAAACCCCAACGATTTTGAGGAATGTGCATTAATATTCCACATGAATCATTATAATTGGAACTGAGCAGATGTGATTGATTGTCAAGGAAAGACATTCTATAATGAATACGACGTGAGTCGTCGTTTGTAGATCGATTTCCTGCATTAATCACATGCCTTAAATATTTGAGAACCATCACCACGATGTTGGGTTCATTTGATACCCACTGAAATCGGCCAATGTAACTGAGCACCAAAATGGGCATTTTGTTTTTGCAGTTAAACCTGGTATTTTTATCATCAGTGTTTCGTTTAAGCTGAAATAAATTCGAAATGAAATTTATTATATCTTTAAACGTTCCAATGAAATATATCCAATTCACTTCCAGTCATTGCACCACACAGAGTGAGATTGCAGCAAAATTAATAAAATGAAACGAACAAAAACAGCATTTCCAGGAATTTCACCCAGCTCAGGTTCAGCCCATTAAGTGGCTTTGATGGAGAAAGGCCATCAAGCTAGAATATGACCTTCCCTTCTCTATTCATAAATGCTTCTTCACGTGCGAGAGAATCTGACTGAATAAATGAAGAATTGAGGCGAAATGTGCAAGGAGCTCCTTCCAAGGAGCACGTTGATTTCTTGGATTTTACTGGTATTATTCCGCTGAAAGCAGGAACATAATGGTGTGGATTCGATTCTGCTCAGGGAATTTCTCATCCCCGACCTTCACCATACATACTTTTGATGTATCACATGTCAGCCCATTTCACCAGCCCATTAAGTGGCCAAGAACTTACACTGGTGGGTTGGAAATTCATTGAGCCCGTGTGGGTTCGAATCCTACTCGGCTTTCTCCTTCCAATAAACACAGATGTGGCTTTCCTTTGTGTCTTCTATTCTTTGGTTGACATGCGATGAAGAACCTTGCTCTTGTCTTGCAGTGTATGGGAGGTTCACGAATAATTGAAACCACATCAAAGTCGAAATAAAGCATTTCGATTCTGTTGTAAGTTAAATTGGGATAATGAAAATCAATGCAACATTTCTTTCCTCCTTTCTTTCCATCTTGACTCTAGGAATTTACATCGAATGAAGGACAAACAAATAAGGAGAGAACGGGAGCAATAATTTATCCAGTGGGATTGTGAATTACTATTTTAACGTAACACTCCTCACTGACCAGTATTTCAAACAGTCAATTGGAATTGGAACCGCAGAAAACTTCTGCAATGAAACGAACCTTTCATTCTTCCACAACTTCTTGCTGTTTGTGAATCAAACTGCGAATCATCCTCTGACGTGATCACAAAGTTGTCAACAATATAAGGTTCACCAATTTTCTTTAACAATCACAGCTTCTGCATATATCCATTTGTGATGTGTCCATTGTCATTCGTTGCCTACAGGTCTTGAATATCTTAGACCCCTCAAGAAGGGCCTTTTGGTTGGAGATCCGCCAAAAGAATTAACGAATGCGGTCTGTTCAAAAAGCATGCGTCATTACTTTATTGAATTAAGGTACCTTGAAGCAATTCTATCCATCAAAACAGAAGTTAGAGCTTCTGTGTTCTGTGATGAAATTGCACAGTTTTATTTGAAAATGATGCATTATTTACACTTTTATTGATAAATGCTACAGCCTTTATTACAAGAAAGACTAATCATATATAATATCGTGACGTGATTTAGCAGCAAGTTAATCCAATGATAATTCCTGTGAAAGAGTTTTTAATTACAAAAACGTCCACGCAACTGTAATATGGAGGCAAGATTGACAACATGTTAATCCAATGGTGTTTCCTTGGAGAAGAAATCTTATTTACATAAATTGTCATGCCATGGCAAGCGTTTAAGGTTATTTCAAATGGTCAATTAATGTGTGAGTATTCATTTTATGCAAAATGTGTTGTTCTCTTAGCTTAGAATTTCAGCTTAATTCTGTAAATCACCAGTACAATTTCACAGGATTCAATCATTATTCTCACCTAAATCATTGTATTTTTTTAAATTGAAAAAAAAATGTGTTAAGCCAAAATCCACATATACTTATTGCTTCAAGCAATAAACTAAATTCAAATTTAAATCCTCATCGTCTCCCTTTGGTCATTCTATGACCACATCATAAAGGCATGGAACACATCATTCCAATTCGATGGCAGTAAAAAAACTGCATGACTTCCTCTTCCTTCGAAGGGGAACCAAGGAGAGGCAATGGCGTTTCCTCATCTTCATCTTAGTGGAGGAGAAGTATTTTCTGGGTGGACCAATATTGTCATTAGAAGTTAACATTTTAGCAATAATACACTTCACGATCGCATTACCAACAAAAAGACCAATTAAAACCATAGTACTATACATAGCCGTATTAATTAGCCAGTTGCACATTTCTTCTTCATGAGCTTCTGAGGCTAGTTCCTGATCTGTTTGATCAGTTTGATAAACCTTCTCGACCACTTCATCCTATCTCGTCGGAATTCTAAACTTATCAATATAAGAAAGTGTTCGACCAAATGATGCAGGATTGGAAGTGGACCATTCAGCCCATCGAGTCTGCTCGAACATTCAATGAACTCATGGCTGAACTGATAATCCTCAACTCCATTCTCCTGCACTGCTTCGACAAAGATTCATCGTCTATCTGATTAAATATATGTCTGGCACAGTTTGAAAATACCCAACAACTCAACCTCAACAGCGGTTTCGGGAAAGAGTTCCACAGAAATTACTCGTCATTTCCGAATTAAGTAGGCAATATCTAATTCTGAGATTATGACCTCTGGTGTTCTCCTCACACCAGAGGGAAACCACATGTCCGTATCTACCCTGTCAAAATCCCATGAATAGTTAACGTTTATAAATGTTATTATGTGATTATAGAGCTCTCTCTCCTCCCCTCTCCCCGCCTCCTTTGTTTCAAGGAAATTAATACCAGCTTCACCAATCTTTCCAAGAAACTCAATTTTACACAATGTTGGCAACATGTTCGTAAATATCTGCTGTCCCCTGCAGCATCCTTGTATATTATTAAGGCAGGTCGAGACATTTCTGAGAGGCAACATAGAAATTTCAGGCAAAGACGGGAATTGGAACTTGAAATTAGATCAGGATAGGAATCGGATTGGTCCACACAAGGACTAAATGCTGTAATGAGAACTCCGACAAATGAGAATCTAATCATATCCCATTGACATTCAGTGGCTTTACTGTAACCTAACCCTCGTGTAATCGTCTGTGGAGCTAGTATTTAGGATAAACGGAGTGAGACTGGCGATATAATCACTTTGACAACAGAAACATGTGCGTTGGTAGATATTTTTGTTTACAAACTCAACTCTTATCTCTGTGTAGCCTGCATATTTTGTAAGGTACAATTGAGATGTGGAACAGAACTCTACATTTGCCGAGATGGGTGTGGCATCGATTACACTTGAAGAACTGGACACCCTCCACGACAATGCAGTCACTTGATTGTACTCTCTACAATACCTGAATATTCATTTCCATCACTGCAAAGGCACAATTGCAGCAGAGTGCACCAACGACAACATGCACTGGAGTAAGTCATCCAGGCATTTTTGACAGGACCTTCAAAGCTCCATATCTATAAGGATGATGAATTGAAATGCCACCATTTGCAAGTTACCCACCAAGGCACATAGCACTCTGACTTGGAGAGGTATCAGTGATAAACTCATTGAGTCGTGAAGCGGTCTTGATGGGCGAATTTGTATATATCAGCCCTCCATCTTTTATCTTACAATTTTGAAAAATGTTGATTCATGCAGTGATCAGACGTGTGCTCAGTCCTTTTGCTGTTCCCTAAACTGCAAAAGTTCTATTATCCTATACAGCCTGTGGTCGACAACAGCAAATATCCAAAAACCCTCTGAATCAACTGATTCCCCTCAAGGTTAGAGTGGTGCTGGAGAAGCACAGCCGGTCCGACAGCATCTGAGGAGCAGGAAAAATGGATGTTTCAGGCAAAAGCCCTTCATCACGAATGAGACTGGGAGCCTATGAGGTGAAAAGATAAATGGGAGGGGTGGGGCTGTGAAGAAGGTAGCTGAGAGTGCAGTAAGTGGATGGAGGAAGGGTGAAGGTGATACGTCACAGAAGAAAGTGGAGCGGATAGGTAGGGATAAAAATACACAGGTAGGGCATATCAGGAGTACGGTGTTGAGCTAGAAGGTTGGAACTGAGGTAAGGTGGAAGGAACGGGAATGATAAAACTGATGAAGTGCACATTGATGCCATGGGGTTGAAGGGTCCCAAGGTAAAGGATAAGGGTTTCTTCATCCAGGCATCTGGTGGTGACACACTGGCGATGGAGGATGCCCAGGACCTGCATTTCCTCGGGAGAGTGGGAGGGGGAGTTGGAATATTTAGCCAAGAAGCAGTGGGATTGATTCTTGCGGGAATCCTGGAGATGTTTTCTGAAGTGCTCCGTGAGAAGACATCTGGTCTCCCAAATTTAAAGGAGACCACATCGGGAGCAACGGACGCAATAAATGATGTGTGCGTAAGGGCAGGTGAACCTTTGATGGATGTAGAAGGCTCCATTGCCGCCTGGGACGAGGTGAGAGGGAAAGATATGGGTGCAGCTTTTGCAATTCCTGCGGTGGCAGTGGAAGGTGCCGGGGGCAAGGTTGGATCATTGGTCATCGTGGACTTGACTGGGTAGATGTGGGGGGAATGGACTTTGGGGAAAGTGGATAGGCATGGAGAGGGACATATATCCCTGGCGGTGGGATCCGTTTAAATGTGGCGAATCTGTCAGCGGATGATATGATTTATGCGGAGGTTGGTGGGATGGAAGTTCAGGATCAAGGGTTTCTGTCCTTTTTGTGTTTGCAGGTGTGGTGTTCGTGGGCGAAGTGGCGGGGCATGGAACAGACGTATTGGAGGGCATTTGAACCCCATGGGAAGGTAGGTTCTGGCAAGAAGAAGGGAATCTGGTGCGTTCTGTGTTGGAGATGGTCCTTTGGGAGCAGATGGGGTGGAGGCAGAGGAATTGGGAATACAGGGTAGCATTACTTCAGGAGGTGGGATGGGTAGAGGGGTGATCCAGATAGCTGTGGAAATCCATGGGTTTGTACAAAAAATGTCTGAAACACGGGACCTCCTGGGATATTTTCCCTCCCCACCCCTATCCACTTTGAAATAAGATGGTTCAGTTCGCAAATACCTAGTCAGGTCCACACCCTCCAACGACGCACCCTCCCATCCCTGTACCTTCCTCTGTAACTGCATGAATTGCAAAACATATGCCCACACCCCCCACCTCTGTCCAATGCCCCAAACGAGCCTGCCACATCCAACAATGTTTCAACAGCATTAGCACACATGTCGTTTGTTGTATCCATTTCTCCCGATGTGTTTACCGCTACATTACACCTTCTTGCAGCGTGCTTCAGAGAACATCTCCAGGACACCCGCAACAATCAAACGCAATGCCCTTTAACCGAACACTTCCACTTCTCCCACTCTACGAAGGGCATGAAGGTCCTGGGCCTCCTCCACTGCCACTCCCCAACCACCCAACGCCTGGTGGAAGGACGCCTCATCTTCCACCTCGGGACCCTGTAACCCCATGGTATCAATGTGGATTTCACCAGTTTCCTCATCCCCCCCCACTCTATTTCCAATCTTCCAGCGTGGCACAGTCTTACTCACCTATCTTACCTGTCTATATTTTTTTCCCACCTATCCGCTCCACCCTCTTCTCTGATCGATCATCTTTGTCCCCACCTCCATCCACCTATTGCACTCTGAACTCAATTCTCCCCAGCGCCACCCCTTCCTATGTATCTCTCAACCCTCAGGGCTCCCAGCCTCATTTCTGAGAAGGACTTTTGCCAAAAGCGTGAATATTTGCTGAAGCTCGGATGCTGCATGACCTGCTGTTCTTCCTCAGCCCTACCTTAATATTGACTCTGATCTCCAGCATCTGCAGTAAGCGCTTCCGCTCAACTGAATTCCCCTGTCCATTGATCGTAAAAGTACACTCCAAGACCTCTTTGTCCGTCTACACCACACAGAATACTCACTGTTATTGTTTCCTCTCCAGTTGGTCTGGATTCAATTGGATACACCATTTTACCTTTCCACCGGATTGATGCATCCCTACAGTCCCTGGCTTTCTTTGTCACTGTCAAATACACGACCAATTTTTGCATTATCAGCAAACGTCTAAATCATGGCTCCTACAACTATATCAGAAAACAGTGGAACACCACTGGAAACAGGCATCCAAATCTGGTTCTATTGCTGGTTGGGATTAACAGATGCAATAATAGCAGAATTGATCCCCTGCTGTCATTTGTAAACTTGCTGGTGAATCTGCCAGTTGTTCTCCTGAGTGATCACTTCTCACATATGGGAGTGGTGAATGACCTGTGCGCATTATGACTTTGCAAGTGAGTTTACATCTCAGCAGATAATTGAATCCCATCCTGCAGTCATCCTATGGACCTGACTTCTTGGGGACATGGGTTTCCTTGTTTCTATTTAGTTTGGATAATCAGTTGATTTCGAGTCCACCCGGACACAATTCCTATTTTCCCCGTCGTCCATGTATTTTTATTCTTCATTATTCTCCCACGGAATATGGCTATCATTGGTCTGAAGAGCATTTGTTGTTCAATCTTAATTTCCGTTGAACTGAGTCAGAGATCACTTATGGGTGAAGCGCACTCTTGTGGATCTGGAGTCACATGTTGGCAGGGCTCGTTACGGTCAGCAGATTTCCTTTCAAAGGGACATGAATGCAAATTAAAGTTATCGTCTCTGTTCCTGAGATTGGGTTTATTTTCCATATTTTATTCATGCATTTAAATAACAGCAGCTGCCACGTTCCAGTCTCCAAAGATTACTCGCTCAGTATATCACCACTGCTGCATTTTTCCATTCAAAGAATGACATTAGATTATCCAAAATGGAGAGAGAATAGGACGCGTTTCTGTGTTGGAATGGAAACAATGTACGCTGGATTGGAGTATAACTGGAGCAAGAGACTGATGAGCAAACACAATTCTTACTGTCAAAGTAACCAAACACTGCTTGTTAAGGGAAATTTCATAGGCTGCTTTCAATGCATCGACCTTTCACTTAAGTCTCCAGTACGCTCCTCTGAGCCAATCTTCCATGCGGATTGATGCTGCTGCAGATTCTTAATAAGATAGTAACTGGATACCAATAAGACCTGCCACCCCGCCTTTGACCAGTAGCACTCCCAGCCTCAGGATTTCACGCGCGTCTATCCGTCATAGAAGGACTACACCTTTACCAATTACGTTACTGGTGTCACAGAATAGCTCCACGTGCTCATTTCCACCGCCACTTCCGATTTGCTATTCACGGCTGCGCCATTAGGTTTGACTGATAACAGTTCTAGGAACTGGGATTATGTGACCGACTTCGGCAATGGGCACTTCCTTGTGTGGGGAATTTGGTGAAGCCATTGTTATTGAAACACACAGTGCAACTGTATCCCGCACTATCCCCTGAACCTTCATTTTTTCCGAGAAATCTCCCAAACTCATTATTCAACATGTCGTACTCTATGGAACCACCACAGCTTTTGGGGATATCGAATTTAAAGATTCAGCCAATTCTGAATCCCTACATGTCTGCGATCACTTGCCTCATATCCCTGTTGTGAATCTGCTACTTTTCCCAACAAATCCTCTGTCACTGTAATTATTGTTGGTTTTAAACGGATGTCTCTGCATGACTCAGTGATGGTTTTAATATTAAAATATTCTGCATTGTTGGCATAGTAATCTCTTTCGAATCCGAGTCACTGCAGGTAACGTTCCCCCATTTTACACCTTGTGACACATGCTGAAGAAACACACAAAGGAATTAGTTGACTTTACGTGAAAACATTCTCCGATATTATGACCTTTTCCATCAATACGCTCTCTCTCACATCTCTGACAGTCATATATCAGGATTCAGACTCACTCATTCTCGGAAAGTTCTCTCCCTCCCACAATCATTTACCTCCTTTAAGTTCTCCCTCCTATTTCCCTTACAATCACTTTCACATTGCCCCCTGTTCAGTCTGTGCTGCTGCGATCACTGTTGCTGGGTGACTATGACCAAGTCTTATCATCAGGACCTTCAAACTAGTTGATCCATTTCAATACCGCGTTTGTGAGATCAATCCTCATCCAGCAGCTTTTAACTGACATGGACCAGCGATTATTTAAACCTCGGGCTCAGGAAAAGGACACAGGACAGCATTGAGAAAAACAACAGTTGTTCAAAAAGCATCAGTTTCTGTGGATTTCAACATCATTTATTTCGCGCGCTGATTCGGCTCCAGCGAGACTGTTGTGTGTAGTTATGCAATTCAGGTTATACCAGGGATGTGATAGCACTGGAAATGATGCAGGGGAGATTTGCCAGGTTATTGTCTGGGCTGAATAAGGGAGATTGGCCAATCTGTAGTTGATTTACTTAGAGCAGAGGAGATTGAGAGGGGTTATGATTCAGATGTACAAAATACTGAGAGATATGGATATCATACACTGAAACACTGTGTGTTTCAGTAACAACAGGTCCGATATAGATTTCAATCACGGCGGGCTATCGATTTAAGGTCAGTGGTGGAAAGATTAGAGTGAATGCGTGGAAATAAGTTTTCAACCAGTGGGTCCTTGAAATCTGGAACTCAATGTGTGCAAGTAACTAAGAGGCAGAAATCCACAGAACTTGCTGAAGTATTCAGATGTGAATTTGTGATGCAAGACATATAAGACTATGGGTCAATTGTTTTAAAAAGGAGTTAGGATAGTGAAGCGATTGTTACTGAACAGTACAGATATTCTGTTCCTAAGTGCGGGTTATTAATACCTGGCTTTCTGTTCTCGAAGTGGCATGTCACAAGTAGCACTGTGCTGACTGAATCAGCGTGGGGAACTATTACAGATCCCAGGGAGACAGAGTGACAGTGAAAGTGCAAAGACGTTACTTCTGAAAGCTGTACCAAGTATCCATGTTGGAATTAAAATCATTAGATAGTTTTACTTCGTACTTATAGCAGGAACCTCAGGAAGATATACATAATCACTGCACTTTCCACACGAACTGATCCCACTGAATACCACCCATTACGGACAGTATGCAGGAATATTTCTCTCCATGCACCCTGGTCCTATCCTCCTTGACCCCCAGCACTTCCCCATATGGCACCATTCCACGAAATCCCAGAAGTTGTAATGCTGCTCGTTTATGATGCCTCTCCTCACGGTGTAAGGTTCCAGTGACTTGTCTGACCATCACTCAATTTAGCAAACTACATTTCCAACTTACAATGTGATATCGTCTAGACTGGGGAGAGAAGAAAAACGGAGCGGTTGACAAACGCGAGTACACCTACGTTCTGTTTGCAAGCTAAAAAATGACCCTGAGCTTCCAGGTTCCTGTCACTGCAACATCCCACTCTGTTCCCATGCCTTCATTTCAGTTTGGTCTGCTGCAGAACTCCCACATAGCACAGCGCGAGTTGCAAGAGCGGCACGTCATTTCCTACTGAGAGACCGTGCAATCTTCAGTACCCAACATCCAGTCCAATCTTTTTCGACCTGTCCACCTTGTTTCAAGTTCCTGCTACATATGCACATGCCATTCGGTTCAAAGGTGGATCGTTTGGCTCGAAAATTTCTCCCCAGATTGGACAAACTGTAATTGGTTTTCTTAGAGCAGAGGAGATTGGTGGGGGGGGGGGGGGGGGAGAGGGGCGGTTGTATGATTAAGATGTACAAAATACTCAGGGATATGGATAGCGTAGACTGAAATACATGTTTCACTTTGATGGAGATTTCGATTCCAGGGGGCCATCGATTTAAGATCAGAGGAGGAAAGATTACAGTGAATGCGTGGAAAAACGTTTTCAAACAGTGGGTGGCTGAAATCTGGAACACAGTGTATGAAAGGATCGGAGAGGAATACAAGGCTATCAGTCAAGTGATTTGAAAAGGAGTTAGGATAGTTAAGCGATTAGGATAGTTAGATACTCCGTTCCAAGTGCGGATTATTAATACCTGACCTTCCATTTTCGACGGGGCATGTCACAGGAACAACTGTGCTGACTGAATCTGCGTGGGGGAGCACTACTGCTCCTGGGAGACAGACTGACAGTGACAGTGCAAACATGTGACTTCTGTAAGCTGTACCTCGTGTCGGTGTGGGAATGAAAATCATTCAGTCGTTTTGCTCCGTCGTGAGGTGTTTACTTACAGCAAGAAGCTCAGGAAGCTATACATTTTACTGCCCTTTCCCCACTAACCCATACCACTGAATACCAGTCCTAAGCAAGACAATTTCTCTCTGTGCATCCTCGTCCAATCCTCCTTGACCCCCAGCACTTCCCCATATGGCACCATTCCACGAAATCCCAGAAGGTGTAATGCTACTGATTTACGATGTCTCTCCTCACTGTGTAAGTTTCCAGTGATTTATCTGCCCATCACTCAATTTAGCAAACTACATTTCCTGCTCACAATATCACCTCAATCAAGACTGGAGAGAGGAAAAACAATGTGGATGACAAATTTGAGTAAACCTACGTTCTGTCTGCAAGCAAAAAAATGATCCTGAGCTTCCAGATTCCTGTCATTGCAACATTCCACTGTGTTCCCACAACTTCATTTCAGTCCATGGTCTGCTGCAGAACTCCCACATAGCACAGTGTAAGTTGGAAGATCGGCACGTCATTTTCTACTGAGAGAGCATGCAACCTTCAGGACCCAACATTGGGTTCAATCATTTTAGACCCAGTCCAATTCTTTCACGTTGCTGCCACACTTACACGTACTATCAGTTCCAAAGGTAGATCGTTATGCTGGAAAATCTCTCTCCCAGATGCACTAGACCTGCTGATTTTGTTCAGATATTTCTGATTTTTGTTTGGAGAATTTGTTCTGTTCTGATCGCCAGACTTCAGGAAGAGTGTGTTTGCACGAGAGGGTGTTCAGAGGAGATTTGTCAAGGTATTGCCAGGGCTCGACCATTCCCACTGCGAAGATAGGCGGAAGAGAGGGCTTCAGGTGCTGGAGCCTAGAGTCGAAAGTGTAGTGTTGGAAAAGCACAGCAGGTCAGACAGCATCTGAGGATCAGGAGAAGCAATGTTTCTGGCATAAAGCACCGCCATTCCATTACCTCCTGATGCGTGGAGGAAGAACGTCTCATATTCTGCCTTCGGACCATGTAACCACACGGGATAAATGTGTACTTGAACAGCTTCCTCATTTCACGTCCTCCCACATTCTACCAGTCGCAAGCCTCCAACTAGGCACTACTCTCTTGACCCGTCGATTAAACACCCCTCCGAATGATCACCTTCTCCTTCAGCTTCATCCACCTGTCAATTTCCCAGATACTTTACCACCAACAGAACTCCCCTCCCACTTATATCTAAACCACGACCGACAAGCCTCATTCCTGATGAAGGGCTCATGCACAGAACGTCGATTCTCTTGCTCCCGGATGCTGCCTGACATGCTGTGCTTTTAACGCACTGCACTGTTGCCACTGCAAAGATAGATGAGCTCGGCTGGGGCTCTTCATCTGACAGTGGAGAAAGCTGAGCTAGGAACTGATTAACGTGCACAGAAAGGGAATAGATATATGTGATAGGAATAAACTTCTTACGGGAAGGGTTAATAACCAGGGATATAGGATGAGAGAGAGGATATTCAGAGAAGATTTGGGAAGAATGCTTTCATCTTGAGAGTGTTGTTTGTCTCGAACTCACTGTTTGAACGTCTGGAGTCATCAGAACATTCTGGAGTATTTAGCCGAACATTGAGGAGCTAGCCCTTAATGACGAGGTACTGGAAAATGGGGCAAGGATAAACAGATGTTCGATGAATTACTTGAAACCGTATCTTTGAGTGCAGCAAACTGGAGGCTCGTGCTCCTCTGTGGCGAAATGAAAGGTGTTGTTAAGATTGCGATTCAAGGATTGTTTGTTTGAGTCCCACCAGATTCGGAATCTCGAACATAGAACAATACAGCACAGAATAGGCCCTTCGCCCATCGATGTTGCGCTGACATGTGAACTATTCTCACTGCGTCTCCCTACATTATCCCAAAATCATCCTTGTGCTTATCAATTTATTTCACATTTCAGCTGAATCAATGATTGTTCTTCTGATTCATCGTCAATTCCACTCATCTGGAGTTCTCGACTCTGCTACTGACCAGAGGACATTCCTCACCTTCTTGGTGGTGAGCTTTGAGGGAATCGTATCATTTGAAACATGATCAGACCAGAATCGGCTGCTCATTCACAAAACCGACTGCAAAAGCCCACTGTCTCTAAACACATTTCCCACCCACAGTTGCATAGAGTTTCTCGGTTTATTCACTGTCTTTTTCCCATTGGGTGACAGGTTGATGTGGATAGGTTGGGAAAAGATATTGATGTGTTTGGTCAGCCAAAATGATATCAAATGACGGGGTAGCGCCAGCGGTTGAAATTGTCTCCTCTTGCTCCTCCCCCTGTCTGCGCTGTTTCTGACAGAGGAAATTAAACAACAACATGATGAGGACACTGTGAATGTACACCACTGAATATCAAGGACCTCCCCTTTATCCCACTGCTCTCCTGCTGGAATACACAGCTCCTGTTGAAGCTTTAATCAGACAGTAGAGGATTCTCTCAGGCGCTCTGTCAGACTGCATGCTCCTTCGCACAGGTTTCCAACAGGGCACATGGAGCAAACGGCCGTGTGGATATTGGGGATTCAGGGACAGATTTTCCCTTTGCTGGATTAGAGCTCTGACCACGTTAATAAACATGAACTTAAGTGATTCAGTATCTTATTATGAATTATTTTCATTTTACAATTTAAACTGAAATTCAATTTACTCTTGTTTAACTTTCTTATATCTTTAGTATTCATGAAAACTGTGCAACACGTCCTCGGATGTAGGAATGGTGAAGGTTGATGATGAGTGCAGTAGGTTTCATGTTATCTGTATGAATTTTCAGAAGGAAGTTCGTGGAGTGTCTTTGAATCAAAGTCTGTGCCGAATTGAAGCCGACAGAATGAAAAGCCCTGTGACAGCGATAATGCAACATTGTCTGTAAACAGGACAGTGACCCACCAAAACGCAGCTTTGAATCAAGTCTAATTTGCGCAACATTTTTCTGTATGATTTTCCTGAACGTGGTGCTCCAATAGTCACAGGTCAATGTCAATTCCTGCTCCACTGCCTTAACTTTAATTTCAGAATTACAACAAAAGTAGAACAGGTTGGTCGAAGGTCCCAGATGTACGAGTAGCGCACGTTACAGGTTGGCGCTCTGCTGCTCCCGTGGAGCAATTCATCATCACTGAACAGCCTGTAAAATGCTGCAGCTGGAATTACAATTATTATCTAAAGCTGTTTTTCCTGATGTTGATCAGGGATCATTGGTGCACTGGCCTGAAGTGTATTTGAAAAATAACGTCGAATAAAGCAGCATTTATAATAAAACTCCATCTTCTGATTTGTGGGATTATTCTGCATTTGGAAAATGAGGCAATTATCAGCCGGAAAGCTTTCCATATTCCCCAGGCGATTATCCATCTGTGGATCGAGAAACAGAGGTAAAGTTTTAGCATGATGAGATTTTTCAAATCTTTGACCCTCCACTGTATTCCATTCTTGGAAAGGCTGTTAAACACGTTTCATATTATCCCATTTGTTGCAAAGTCGCACAGTTCATGAAACTGTTCGAAAGATTTATCTCTTTGGGTAGATTGAATGTTGCCAGTGAATCTGGTAAAGTCATAACAAATAGTTTTGCTGTTGTGCAGAACAGAACGTTCAAACGGATTCCTGGATGAGTCTTTTGGCTGGGATTTTCGCGCGGAGGTTAGTGAGTATTAAGTGGACTCAATTCCGTTCCTGGTCATTGTCACCAAAGGTTCAAGGCAACAGATAGCAATGATGGTGATGCTTGACATCTACAAGGCCATTTCTATTCATTAGAATCACAGATTGTCTTACAGATCAAGTGGGAAGGAGAGATGATGATGATCCTTATGGCAACCTGAGACAGTGCGACAATTAATCCCACGTTGTCAGTCTCACTCTATAACATAAACCAGTTAGCCAGCAGAGTGAGCGAACTGGCTTCCGTGTACTGTAAAGCTATAACAAACAAATCAGTATATTAACAATTTGTAGTAGTTCGTGTAGAACCAGCCGCGATACCTTTCAACCCCACCAGCTCTTCTTATACTAAACTTCTTCAGTTGCAGTTGTCATACAATTTCTTTCCAATGAAAGCAAAACAATTCATGAGTGTGTCACTTTTGCATCCTCATCCAGGCAGCCCAAATCTCTGTCGCTGTTAAATTCGCTCCTTGTGTGTCAGCATGTGGCTTTTCAAATATTTTGGAATCAGCTTCTATTTTCTTTTTTCTTTCTGAAAAATCATCTCCGTTTTCCCCCATAACTCTCAGAATAAAAAGTACCTGCTGTAAACTTCTTTGTCATTCCTCGCTGGTTTTGATGCTCTAACCTTTAGTTATACACTCACCTCAACGAAGGAATTTCCCTCCTATTTACCCTTACCAACCTCACATCAGCTGAAAACCCTCCATTAGGATACAACTCAGTCATTCCTGATTTGTTCCGCTTATTCTTCATCTCTCCCACCATCCCATTAAACCCCTTAATTTCTTATCTCTTGGCTTTATCTCCCAGTAAATCTCATTTCCGTCGTCTTGAACGATTTTGTATCAAGGGAACTCTCACCATATCCTTCCTGCCCATATTCCAACCCCCAACACCCATGTATCACATCATGTCTTTATATCCCAGTCAATTTCGTCCTCAGAAATGATGTTGGGCCTAATTCAACGCATGAAAACTTACCACTGTGCTATGCAATCTCATTGCCAGTACAGGAAAGATGTGGGCTATTTCACTTACAGCTGAATCGGTTGGCTGCAGCAACATTGCGTCAAATTGCAGTCACATAGGTGAAAGTTGTGTTCATTTTTAATTTCTTCTCAACGTATGCTGAAGTAACACACTGAGGAATCAATTAATATTGTATGATATACATAAGGGGGCGCGCTAATCTGAGGTTATGGGATCAGTGTCGTTTGAATAACTTAGACCAGAGATTATTCAAATCTCAGGCTCATGAGATTGACAGAGAGCGATGTTGAGCATAATAAACTGTCTTGGCAAAACCCAGTGCTGTGAAGTTGTGGGAATAATGTACTTTAAAGCGTGCTGAAATTTCTGGCTCGCACAAGGAGTCCAGAACAAGGTAACAGCATAACATTTGGTCGAAACAACTAAAAGCTTTGTTACATGGCTAAAAAAAATCAAATTCGAATTCGCCAAATAAGTTTAAGTTATGCCCCAATCAAGTTTGAAGATGGTATTTTAACAATGTGAAACGATCCGATGGTTTGTGGAACAAATATCAGATATGTTCAACAGGGCTTATGCCCGAATCGTCGATTCTCCTATTCCCTGGATGCTGCCTGACCTGCTGCGCTTTTCCAGCGACACATTTTCACCTTTGTTCTCCAGCATCTGCAGACCTCACTTTCTCCTCAAAGATGTTCAAAGGTTACCCAGAGTGGCGAAAAGCAGCAAAGACAGCAGCTAAAAGTCCAACAGATGTCGGATGCGAGTAAGATCTCCGAGGAGTGACTATCTGGAGAAAGAGATTGCATAGAAAAATGCATCGACACCGACCTGTAGAGAAAATCTAAAGAGAAAGATACAACGAGAAGATTCGACAACTGGCTGGTTTTTAAATTTGAACATTTTTGTAAAATCAATGGGGTCGGGGTTGGGGAAAACTTTTCAGACCAGTATTGTAGAGCAGATGGTTAAAGACAGGTTTAGAGAAAGGAGTGTAAGTAGTTGTAAGTTAATTATTCTCTTTAAAATGTAAAAATGTAATAATGTTGTTATTTTTAACTTAATTTTTGCTATAGTTCTTTGCCTCTTGAATTTTAACAGAATACAGCACGGGGTGAATCCTTACTGTTTTGCTTGTTTACATTAGCAGAGGAGTTTACCCCGTTATGTAATGCCAGTTTCTGTGGTTGCTGTGGTTGCTGTATTAGAACATAGAACATAGAACATAGAAGAATACAGCGCAGTACAGGCCCTTGGGCCCTCGATGTTGCGCCGATCCAAGCCCACCTAAACTACACTAACCCACTATCCTCCATATACCTATCCAATGCCCTCTTAAATGCCCATAAAGAGGGAGAGTCCACCACTGTTACTGGCAGGGCATTCCATGAACTAACGACTCGCTGAGTGAAGAACCTACCCCTAACATCAGTCCTATATCTACCCCCCCCTTAATTTAAAGCTATGCCCCCTTGTAATACCCGACTCAATACGCGGGAAAAGGTTCATACTGTCGACCCTATCTAACCCCCTAATCATCTTGTACACCTCAATCAAGTCACCCCTAAACCTTCTTTTCTCTAGTGAAAACAGCCCCAAGTGCCTCAGTCTTTCCTCATACGATTTTCCTTCCATACCAGGCAACATCCTGGTAAACCTCCTCTGCACCCGTTCCAATGCCTCCACATCCTTCCTATAGTATGGCGACCAAAACTGCACACAATATTCCAGATGCGGCCGTACCAGAGTCTTATACAACTGCATCATGACCTCAGGACTCCGGAACTCAATTCCTCTACCAATAAAAGCCAGTACGCCATATGCCTTCCTCACCGCACTATTTACCTGGGTGGCAACTTTCAGAGATCTGTGTACATGGACACCAAGATCCCTCTGCTCATCCACACTACCAAGTATCCGACCATTAGCCCAGTACCCCATCTTATTGTTTCGCTCATTTGTGCATTTTGTCTCATTAACGATTTTGAAGTTGTCCCCCGACGCAAAGGTTCCGTGCTTTTGCTCCATTGTACAAAAGGTGTAGTGTGTTTAAGCAACACGGCTCCCTACAATAACATCCGACACTGATTCAATCTATCTATCCTGGTATTGATCCATGGAAACATCACTGCGCACTCTCCTCGAGTTTGGAAAACAATTCCCTTTAAGATAATGTAACATTCCCGCATTCAAAGGGATTTCACTCCATCGCCTTCAATTCCTCACAGAATCCGATTCAAAAAGTTTTGTCACTGAGTCATTTATTTGTTTGTGTTCAAATCATGTGAGCAAAGGGTCACAGTTGGAGAGTGCTGGTCCCATAAAACAGAGGTCAGACCATACTCTGTGCACTGTACTCTGCTGTTCACCATTTCACTAACAGCAGGTAGATGCATCTATGCTCTGCAAAATGTTCACGCCTGTTTTAAGAATCAGTTCCTGGTTCCTACTTTTGTTGTCACACAGACCAAGATTGTAAATGATGGAAACATGCACTAGTAGAGAATGTCTAATCTCCCAAATCCCTTGTCTTCCCAGCAAGTGGTAAGATGCTGGACTGAATCGCTTTCTTCTGTTCCTTATCACTCGTGGATGATGTGAGCTGTGAAAACTTTTCTCTGAGCTGGGAGTAACATGGTAAAGTTTATACACATCATGTGCAGTGTTCCAGAGCGACAAGGCTCGCTGCAGTATCTTTCCGTGCTGATTCAGATTGCAGAGCCCTCGCTGTGAATTCGAGAATTACACAGACAGTGTTCCCGATTACTGGCAGAGATTTTCTCTTTCCCACCAGTTCTGCACTTTTCTATCTTTCTCAGATGGAAATATTTGGACAAGGTTCCCAAAAGAATATGAGTTCCTGTGCATGCAAGGTCTCCCTTTAGTACAGCTTTCCAGAATTTCCATAACACCCACTCCCACTAGCCCCCTCCCCCGCTGCAGAAGCTTGTGATTGATAGGGAGCTGAAGAGCGCATTCACATTGCTCTCCCACAACACTGATTGCCAATAGAAGATGAGTTTGTGCAGCTGCCAGCGGGGAAAGGGCTAGCGCAGCCTCCTGGGAAACGGGAGTCAGAATGGCAAGGAGCTATTATTAAAACTCAGTACTGCCTTCACTCCGAAACAAAAGAAAAAGCATTTTTTTAAACAAAGAGACGCACCTGAATTATAGATCACGCTTAAGGTGCGGTTCTGTCTCGTTGGTCTTGGGTGTGATATCCCCTCGGGTGAGTGACGTACGCGCGAGAAGTTACACTTGAGCCCTGGAGTTTTGCATACGGTCCCATTTTTGACTCAGAAAGTATGATTTCGATGAGATCGACGTCAGATCAAGATATTGCATCTTCAAGACAGACACCAGCAGCTTCTTGTATGCCGTTACTAGACAGAGAAATGTATTCTCCAACTTGAATGATGCTGATCCTGTTAATGTGGATCTTGCCGAGTGCACGTCCTGTGCGGAGTAACCTGAATGCCTTGTTTTTCTCACGCTGTGTTCTGCATGTCATTGATTACTATGATCTGCCTTTACCAATTGCAAAGGTTTTCACTGCACTCAGGTAAATGTGACAATCAATCAATCAAATATAATAACCCAATCGAATGACACAGACATTTCCTTATTGTTTGGATCCAGCGAAGGTGGGCTGTATGGCCTCAATTTGCACTATTTCGTGATTCTGAGTGAAATCATAGTTAAACTAACAGAATGTGGGAAGTTACTCACAGGTTATATTAACGCAGCCGGGACACATATGCGCCACAGTGTATCACACTAAAATAGTGAAGATCTTCTTGAAGTCATCCTCTGAGGCACAGGCCACATGCCAGATTAAAAGCGGAAGACCACAGCAAACTGCTGTGGTCAGCGCTAACACAGCGATCCAGCGGGAGCATACTGGACTCATAACCCAGAAATTAATGGATTGAAAATATCCTCTTCTCGTTGACAATTCCAGGTTTCAGTGTGTGTACTGCTGGCCAGTGTTCCTCTATAACATTCAACGTGTTGCATGTTGTTTCAATTTCCACTTCCTTTCTCTCAATGTATCTGAAATGAATATCGTGGACTGATACACCCGCCAAATTTACACTGGTGAGGAAACATAATTGTAAATGTCTGGAAACTATTTTCCTGTTCTCTATCTTTCTTCTATGATTGGATTCGCAAACCCACTTGCCAGAGCTGGGAATTAACTGGTGTAGGTAAGATATATCAGTTGCAGAGTGCTCTATGCGCATGACGCCCTGCATTTAGTCCCCACGCTATTTCACACAGCAGTGTCCTCCCTGTTAAATGAAAAACCATGAATGACAATTGGATCATCTTGTTGGAGACAGCATTACGACACAGACACAGTTCCGCATTATTAGGACATGCATCACCAATTATGAGATATGCAGGTGACACAGAGTCGCAGTGGACTCGATGGGCTGGACGGCTTCTGCCGGCGCGTGAATGATGCCACACATTGATGCTGTCCCTCCTCTTATCTCTGAGACAGAGCGGCTGAGGGTGAAACAATGTCTCATCTTTAACCCTCCTTCTGCGTTAGATTATCTGCAACCCCGCAGCTCAGGGCTGTGGGAATGGCGCTCAGTGAGTGAGGGTTTGACTCGGATTGTCTTCATCTCGGATAGTTAGGGCTCAGATGCTAACTGCTGCCCGATTGCAGCAAAGAAACAGATGCCCGTATTAGAAAAACCTTCTCTGTAAGGATTGCTGTGTGAAGATGGATTCTGAACACCTAACAGGCTGCACAAAAATGCCCTCACATGAATTTACCTGAGGGAAGAGTATCCGGAGTACATTTCTCTACTTCCCACTATCACAACATCTTTGTCGCTATCTCAGATAAATGATATTTGGAGGACGTTCCCAATCAAACTTGCTGATTTCCAGCACTTGAGGGACCTGGTTGTGCCGATGAGAGAGAGCTTTAGAGCATGTTAGCGCTTGCCTGCTGATGGCTGGAAATAGATGAATAATCTGCCAATGGACACAGCTCAGTCCAAACGGAAGGGATAAACAGCACCATCCCGCTAACAAGGAGAGGGAATGAGTAGGTGATATTCTTGAAACTCTATGCTGTTTCAAAATCCGAGAGCAAAGTGGGATGTAGTTGGATCTGAGTGAATCTCAGCTGGTTTCGTGCTAGAAATGCAAGAATGTTTAGGGTTATTATCTTCGCTTCGTAGCTTGTGTTAATACTGGCATGTGAGAATTCTTACTTCAAGTCGCCTTCGAGCCTTGGCTGTTTGATTTCACTTTTGCCCGATCGCCCTATCAACTGTTAGATAAAAAAAAGTGCACATTATGAAATTGCACCACTTGAAATAACTTTGTCTTTTGTGGTCAGAAGTGTCATTGTAGTGGGCATGACTCAATACCATACGTGGTGAATTTGAAACAAATGTTTCAGGATGTTAGCACACACAATCCCACTCTGAATAAATCCACCATCTGGATGTTCACACAGTTCTGAATGCTGACATTTAGGAAATGGGAACGTGAAATGATTGGAAGCAGCGCTGAACAGGTTGATGGGAATGGCGTGGTGTATGAGGAGTAGCAACAATAAAGGTCATTTGGAAAGTTGGGACAGTTCTCCATGGAGAACAGAAGGCCGAAAGCTGGCTTTATTGAACCTTTCCAAGTCATGAGTGGTTTAGACATCGGAGAAAATAAAGGGAGAATGCTCCCTACGCCTGAAAGTATCGAGAACGATTCGGTAGAGTTTTAAAGTCATTGCTAAAAGAAGAAAAATGCACATGAGGAAGAACGTTTTCACATCGGGATTGGTTCGGGTCTGTAAAGCACTGCCTGACTTGGCAAAGACACAGTTTCAATCAAGTTATTTAAAAACTAATTCGATGTTTATGTTGAAAGTAAACGTGTGCAGAGTTACAGGGAGAAGGCAAGAGAATGATACCAAAACAGAAGCACATTTATCTCTGTGGGGAGCCAGCACAGCTAAGGTGGTTTGTGACACATTTGTGATTCTGAGTGGAATCACAATTCGACCAACAGAATGCAGGGAGTTAGATAACGGTGATTTTGGCAAAGCCAGGACACATCTACACAACAGAATATTACCCAGCAGGTACATGTCACAGTGAGGATGGCGCTCTCTGAAAATCCTGCAGGGTGTCCTGCCATCAGACACAGCGCACTTCACTTTCAGATTATACCAGAGTGAGAGCCAAGGAAGACAACTTGGTTAATTGTACGTTTTGTCAGCACGGGAGTTACGAACAATGATTGGAAGTGGAAATAGTGGTGATTTGTACACATTTGAAGTGTTTACGGGAAACAGGGAGCTGAGGAAGACACAAGGTAAAGCCATTGAGATCTGACAACAGGAACAGCAAATACGTTGGACAGCGCAGAGGAGATCTTTGAAGTCTTGAATTCTGGTAAATGGCCCGAGCGTGCTTTCACAAGGCCACACTTTTACAAAAGGTAATGTGTGCTTGGCTCTTGGCCTTATGTTGTAGCAAGGAAAATATCACGGTTACACTGCAGGAAATTCCATTTTCCAAGGAGAGGGCAGTCAGCATTTCACAAAGGAGTATATTCTGAAAACTTTCACATAAATTGTTGCATTCCATCTTTGTGTCTTGCTTTGTTTCCTTCCCACTTGAACTGTCATTGTGCCCGCACTGAAGGTGTGTTGCTTCTTCTGCGTGCCTTTTACAGTCTGAGTGACATGATGAGGCTGTACTGCTCCATCCTCTGATGCAATTTTCACTTCAATTCAGTTTACCTTAACTTCGTTATCTGATAGCTTTCCCATTGTTTCGGTTTTAAGCGCTCGTCTTAGAACCAACCTGTCCTCCTCCAAAATAAATTCGAATCTCAGCCACACTGTTATCGTTGCAAACGAGCGACACCTTCATTCTGAGGTCAATATTTACTGCTGTCTCATTTCACATTATCAGCTACCGTGCTATCTGGTGGCTTCTAGAAATGACTATTAATATAAACTGCTGCAAAATCCACCAATATGACATAAAAAACATAAAGTTTCAAGAAACTTTGTCATCCACAAACAAACGACAATAAGGAATATAACTGTTGGGACAAACGTTAATGCAAGAACATTGCCAAATCTGAGTCTGAAAATCTTGCTGCAATTGTTTTGCTTTTAATGAGCACACACATTGAGTTCAATGCACACCGATCCCCAACTCGGAGAAGGGAATCCTTGGCTTTGAAGATGCGTTGAGAATGTTCACTGGATTCATCACAGTAATGGGAGGACTGTCCTCTGGGAGCATATGAATAAAATCATTCAATGTCGAATGGCGTTTCCAAACATGAGTGGTGAAGGGAATGTCTCCATTCACAAATTAAACATTGGGTACGATTTAATACAGGGACACACGAACAAACCAGACAATAACACAGAAAGATGATAAACAATCGATATGACAATTACTTTTTGGAAAGTTTTGATTTTAGATCCACGGTGGTCTTTGACGACGGGTATTTCATGCCCACACCGAGTCTGCACAGAACACGACTGCAGCTCCAATGTGATGTGATTGAATCTCAGTTACCTTTAGAAAAAGTTGAGACTCACTCAGGTCAAGGAGATTTCGGGATGCTGGCCTTACAAACCTTTTCCCAAATTCCTTGAAAGTACAAAGGAGGTTTTTATGGCGAGGTTGTTCATGATCTGGCTAGACAATAACGAACGTTGTTTGAATTTGTGAATAGGGAAATTATATTACAAAGCAAAGAGTTCATAGCGAAACTGTAAAATCTAAAGGTCAAACTCAGTGCAAACATTGTTTGTAATCTTTGTCCTCACTCTCCAACAAAAACGTAAAGAGATTAGAAAGGGCACAACCACAATTTCCTGTATAGAAAGGCATGAGGAAACTCAGGGTCGAGGTTTACTGAGGCATAAAAACATTAGAAATGATACAAACAGATTTTATGAGGATGATAGACAGAATGAGGGATTTTAATCACATGATTTTGAAAAGGCTGTACCGGAAACATGCAAGTTTGGGAAGTAAACGAAAGACATCATTCACATAATACAAGGTTTGAAGTGACTAAATCAGCGGTATTCCTTCTTTCGAGTAAATCAATAAATAGAGTCTCAGATTCAAAACCATTGGTCAATGATCCAGAAAAACTTGGGTCAGAGTTTCTTCTTCTCAAGAGCTATTTAAATCCAGAACGAATTTCCAGAAAGAATGATAGAAGCTGAGTCCAGAGTGTTTCATAAGACACATGAACTCGAACACAAGTAGGGAATTTACCATTGGGAGAAAGTCAAAGTTCATGTCCAAATTTCGAATTTTGTTGAATAATCAAAAAGGACTTTTCATGAACACGTCCGGCTGGATAAGATGGAATATAAAATGTTCATGAATTTGAAAGGTATGGCATATTATTCAATGTGAAACATTGTAAATGGACTTGATCTTCTAGAAGATTGCAAACAAAAGTTACTTCCAAATGAGAAGGAACTGAATTGTCGCTAGGAGACAGAATGCCTGCTAGGAGACTGTTACGTCATTGCTGTTGTGAAACAAAGTCCTGCGGTGTCTCGAGTCGTTGTTATTTGGTTTACTGGCGAATGGAAAAATCGTTCCAATGAATTTCGATGTCATATGTCATTGAATTTCCCCAATTTCCTTCATTTTCGCCCTGGAGACGTTGGAAGGGAAAGGTAATCCAATCGAAACTGTGATTGGTGAAATTCACTTTTTATGGCCCATTCTTATTCTGTCCTTTCTTTCTCTCTTTTCAGCATTGTCTTCGAAGTGGTGGTGCACTAAGGCTGCAGCATGTATGAAAGAGTAGTTTGGAATTGCCCTGTGGTTAGTTGTGAGATTATTTTATGACTCATGCCCTCGGACTGTCTCACATTTAGCATTCATGCATCTCTGTGTCTGGAAATGCATTTGGTTTGCCAATTTTGTTTGTGTTCCGTGTTAAATGCGTTGGATTTTGCGATTCGCTCAATATATTACGAGTTAACAGGGTTTCTGAGCTGAGGCCTGCTCAGTTTTGTGCATTTTCCCTGTAGTCCAGTGTGTTTCATGTTCCCTATAAACGTGGAAGATGCCCTGTTTCGAGCAATGGGTGAAATCATTTAGCATTCATGCATCTCAGTGTCTGAAAATGCATGAGGCATGCCAGTTTTGTTTGTGTTCCGTGTTAAATGCTTTCTGTTTTGCGATTCGCTCAAGACATTTCGATTTAACAGGGTTTCTGAGGTAACTTCCAGCAGCAAAAATCCTCAGCTGAGGATCTGGGAAAATTTCACAGAGTATGGTCAGTCAGAGCTAAAATAAGGAAGTCGTTCATTTCTGCAGTGTTTTACAATGCTACCTTTCCCATGCCTCAGGTCCTTTGTCAATTTCAGCCCATTCACCTAAACTCGATGCTGTCGAGTTTTCAACTCACACCAACTTGGATAAAGCACGTAAATACTCAGTTTACAACCCTTCCATAATGTCATGTCGCAGCTTTTGCGCTGTAGAGAAAGTCTATTCCACCAGCCTATTCCATCTCGCCCCACGGTACAAACATCGACGACATCTTTGTCTATATTTTGTCATCAATTTAACGTGTCTTTTTTTTACGTTTTCAAGATGTCAATTACGCTCGACAATAACGAGCTATTGGAAACAGAAAGGTGAAACGTAGAACGGCTTCAATTTCAGTGCTGGACACCACTGAGCTGCGAAAGGGCCGGCTGTGGCTTGTTTCTGTAATGCAGTGATCATTGCGTTCGCCGAACACGCGAAAAGTCCACAGTTCGAAACTGGGCAGAAACTGCATTGTTCTTCAACTGCAGCCTTTTACATGGACAAGAACAGCGCTTTCTTGCTTGCTTTCCCATCTGCAAACCTGCCTTCGAAACAGCTTGTTAAAATGCTTTTCGGTATCCACTGTATATTGATGTTGAAAACAAAAGTAAAAAGGGTTTGCTTCCCAGGGAATTAACTGTGGTGTGGGATACTGCCAAATATTCCAAAATGTCTCTACTGTCATGATCGTGTTCGCCTCCCGCGCAGAAAATCGCAAACACTTCTGCCGTCCCAGGCAAGTTGTGCTTTTCCTGGAGCAGAATGGAAACTGTTGTTTCATCGTTGTTGTGACTCTACTCGTTGTTTTTTGGGTTTCTAGCTAATGGGAAAATCGTTCCAATGAATTTCGATGTCATACCTTATTGAATTTCTACCATTTCCTTCATTTCCGTCCTGGAAACATCGGAAGGGAAAGGTAATCTAATCGAGACTGTGATTGGTGAAATTCACTTTTTACGGTCAATTCTTATTATGTTCTTTCTTTCTCTCTTTTCAACATTGTCTGGAAAGTGCTGGTGCACTACGGCTGCAGTATGTTTGAAAGAGTCGTTTGGAAATGCCCTGTTGTTAGTTGTGAGATTAATTTATGACTCATGCCCTCGGACTGTATCACATTTAGCATTCATGCATCTCTGTGACTTAAAATGCATGAGGTATGTCAGTTTTGTTTGTGTTCCGTGTTAAATGCTTTCTGTTTTGCGATTCGCTCAATACATTTCGATTTAACAGGGTTTCTGAGGTAACTTCCAGCAGCAAAAATCCTCAGCTGAGGATCTGGGAAAATTTCACAGAGTATGGTCAGTCGGAGCTAAAGTAAGGAAGTCGTTCATTTCTGCAGTGTTTCACAATACTACCTTTCCCGTGAGCAGTCGAACAGACTAAATGATTGTGCCACAGTCTGCGATGGCAAACTCCGCTAAAAAGTAATCCTTTAAAGCCGGTGGAAGCAACACGACGTTATTGGGGTACACCGTGGAAAAACATACTTCGGTGGACCTCGTCCATGCTCACCACATAGCCAAAATTAAACAAGTCCCGTTCCCCAGCATTTGGCCCCAATCCCTCTAAACGCATCCTATCAAGAAACTCAACCGATTACCTTTGCAATTTTCTGAGTGTAATAGCCTCCTCCACTTCCTCTGGTAGATCATTCCAAATACGCACAAACTTCTTTGAGGGAAATGCGCCTCAGGTCCTTTGTCACTTTCAGCCCACTCACCTTAAAGCTATGCTGTCGAGTTTTCAACTCACACCAACTTGGGTAAAACACGTAAATAGTCAGTTTACCACCCTTCCATAAGGTCATGTCGCAGCTGTTACGCTGCAGGGAAAGTCGTCCCAGCCTCTTCCACCTCGCCCTACGGTACAAACATCAACGTCATCTTTATCCATATTTTGTCATCAATTTAACGTGTCTTTTTTTTTTTCGTTTTCAAGATGTCAATTACGCTGGACAACAACGAGCTATTGGAAACAAAAAGGTGAAACGTAGAACGGATTCAACTTTCAGTGCTGGACGCCACTGAGCCGCAGCACAGTCGACCGTAGCTCGTTTCTGTAGTGTAGTAGTCATCACGTTCGCCTAACACGCGAAAGGTCCCCAGTTCGGAACTGGTCAGAAACTGTTTTGTTCTTCAATTGCAGCCTTTTACATGGACAAGAGCTGAGCTTTCTTGCATCTTTCCCATCTGCAAACCTGCCTTCGAATTTGCTTGAACAAATCTGTTCTCGTCGTGAAATGTAATGCAATTCCATTTAATTACAGTGCAAAGCGTTGTTAAGTTTTCCTCCAACCTGGTTCTGATCATATGCCATTCTGTTGGAGAGTGTAGTTACCGCCTTCTGATCCTTCCACGAAAAGCAGTACCGCATTTGCCTTCCTTTCGCAGGCGGCTCGGTTCAAAGACAGGAAAGAAGCAGATGATCTGGTGTCACAGCGCACCACGAATTCCTGAACTTGTTTGTCTGTCAAATGTACCCCAAGATCGTCTCAGAAAGACCTCATTTGGAAGCTGTCAATCGTTATTCAACGTGCGAGAATTGGCACCAGATGTCCTGAATCATGTTTTGGAGCAATTCGCACGTTAGTGGCTCATTCAATCAGCAACAGCAATGAAAGAAATTGCACTCTCAGAGGAACCTTTCGACTTGCGCATTCATAGCGTCGCTAGTATTAAGATCCGCCCCGAGATCTAAGTCATGTTGGAACTGAAACGGAGGAATCGACAGAGAGGCTACAGAATGACATCGCATCCATTTGGTTTTCTTTAAATCACTGACGAGCAGGAAAATGTAAACGGGGAGGGCGAGTGGGGAAGTGAGGCAGTTGCAGCTCTGGTGAAATTCCTTCTTTGTAATTCACTCAGCAACCAGAGACGTGTGAAGGTGACTCAGGCGTGAAAGCTCTTCACACCGAGAACAAAAAGCACTCAAGGGCAGTTAGCACCTCTTCTGGAGTGGGGGTGGGGTGAGGTAATTACCTTGTGACTTCTGTTGCTATGTTCAGAAATTGCCTTTTAGATTGAGGTGAACAGAAACTGCATTTCTAAAAAGCACCACGGAATTTAACAAAATTTATCGAGTCGCTTCTCCTCGATTCCCACACAGGTTTCCAACTCAGTTGGTATCCATGTGGCTCATGTCCAGGAGTGAACATCTCTGCAGCAAATTGCACGGTTCAGGTAAAAGGCAAGGAAAGTGGCATCTCGAACTGGCTCCGAGGTCAGAGCATTCTCACAATGTGATCTGTCGTTCTCGGATTGTAATTCTACCTCCGGTTTTAGGGTGGAGAACATTCTTTGGGACTCTTATTCTGAAAAAAAAAACAGACACAGTGACTGAAACTATGCTGCACGGTATGATGTGGAACACGGCCTGCTCAGGTTTGTGCATTTTCTCTGTAGTCCGGTGTGTTTCGTGTTCCGTGTAAACGTGAAAGTCGTCCTGTTTCGAGCAATGGGTGAAATCATTTAGCAAAGCAAGAATAGAAATACCAGTAATGTCAAGCAGCTCATGGTTATTTGACCAAATCATAAGCGAACCCATATTCTCACGCACTCACAGATACATTTGTAGCTGAAAAGAGTCTGAGAAGATAGACTCAGCTTACCATTGATTTTTGTCTGGATTGATGGGCTATCAATATCTGCTGCGAACAGACTAAATGATTGTGCCACAGACTGCAATGGCAAACTCCGCTAAAAAGTAATCCTTTAAAGCCGGTGAAAGCAACACGACGTCATTGGGGTACACAGCATGGAAACAGATACTTCGGTGTATCTCGTCCATGCTCACCACATAGCCAAAATTAAACAAGTCCCGTTCCCCAGCATTTGGCCCCAATCCCTCTAAACGCATCCTATCCAGAAACTCACCCGATTACCTTTGCAATTTTCACCAAAGCTGCAACTGCTTCACTTCCCCACTCGCCCTCCCACTTTACATTTTCCTGCTCGTCTGTGATTTAAAGAATACCAAATGGATGCGATGTCATTCTGTAGCCTCTCTGTTGATTCCTCCGTTTCAGTTCCAACATGGCGTAGATCACGGGGCGCACCTTAATACTAGCGACGCTCTGAAAGCACCCCTGTTACCTCAGTGTAGTAACTGGCCACGTGTTTGAAAAAAAATGACCCTCTAAAGAGTAACTCACCCAAACACTTTTCCCGATCATATTTCTTCACATTTACTTCTGACAATACACATTTTCCTGAACGCAATGTGCAATTTAGCATGGCCAGCTCACCTAATCTGCACATCTTTGAATTGTGGAGGACACCACAGCAAAGTCACATAGAATTGGGGAGAACGTGCAAACTCCCCACAGTCACCCTATGAGGAAATCAAACCGATGTCCCTGGCGCTGAGAGGAAGTATTGCTAACCACTGAGGTACCATATAATCTTATGCAATAAGTAAAATCAGTGAAAGATTCGAAAAAAACAAGTTTCAAATGAACACTCTCCGATATTGTCAAAGCATGTAAATCTTGCATTCAATACGAATAGGTGTATGGAAAGCAAAAAAAAACAAAATCCCGCCAATTCATGAATGAACAATAATTAAAAATTTAATTTAATCAAAGGTCATAACAATATTTCGACGAATTGCAACTTTTAATAACAAATGTAGGTAATTGCATGACTAATGAATAATTGGAAGTGGCATATATTTACTTAACGCTGAAGAAAGCGACTTGTTTTTCCCTTGTTACACAGCAGAATAACAATGTGTGTATGTGTATGTTCGAAATGTTTGAATCAAGCTCTTTCTAACAAAATAACTAATGACTTACGATCACTTAGCATTGTCACCTTTAAGACCACAACATTCTCAAATATTTTACAGGAATTTACAACCGGAACAACAAGATAATTTCTTTTCATAGGAACCCAAAGAGAGGAAGTAGCAGACACTGAGAATTAGTGAGTCAGTGCAAGCATTCAACTGAAGACAACATCCCTTCTTTCCAAAAATGTTCAAAATTTAAAAAATCAAAATTTATTGCCATTGTTGAATGAAATAATAAAGAGGTGCTAATTCTTTTTCATTTGATTTTGTTGCATGAAACATCCATAAGTTGCATTTTGATTACAAACACAATAAATGTGAGCATTGAAGCCAAATAATTAATTGAATTCAACTATGTTTCAACGGTAAAGTAAAAATTGATATTTACAATGATTGAGAGATTTTGCACTGCAATATCTACACAGTGGTTCATGTACTGTCCAATAATTCCACATTTGCACAACCTATTAGATTGCATAATTATTATTTTTATTATAAATCAGCAACAACTGATTTATCAAAATCTGTCAATGCATTAAGGAAGAATGAAAAATCTATTTTTCCAAGTGATTGAGCAATATCTGGAAATGAACTGGAATTAATTCAGTGAAAAGTAATTACATTTTCCTGAATTTTAAGGCTGAGATTACCGTGATCATTCAAATGAGCAAAACATCAGATATTTACAATGACGTTGGATTGGAAGTCAATGTGGGGTAGTTGACCTGAAAAATAAATGCATTTTCATACTGTACTATTAGAACTCAGAAATAATGGATTAAATCTAAATGTGAATCTCACTAGACTTGTTCAAAAGACTTTCTTAAATAATTGTGCCATTATTGTAATGGCAATGACTTGATAAGTAATGCTGTCTTTTGAAGAATTAAAATGATTAAATATTTCAAAAGCACTTTGCTGTGATGTTGATTGGATATTTATTAAGATTAGTAAAGTGAGGAATAAAACATCGTACCTAGCTTTATGGATTGAAGAAAAATGAGCCATTCAGTGACTTTTGAGCGAAATGCTTCTTCTTTTTAAAGTCAAATGCGTAGTGGTGAGCATAGCTGCCTTCCAAGCAATTGACCTGGGTTCGATTCCCGCTCATCGCAGTGTTGTGGTTTGTGGGCAGCACGGTGGCACAGTGGTTAGCACTGCTGCCTCACAGCGCCAGAGACCCGGGTTCAATTCCCGACTCAGGCGACTGACTGTGTGGAGTTTGCACGTTCTCCCTGTGTCTGCGTGGGTTTCCTGCGGGTGCTCCGGTTTCCTCCCACAATCCAAAAATGTGCGGGTCAGGTGAATTGGCCATGCTAAATTGCCCGTAGTGTTAGGTTAAAGGGGTCAATGTAGGGGTATGGGTGGGTTGCGCTTCGGCGGGTCGGTGTGGACTTGTTGGGCCGAAGGGCCTGTTTCCACACTGTAAGTAATCTAATCTAATCTAGTCAAAAAATAAAGTACGTAATGCAGAATTGTGAATTTCCATCCACTGGATTCCTTGGAGAGATATGTTACATCGATTTTATGATTAATATTATGATCATTGTTTAAAGAGTTGTGTCAGATTTAGAAAGAGAATTAGTAGATCATGAAAGTGAGCCTGAAACTAAACAAACAATGTAGTCAATGACATGTGGTATATCAGCGATTTTAATAATATTGTCATTATTGTACAATGATGAATAATGTTGGAATAGAAATGACAAAAAATCAACACCGTCAAAGCAGTTCTTTTCTTACAATGAAATGAAAACAATAATCATTTTGTAGCATGCATCATTTGAAATAGCAGTATTTCAATGTGACATATACAGTGAAGATTAACCTTTTTTGCAAAAATGTAGGAATTTCACAAATTGAAAATGCAGTGTTTGTTCAATTTGTAATGAAAATGGTTATAATTTGAATGGTCTCTAGTACACACACAACAAAAAAAGGAGCTTAAAAATTGTCAGAATGACAACAATTTGCTTCACAATGCTATTGTAGTACAGTCAATATCCGTGATAAAGTAGAATTATTGGTTTAAACAATATAAATCAACATTTACGACTGAACTGAAATATATCACATCAATTGCATTAACTGCATAGAATAGTAAGTAAATGCTTACTGTTGTCATTTGTCCTAGAAACAATAAGATACTTCCTCAGGTTATTCCACTGAATAGTAATCAGCTGACGATGAATATTTTTGTGTCGCTTTATGTGCACTGTTTTGTGTGAACATTGATTTCAATAAATTTAGATATTTACATGAATTAGGAACAGACTGATAACTGGGTGTGAAAGATCTTATTTAAGATTAGGCAATTTTTAGTCTTCACTAGATTTGTTGAACAAAACACACTTAAGACATCATGCAATAAATGAGATTAGAGAGAAATATGCAAATTCAATTTTCAAATGAATGCACTCGGATAATTTCACAGCATTTCAATCTTAAATTCAATATAAATAAGTGAGTGGAAACTAAAAACAAATTTCAAATGTTCATAAACAGATCAATAACAAAAAATGACATATAGTAGGAAGTGGCATTTGTTTATTTTACTGAAGAACTTGATTTTTTTCTCATATTTATACTTTTGAAGCATCAAGTTCAATGTGCAATCTGAACTCAGCTCTTCAGAACAAAAGAAAATCAAGGAATATATTTACTTTGCATATTTCATCTTCGTGAGTGCAACATTATCAAATATTTTGGAAAGAATATTGATTGTGAGGAATTAGATACATTCTTTTATTAGCGAACTGAAGAAAATATATAGGAGATGCTGTGCCTATTGGAATGAACAACAAATGGAAGCATATCTAATGTTGAATTGAAAGGCAACTCTTTCGATTCTTAGATATTTTCTAATCAACATTCAGAGCTGCTCTGGCACAGCCCTATGCAAGGTGGGAATAGAAATTGTACCCGCTGATCTGGGAACAGAGACACTACCATAGTTGCAAAAGATTCATTCATAACATTACCAACAAAGCTGGGCAGGGCTGAAAACTAATCAGATGTTTATTGTGATGATTGGATTGAAATTTCAGTAGCAATTTACAATAATGATGGGAGTTAACAAATGTCTTAATTAAAAATGATTTTTACGATCACTTGTGGAACGACAAATTGACAGAATTGTGTGATTACTGTGCATTATAAATACAAATGAATACAATTATTCTATATGTTCATAAGTTTCTCGCTTCCTGAAATGCAAATTAAAATGTTTTTGATCTACACATAAATGGGAACAGAATGATGAATTGGTCAATCAATGTGCCTATTCAGCTGAAGACAACTTTCATTCTTTCTGAAAATGTGTGATTTCTAAGAAGTCACCATTTCCTGTGATTGTTTAATGAAATAAGATAGCTGCCAACCCTTTTTTGTGTGTTCAAAAAATTCATGGGGATTTAAATGATTTTGCAATTGTTGTTGTGATAAAAAACACAATAGATGATAACATTGAAGTGATTTCCAATCAAATCAATTCAAAAGTGTTTCCAGGTTTAAAATGAAAAGCAATATTCAGAATGATTTAGAGATTGTACACTGCAATGTCCTTGCATTAGTTATTATAACAAAACATAGTTTCACATGTACACCCCTTACAAAATTGAACAATTATTAGGTATTGGCAACAAATCGATTTGAAAACTTTTATTAATGAATTTAAGAATAATGAGGTATCTCCTCTTACTATTCAACTGAATAATGTTCAAAAATGAAGAGAAATATTGCAGTGTAAATTAACTGGTATTCTCTGAATTTCAATGGCTGAAATGACTGTGATCTTTCAAATGAGCAAAAGTCAGATATTTACAAATGATGCTGCAATGGCAATTATTGATCTTTTGTGGGTGTATTGGCCTTATAAACAGGTTTTAATATTGTAGCAAACACTAAGAAACATGGAAGATATAAAATGCACATTGTGCTTGTGAGAAAGCCTAAGTTGAAATATTACATAATTATTGTAACTGATAATTGTTTCTAAAATCCTGATAAATAAATTGACTTAATATTTTGAATGCACTTTGCTCTGATGACGATTGTATATTCATTAAGATTAATAAACTGAAAATTAAAATATAAAACGTGGCTTTAATAATTTAAAAAACTCAGCAACAATTGCACGCAGTTCAACAGTTTTTTTGGTCGGTTCATGTCTATTTTATTAATGTAACTTTAATCATGATAAATGGTTAGACAAATGTCAGAACTAGGAAGAAAATAATTAGGCCGGGAAAGTGAGTATTATTATGAACAAAACATCGAGTTAATGACATTTGGTACAGGAAGTCATTTTGTAGGAAATGACTAATAATTGTGTGATTATTGCTCATTGGCAACTAATGTTGGAAGAAAATAAAGCTATCTCAAAATGAAATTAAAATAAATATCATGTTGGAGGTCACATGATTTAAAAATGGAAATTGTCACTTATTGTGACATTTGAGCTGAAGAATCGTTCTTCCCTCCCACCCCCGCCCCCCCCCCCTCCGTAGTCTTCTCAATAATTTAAAATTAGTAAACTAAATGACAAATGGATGTACCTACATTGTTATCTTGCACACAAAAAAAAAACTAAAAATAAAATAACATAGAAGTGATATCGCTCTGCAAGTAATCATTTCACAGATAATAAGTGTTTGTATTGAATTTAAATGTCACCATAGCTAGAGGAGTGATTTCCCCTGACAGGGGATGAAGACTGAGGAGATAGGCAGAACTCAGGCAAGTGGAAGATGGCGACTCATGCTGCAATCAGTTAATGCAGGGATCATCCCCCGAGGCCAATCTCGGAAGGGAGATCCATGACACACTGTAACATGTACAGTAAAAAGCAGTATTTTAATACACGTTCTATATTATAATGGCCACATGCAATGTGGTTACAGTCCTTCCCTCCTTATACAGACACCCGATCCAGTAGAACACCTAATCTCAGATGGACATTGCTATGGATAGCCCCAGCTTCCTATTGTTTCAAGGTATTTTACAGGTGCTATAATCAGGCCTTGGGATCTCTCTGTGCATTTTATTTCCTCAGATTACAAAATTAATTGCTGCAGTCCTTTGGGCCGCTCACTCTGCCTTATTTACGATTCTCAAGAATATGTAATTAGAAACGTTTTAAATGTTCTGAGCAACTTTAAAATAGTAACTATTTCTGACAATCAAACCCTGTCTGTTTCCGTGATTGCAGCTGTGGAAGTTAGCTGGGCT
The DNA here is from genome assembly GCF_037043375.1 of Chiloscyllium plagiosum. Lineage (NCBI taxonomy): Eukaryota > Metazoa > Chordata > Chondrichthyes > Orectolobiformes > Hemiscylliidae > Chiloscyllium > Chiloscyllium plagiosum. Next base: position 77,880,013 of record NW_028270158.1, read on the forward strand.
CTATCCTACAGCTGGTGTTTATTCATTCACTGGGACAATTATTCTTTCATTAATGAAAGTCAGGGTTGGTCATTTTTCTGTATGTTGGCATTGTCTTATCACTACCTGGAATATGACTGTTTGGAATGGCATACTTATGAACTTGGAGTAGGATTGCACAAAATGTTCTCTTTTTTACTTAAGACTGACACAGACTGTTAGTCTTATTTATCTCCCCTCCACCATTTGTGTTTTAATTACAAGCCAGGTTGATCGGGGCATCCCTACAGCAGCAAATCAGTAATGATTTCAGCACTAAAATAAAAATCAGCATTCGCTACCATTAGGAAACAGTACCATGCAATATGCTTACGTCACTGAGACATAATTCCACACTTAAAGCCGACTATATTGTATTTGATCAGTGATTATGTATTAGATATAAGTAACAATTAGTGTTAAAACTGGTCACTGTAAACTTAAAATGACTAGAAATGTCATCTTACTATCTGTAACATGTAGAGTTGAACATAGAGAAGGCATGTAAGAAAGGGAAATAGAGAAGGCATGTCAGAAAGGCAAGGTTACATTGATCATGGGAGACTTCAATATGCAGGTGGACTGGGTAAATAATGTTGCTAGTGGATCTAAGGAAAGGGAATTCATGGAATGCTTACAGGATGGCTTTTTGGAACAGCTTGTCATGGAGCCCACAAGAGAGCAGGCTATTCTGGACCTAGTGCTTTGCAATGAACCAGACTCTATAAAAGATCTTAAAGTAAGGAAACCCTTAGGAAGTAGCGACCATAATATGGTAGAGTTCAGCCTGGAATTTGAAAGGCAGAAGGCAAAATTGGATGTAATGGTGTTACAGTTGAATAAAGGTAATTATGAGGGCACGAGAGAGGAACTGACTAAAATAGACTGGAAGCAGAGGCTAATCGGGAAGACAGTAGAGCAAAAATGGCAGGAGTTTGTAGGTATAATTGAGGACACTGTACAGAGGTTCATTCCCAAGAAAAGAAAGATTAACCAGGGAGGGATTAGACAACCTTGGCTGACAAAGGAAGTCAGGAAATGTATTAAAGAAAAATAGAGATCCTATAAAGTGGCTAAGAACAGTGGGAAATCAGAAGATTGGGAAGGATACAAAAGCAAACAGAGGATAACAAAGAGTGTAATAAGAAATAAGAGGATCAAATATGAAGGTAGGCTAGCCAGTAATATTAGAAATAAGAGTAAAAGTTTCTTTCAGTACATAAGAAACAAACGACAGGCAAAAGTAGACATTGGGCCACTTCAAACTGATGCAGGAAGCCGAGTGATGGGAGATAAGGAAATAGCAGGAGAACTTAACAAGTACTTTGCATCAGTTTTCACAGTGGAAGACATGAGTAATATCCCAAAAATTAAAGGATATCACGGGGCTGAGTTGAGTATGGTTGCCATTATGAAAGAGATAGTGCTAGAAAAGTTAAAAAGTCTTAAAATTGATAAATCTTCTGGCCCCGATGGGATACACCCTAGAGTTCTGAGAGAGGTGGCTGAGGAAATAGCAGAGGCATTGGTTGAGATCTTTCAAGAGTCACTGGAGTCAGGAAAGGTCCCGGATGATTGGAAGATGGCTGTTGTAACCCCCTTGTTCAAGAAAGGATCAAGGCAAAAGATGGAAAATTATAGGCCAATCAGCTTAACCTCGGTTGTTGGAAAAATTCTAGAATCCATCATTAAGGATGAGGTTTCTAAATTCTTGGAAGAGCAGAGTCTGATTAGAACAAGTCAACATGGATTTCGTAAAGGGAGGTCATGCCTGACAAACCTGTTGGAAATTGTTGAAGAGGTAACAAGTAGGTTAGACCAGGGAAACCCAGTGAATGTGGTCTATCTAGACTTTCAAAAGGCCTTTGATAAGGTGCCACACGGGAGGCTGCTGAGCAAGGTGAGGGCCCATGGTGTTCGAGGTGAGCTGCTGGGATGGATTGAGGATTGGCTGTCTAACAGAAGGCAGAGAGTTGGGATATAAGGTTCTTTTTCAGAATGGCAGCCGGTGACAAGCGGTGTCCTGCAGGGTTCGGTACTGGGGCCACAGCTGTTCGCATTATATATTAATGATTTGGATGAGGGAACCGGGGGCATTCTAGCGAAGTTTGCCGATGGTACGAAGTTAGGTGGACAGGCAGGTAGTACTGAGGAAGTGGGGAGGCTGCAAAAGGATCTAGACAGGTTGGGAGAGTGGTCCAGGAAATGGCTGATGGAATTTAACGTGAGCAAGTGCGAGGTCTTGCACTTTGGCAAAAAGAATAAAAGCATAGACTACTTTCTAAATGGTGAGAAAATTAATAAAGCAAAAGCACAAAGGGATCTGGGAGTGCTAGTCGAGGATTCTCTCAAGGTAAACATGCAGGTTGAGTCTGTGATTAAGAAAGCGAATGCAATGTTGTCTCTTATCTCAAGAGGGTTGGAATATAAAAGCAGAGATGTACTACTAAGACTTTATAAAGCTCTGGTGAGGCCCCATTTGGAGTACTGTGTCCAGTTTTGGTCCCCACACCTCAGGAAGGACATACTGGCACTGGAACGTGTCCAGCGGAGATTCACACGGATGATCCCTGGAATGACAGGTCTAACATATGAGGAACGGCTGAGGATACTGGGATTGTATTCGTTGGAGTTTAGAAGATTAAGGGGAGACTTAATAGAGACGTACAAAATAATACATGGCTTGGAAAAGGTGGATGCTAGGAAATTGTTTCCGTTAGACGAGGAGACTAGGACCCGTGGACACAGCCTTAGAATTAGAGGGGGTCATTTCAGAACAGAAATGCGGAGACATGTCTTCAGCCAGAGAGTGGTGGGCCTGTGGAATTCATTGCCACGGAGTGCAGTGGAAGCCGGGACGCTAAATGTCTTCAAGGCCGAGATTGATAGATTCTTGTTGTCTAGAGGAATTAAGGGAGACGGGGAGAACGCTGGTAAGTGGAGCTGAAATGCGCATCAGCCATGATTGAATGGCGGAGTGGACTCGATGGGCCGAATGGCCTTACTCCCACTCCTATGTCTTATGGTTTTATGGTCTTATTAATTATTGGAGTCTAAAACAATCAGACGTATCTTCATTTGTATGGCCGAATATTAATCCAATTATTTCTGTGAACATTCAAATGAGAAGATATCAGATATATCCTGTCAGTGTTGAATGAGGAATCATTGCTTGGTTTGTGGTTGTGTTGACATGGAATAAATGATCAATTTTTCTTTGTGAAATTGGCACTAAGAAATAATGATTTAAATTGAAATGTGAATCTCACGATATTTGTTACAAAACCTAAACTTGAATTACTGTGTGATTGTTGGACTAACAATGAATTGGTAATCTATTTTAGAACACTGACACATTAAGTGATTCAATATTTCCAAACGGATTTGCTGTGATATTGATTACATAATAATTAGTATCAGTGACCTGAGCATTAGAATGCTGGCATGATGTTTTGGAAAATACATTCGATATGCAGTCATTATTGATCATTCAACATTCTCAGATACTCCTGCAATCTGTACTTGCTGTCTCAGCCTTTCTTCTGTAGAAATACAATATATAATCCATGCAACTTTTCATGTCATGAATATTCAGACATTTGTGTCAGCATGACAAAGAAAATAAATCGACCAGGAACATGGGCACCATAGCAAAAAACAGTCAACAGCATTTATAGAGGAAAAATTTAAACATTGTCTCTGAGTAGATACATGAAAAAGTTTAATGGGGAACTGTTAGAATGTACTGAGCCGCAATTACATTTTTATCATCATGACTGGGGGGAAGCTATCAGAAAACTCGCCTATACTTAGGAATTCCTTTGTCTCAAAACATGTTACTATCAGCATCCTTAGTCGTAAATAATGAAGTATGATTATTGGTGTGGGAAAGATGTGTAGTGTGTAAATTATAAGAAGGTATCTCTTGCATATATTTGGGATGGTGTGAAAGCGTGATGTTTGCTGTGGTTATTCATCTTAAGAACAATACAATACTGACAAAAGGTTTTGCACTGAACAGTAATTAGGTGACCTTGAATACCATCGTGTGGCTTTATGTGCAGTGATTACTTTTATTACAAGATCTTTGAGATATTTTCCATGATTTGTAAAATGATTAATAATTTGGTGACAAACGTCCACATGTGGTCATGAGCTGGATTTAACGAATCCAATGTATTGGTGTGAAATCCCTTCATTGTTGACATTTACAAACAAGGTGGAAAATGCTCAGGCACTGGCTGGAAGTCAAGGTGCATGAAAATCTGATTCATCCTGGAGCTGATTGATCCTAGCTGCTGTTTGACTTAGTTTGATTAATTTTGTATTTGCCCCGATTTCTCTGCCTGTAGGTGAATTTAGAACGTTCAATTTCTGTCCAAGGGTCACTTCACATCACTGTAGAGTTAAAATATAATTCACATATTGTGAAAACAATGAATTTTCAATTAAAGTTTGTGTTTTAACAAACAAAACGATTTGATGTTTTCCAGAAATATATACTGACATTGATTAGATATTTATTAAGATAGATAAACTGAGAATTATAATCTAGTTGCAGGATTATTGAATTGTTAAACCACAGACTTAAGAGTATTTTTGGAATGAATTTGAAGGCGCCAGTGTTGGGCTGTACAAAGTTATAAATCAAACACCACCAGGTTATTAACCAACATGTTTATTTAGAAGAACTAGCTTTCAGAGTGATGCTCGTTCTTCAGGTGGTTGAAGGAGCAGCGCTCCAAAAGCCAGTGCTTCCAAATAAACATGTTGGTCTATAGCCTGGTGTTGTGTGATTTTTAACTTTGTTTTTTGGAAGGAATGTTTTCTTTTATTCAAATATACAGGCTGTTCAAGAATTCTATCTAGACTTCCGTGATTTTCTTTTAGAGAACACTCATGTATAATTCATACATTTTTCACTGTAATTTGTAATTCAAATTTCCATCGGATCTAAGATGAAAATGAGGACCAATTAATGAGTACTTCCATGAATGGAAAGCACACTTTACAGAAGCAAGATTCAAATTTGATCTGAATAAGCAAATAAACATTTTGAATGGAAAATATCTGAAAATGTTTACATTTAATTTTGAACGAACTCAACTTACTTCTTTTTGAAATACATGGCCTTAAAACCTGTTTGAAAACATGAACAAATCAGGACTATCAACATGTCTTGCTGTCAGTGTCCTCGGCCAATTGTCATAAAGAATAAATACCACTTTCTGCAACTAGTATCATGTGTAATTACTGAACTGAAAAGTAAGAGGATAGCTCTTGCATTTATTGGCAAGAATGATAACCAGATGGTTACTGTGGTTACTGCACTCGGTAATAATAAGATCAAGATCAATGGCTGTTAGAATCATTGGCCATTCGTAATGAAGAATAAACACTGCTTTGAGCAACAAGTATCATGGATAATTACTGAACAGAAATTTCAGAGGACACCCATTGTATTTATTGGAGGAAATGATGACCAGATGCTTACTGTGGTGATTCATTTCAGGAACAACAAGACAATTACTCAGATTATTTCCTGAACAGTAATTAGACGGTCATGAAGACCACTGTGTGGCTTTATGTATCGTGCTTTGTGTGAGCATTGATTTCAATAACATTGTGACAGTATATAAGTGTGCAGCTGAGGTGAGTTGCCCATGCTAAATTGCCCATGATGCATGGGTGTTTCAGGTTAGGTACTTTAGATTTTGTTAGAGTAGTGCTGGAAAAGCACAGCAGTTCAGGTAGCATCCGAGGAGCAGTGAAATCGACGTTTCAGGCAAAAGCCCTTCATTAGGAATACAGCCTGCATTCCTGATGAAGGGCTTTTGCCCGAAACGTTGATTTTACTGCTCCTCGGATGCTGCCTGAACTGCTGTGCATTTCCAGCACCACTCTAATCTAAACTCTGGTTTCCAGTATCTGCAGTCATTGTTTTTACCTAGGTTAGGTGCATTAGTCAGGGGAAATGTCGAGTAATAGAGCAAGGGAGTGTCTGGGTGGGTTACTCTTTGGATGGTTAGTGTGGTCTGTTGGGCCAAATAGCCTGTTTCAACATTGTCGGGATTCTATGACTCTATAATTCTATGATTTTGGATTAAATTGATAAGTGAGTGCTAAAGACACTACTTAAAGTCAACAAAATCTTTTAAGTTTAGCAAGGTACATTGAAGCCATCATGCATGAAGTGAGATAAGTGTGTGTGTGAGAGAGAGACAAATTAAATGTTCAAATGAAAACATGCCAATAGTTTCACAGCATATCAATCTTATATTCAATATGAATAGTTGAATGGAAAATAAAAATAAATTCCTGCCAATTCATGAATAAGTAATAATTAGAAGATAAATTTGATCAAAGAACATACCATTATTTAGATGAATTGAAATATTTAGTTACAAATGTAGGTGATCAGCTGATCAATGAACAACATGAAGTTGCATTTGGTTATTTTGCTAAAGAGGAATTTCGACTGTTAATATTTTCATCTTTATAATACCGGAGAATAAGGATTTCTGTGCTTGAAATGTTTGAACTAGGTTCCTTTGAACAGTAAAACAAATCATGATTACCATGTCTTAGACTCTTCCAACTTTAAGGTTGCAACATCGTCAACTATCTGACCAAGGAATGTAGAACCAGCAGAATTAGATGCATCATTTTATTCGTGAACTGAAGAAAATAAATAGGAAATATGGTGATGATTGAAATGCAGAACAGATTGAAGAATATCTCATGTTGTTTTGAAAAGCAGTTCAATCTATACGCAGATATTTTCTAATGAAATTTCCGAGCTGCTCTGACACATCTCCGCTGAAGGTGGAAATTGAAATCATTCCTCCTGATCTTGTTGTAGAGACACTGTCGGAACTCCACAAGGACCCGTCATAACGTTACCATCCGGGAAGGGCAGGTATATAGTCACATGCTTATGGCGGCAACTCAAATGAATATTAATCAGATGTTTCTTGTAATTATTTGAATGAGAATTAATTGCGTATTTCCTGTGTGTAATTAACTGACAAAGCGAATTACTAATTTACAGTAATGATGTAACAAAGCGATAATGACTTTAATTAAATATGAATCTCGTGATTATTTATGATAAGAAAAAACCTAATCATTTGATCAGTGTACACGAACGAACGAAACTCAATCTATCAATTAGTTCCATATGTTCAATGCAGTTTGTCACAGAACGAAAAGAACATTAACATGCATTTGCAACATAAATGATTAGGAAAATAAATTAGTCACTCAATGTGGTTACTCATCTGAAGACAACTTCCCTTCTTTCCAGAAATGTTCAACTTCCCAAAGTTCCCAAAATGTACTGTGACTATTTCATGAAACAATAAAGAGATGTTAGTTCCTTCTGTTGTCCTTCAAATAGTCACAAAAATTTTAAATGATTTTGTTCCATGAAAAGTGATTAACTTGTATTGCGTTTATAAATACAGTAAATGTTAACATTGAAGTTAAGCATAATTAAATCAATTCAACTGTTACCACGGTTAAAATAAAAAAAAATTGATATCCACAATGCCCACTGCGAAATCTTTACATTATTTAATTTATAAGCCATAATTTCGTAGTCATGCCCTGAACTATATTGAGCAACGATTAGGTAATAGCAACAATTGAATTGTCAAAATTATATCATTTCGTTTAAGAATACTGAGAAATCTCAGTTAATTATTTAACTGAGCAATGTGGAGAAACGACCAGGAATTGTTCTGATGAAAATAATTGCAGTTCTCTGAATGCTTCAGCTGAGATTACCACGATCATTCAAATGAGCAATCATCAGACATTTACAATGAGACATCGAATGGGAAGTCATTGGCTCCATTATGGGATCGTTCACCTGAAAAGTAAATTGATTTCTACATTGTAGTGTTCGTACTAAGAAACAATTGATGCAATTAAAATGCGAATCGCACTATATGTGTTAGAACGACTAACTCCAATAATTGTGCAATTATTGTCATGGCAGTGACTGGAAAATTACGTTGTAATCTAAAAAAAACAAATTGATTCAATATTTTAAAAGCACTTTGTTGTGATGACGATTGGATATTCATTAAGATCGGTAAACTGAGAAATATAATATGGTAGCTAGCTTTATGGATTCACAAAAATGAGCCATTCAGTGATTATTCAGCAGAATTGCTTTTGGTTCAAAAATGCAGGATTACAAGAATTACATGTTTCCATCCATTGGTTTGCTTATTGAATGTGACTTTAATTTACAACTTTTTGTTCATGACCAATGTTTAGACATTCATGTCAGACGTAGGAAGTAAATAAGTAGATAGTGAAAGTGCACATTGCAGTGAACATAAGATACAGGGATCTTCCATAATTTTGTGAGTATTGTACATCGATAAATAACTTGGGAGTAGAAAATAGTTAGAAATCAACATGTTCAAAGCAGCTTTTTTCTTATAACAAATTGAAAGAAATTCTTATGCGTTGCACATGTTTTGAAAACACATCAGTCGCAAAAACACCAGTCAGAAATAAAATCAAGGTCATAAAAAGCATCGGTTCAAGATAATAAGACCCTTATGAAGAGTATTCTGCTTAGAATTAGAATGAGAATTAGAGGACCTTGAAATCTTCATGTCGTTCTTGCAGAGAAAACTCTTTCATTATGCAGAAAGAGTTAATATCGTAAATATTTTGACATTTGTATCAGAACTAGAAAGAAAATGAGAAGCAATTCACATGATTGTTTTCGTGAAAGAAACTCAAAATAAATTAAATTTACAGTGCCACCTTTCGTTATTTTCTCTGAATAAGCAGACAAAGGTTTTATTGCGCAAAAACAAAATGTTTTCACCTACAGTTGTACTAAGCCGAAATTAATTTATTTTATCTTGCGATACTTCAACTGGAACCTTGAATGGCAAGCTGCTACATATGTTGATATTAGCATCCTCTGTCATTTATAATAAAGCATGGTCATTGGTTTTAGATAAATATTTTGTGTGCAATTACTGAACCAAAATGTAAGAAATCAAATGCATGTATTGGATGGAACTGGTCACCAAATGTTTATTGTGGCTGTTGTTCTCAGGAACGATAAGATATTTACTCCGGTTTTCTCCTGAGCAGTAATTAGATGACCAGGAAAACATTTGTGTGGCTGTAAGTGCCCTTTTGTGTGAGCATTGATTTCACTGACATTGAGATATTTTACTAATATCGGAAGGGATTAATAATCACGTGTTAAAGTTCTTAATTAAAGTCATATTTTCTTTTTAAAAATTATGGGAATTCCTTTGTGAAACAATGATTTAGTGATGCCGGAGTTGGACTGGGGTGAGCAAAGTTAAAAAAATCACATGACACCAGGTTTATTGGGAAGCATTAGCTTTCAAGGTACTCCCTCTTCATCAGGCAATCTTCATCTCTTCATCTGCTCGGACAAAAGAATAAGGATTGGTGTAGGTGAGGTGTTGAAATGCACAATAATGATGTTTTAAATGTTTATTGAAACTCTTCTGCAGCATTAAGTTCCAGAATAAACAAAATGTGATCATTCATGAGCTGACTGGAAGTAAAATCATGTTGCCCACCATATGAACAATACCCGAATGTATTTTGATTAAATAAAATGAATTTCATTACTTACATACTTTAAAATGTTAAAAACTGCAGTGTCCTCAAATCTAAAATGTAGATATAATGTAATGTGATACATAATGGTATTAATGACCTGAAGATAATAAATTGCAGATTGAGAGATTATTGGAATCAACAACATCATGCAGAAGCTGATCCAAACCTGGATTGAAAATCAATTCAAACTCTGCCTAGATATTTTCTAATCACCATTCTAAACTGCTATGGAGTACCTCTGTTGGAGAAGGGAACTGAACCCACACCTCCTAGTCTCATAGGAGTGACACTACTAGAGATCCACAAGCGTCTTTCATTATGTTCCTAACAAGGAAGTGTGGGATTATAATCAATTGTGATTACTCAAATGAAAACTAATCAGTATTCATTCACAGGAATTGGTCATTTGGCACGTAACGTTGTGCTGAACGTAGTGCAAAAGAAACTCATCCCTTCTGCCTACTCTTGGTCCATTTCCCTCCAAATTATCGAAATGAACATGAAAGAGCCTTAATGTATCTTCCTCCACCTCAACCCTGGAAGTTCATTCCAGACACCTACCACTCCCTGTGTAAAAACAAATTGCCCCTTACGTGCCCCTTGAACATTCCCCCTAAACCTAAAACACATGTCACATAGATTTTGACACTTCAACTCTGGGAAAAACTTTCTGACCATCAACCCTAACTATGTATCTCATGATCATACAGATATCCATCATGTCTTCCCCCAGTCTCCGCCACTCCACAAAAAGCAATCTGAGTTTTTCTCGCCTCTCCGAATCCAGGCAGCATCCTGTACCCTCTCCAAAGCCTCCGTACCCATCCTGTAATGTGACGAATAAAAGTGAATACAATACTTCAAGTATGCCTTAACCAAAGTCTTATAAAGTTACAACATGACTTCCTGCCTCTTGTAACCAGTTCCCTGACCAATAAAGGCAAGCACGCCATTTGCCTTCCTAACCACCTAATTACTTGCATGGTCACTTTCAAGGAGCCATGGTCTTGAACGTCAAGGTCCCTTTGAATAATAAAGCTGTTAGGGTCCTGCTATTAACTATCTACTTTTCCTTAACATTTGAGCTTCCAAAGTGAGACACCTCACACTTGTATGGATTAAACTTCACCTTTAATTTATCTGCCCATATCTGCAATTTATCTTTTTCCTGCTGCATTATTTGACAACCCTCTACATTGTCCCCAACTGCACTGAACGCTATATCATCTGCAATCTTATTAACTCCCCCAATTAGATTTTAATCCATTTCACTTCTATATATTTGTATCACAAACAAAAGGGTTCCAGTACAGATACCTGTGGAAAAAAGACAGAAAATGAGGGAAATGCAGAATTCTTGAAGAAATGAGGTTTTTTCAATGACAGAACAATTCTGATGAATAATCTTCTAAGGTGTGTTTTTTTTTGGTTTTAAATTAACCCAATGTTTTAATTCTCAGTTTACTGATCATAATTAATATCCAGGACAAACTGCTTTGAATACATTGAATAATTTTAAGTGTTGAGTTCTAACATTAATTATTATTTAATTGTTATTTCAATTCACACACCATCATGAGATTCACATTTTAGTTGAATCCATTATTTCTTAGTGCCAGTATCATAATGAAATATTAACATTCTTTTCAGGTCAACACACCTGCAATCAACCAAAGTTTTCTCACCCGACACTCATAGTAACTATCTCATTCTCTTTCATTTGAATTCTCATATTAATGGAAGGATCATTAATTAGTCTTATCAATTAAGAGATGGTTAACTATTTTTCACATAAATATTTCATATTTTCCCAACATATTGCACAATTACATTGCAATAAGGGATTTCTCATCATTCTTAAATTTGTTATCAACCATTTTAAAACTAATTATTTTCAATGTCTAATCGGTAATCATTGTTGAAATCCAATATCTCCAGCTGTCGATGTGGAGCTATGGCTCAATACATCAACTGATGCAAACAATATGGCACTCTACAGTCTCTTAATCTTAGCAAAAATAATTTTAAGTGGGGAAGCTTAGCTGGATTGAATTGGTTGTGAGCAAAAATGCAGTCTGAAGAAAGGTCACTGGCCCAGAAGTATTTACACTGATTTCTCCCCACAGATGCTGCCAGACCTGTTGTGTCATTTTCCAGCAATTACTGATTTTGTTTGTGATTTCCAGCACCCACAGTTTTATTTACATTCTTGTATTGATTGTATTTCACTTCAATTCTAACATTTCGACATTTCTGATTATTACAATAAGAGCTAAGTATTTTTCATGTTAAACATTATTTAAATTTTACGAGTTTATTGTATAAATAAACCAGAATTACCAAATGTTTGTTCTATGCTTTTACAATAAATCTTGAATTTTTAGCAATCACATTGTTTTGAAAATGAGGAAAGTTGTCTTTCGCTGAGTAGTCACATTTAATGACTAATGCTTTATTTCCATTTCATGTGCATTACAAAGCAGATTAATTTTTATTTATGCAGATGAATAACTGCTTCAAACATATTGACTTACTTGATTATCATGAGATCTATGTTTATTTAAGATCATTGTTGCTTCGTTCCTTCATTATTAGAAATTACTAATTCTTTTTATCGTTCCATTAAACTATGGAACTGTCTAACACAATCCTAGTCCAATTATAACAAAACATATCTGAGTAGTTTTCCCTGTGAATAAACACAGTAAGTATGCGATTACCGTCCTGCTCTTCCTGCAGGGGAATATTATGGAGGACTCCGGTAATGTCTGTACTAGTAGACCAGGGAGCATGGATTCAATTCCCACCTTCAACAGAGATGTGTCAAAACACCTCAGAGTTGAGTAGAAAATATCTAAGTGTCGATTAAATTGCTTTTCAACCAACATTGTCTCAACTTGTAACTGTTGTTCATTATAATGATCACAACATCTTGAATGTATTTGCTTCACGTCACTGATTAAAATATGAATGTTATTACGCTGCTTCTAAATACCTCTCAACTTTTAATAACTTTGCAGTCTGAAAGATTCTACGGTGTAAATAATATTTAAGGTGAGGGGCAAAGATTTAAAAGGGATCTGAGGGGCAAGTTTTCCACACTGTGTGTTTCACATATTGGGATGAGCTGTGAGAGGAAGGGCAGTGCCTGGTACAGTTACAACATCTAAAAGACTTTGGGACAGTTTATTGGATAGAAAACGTCGAAAGGGGTATGGGACAAACACAGGGAAATGGGACTAGTTTAGTTACAGAAACCTGGCCGGAATGTCAAGTTAGGCTGAATGGGCTGTTTCCGTGCTGTATCAGTCTAACATTCTACAATTCAAACTTCACTGTGATTGATAAAGGAAAGAACAAACGGGTGTTAATTCTATTTTGTGTCCATATCAAATTTGACATGAATTTTAAATAATTTGGTCACATGAAACATCTCGCTCTTATTGTGATTAGAAATACAATGAATGTGAGCATTGAAGTGAAACATAATTAAATCAATTCAAATGTGTTTCCATGGTTAAAATAAAAATTGATATTCACAATGATTGTGATTTTGTACATTGCAATATCTTCACATTACTTCATGTACTGAGCCATTATTACACATTTATACCCCCTACTGAACTGAACAATAATTAGATATTAGCAACACTTAGATTTTCGAAAATCTATCAGTACACTAAGAAGAAGGAGACATTTAATTTTGCTACATGACTGTGCAATGCGCAGACATGAACAGGAATTATTGCAGTGAAAAGTAGTTATAGTTCTCTGAATTCATTAGGCTGAGATTACTGTGATCATTCAAATGAGCAAAAGTCAGTTTGCAAAGCGTGTTGGATGCAAAATGATTGGTTCCATTGTGGGATAGTTGACCTGAAAACAATAGCATTGTTGCAATGGATTAAATTAAAATATTGCTTAAAATAATATATAGATCTGACTATACACGTAGAAAGACAAACAAATTATTCTGCAATTATTATAAGGATAACGAATTCCTAATAAATGTTGTATTCTGAACAAATAAATTGACTCAATATTTTAAAAACACTTTGCTATGATGTTGATTAGACGTACATTAAGATTGGTAAACTGAAGACTGAAATATAATACCTAGATTGGTGGATTGAGGACAATAAATGAGTCATTCAATAGTTATTGTAAATAATTAATTTTTTTGATAAAATGCAGACAATACAGAAATAATGTATTTCATTCAATTAGTTTACGTGTAGAAACATGTGTTTTTAATTTATGTAATTTTATTCTGATCGATGTTCAAACATTTGTGTCTGAATTAAGAAGAAAATAAAAAGATAGTGAAAGTGAATATGAGAGTGACCACAAGATACAGTCCATGGCATATGATACAAAAAGGAATTTGCATAAACTCATGACTATTTAATGTCAATAATTAATTAACTCCTCAGGTACTGAAGCATTCCAAGTCCAAGTACAACAATATCTGGACAATATCCAGGCTTGGGCTTACAGGAGGCAAGTAATATACATGCCACACAAATGCAGGCTATCACGTATAAGAAATAACCTAACCACCATCCCTTGAAATTCGATGGTGTTACCATGACTGATCACCCATCATCATCATTATCCTGTGGATAATCATTGATCAGGAACTGAATTGGTCTCACCATATAAACACAGTGGCTACAAGAGTAATTAAACTCCTGGCTCCTGAAATCCTGTCCAAACGCTACCAGGCACAAGTCAGGAGTGTGATGGAATACTCCCCACTTGCCTGGATGAGTTCAGCCCTAACAACACTCAAGAAACTTGATACCATCTGGAATAAAGCAGCCCGCTTGATTGGCATGCTGCTAATGAGCATCAGTGGTGGTGAGGGTGGATGCTTGTGGATGTCCGAGCTGCAATCTCTGCCTTTTCTTATTAACAAAGATAAAAGAATCTTACATTGCTCAACTTTCTCATCGAAACCGAGTACAGTATTCACCCCAGCCCTCTCTTACACCAACCAGCAGCATTTCTACCACAATAGCAGCTCCTCTTAAAATATTTTGCCAGTAACTTGTAATTAACTGGTTACTACAATTACAACTGAAAATGTGTTGCTGGAAAAGAGCAACAGGTCAGGCAGCATCAAAGGAGCAGGAAATTCGACGTTTCGGGTATGGGCCATTCTTCAGGAAGGTCCTGAAGAAGCAGTGAACCAAATTTTGAAATGATCTTTCTGAACATAATATAGATCAGGTTAAAACTGAAGTAGGTGTCTTACACAACTTGTTGCAAGGACACAGACAGTAGAATCTGAGGTGATCATGAGTATGTGGAAGTGAACTTGGGAGACAAGCTGGGACTGTATTGGATTAGTCATGGTGAGAGGGAACAAATGCTGGATGCAGGGTTTCAGTAGCTGATGGACTGATGCTGAGGTGAGCCATCGGAAACTGAGCAAGTGACCACCATCGAATAGGACAGAGAAACTGATCCATCAGCCTGAATCTGACTGACCACGTGGCTGTCAGTGTCACCAACACAAGTGAATGGAAACATTGCTCAGAGCCTGTTTCAGTAACATTCAACACAACCAGGAAATGGAAAGTGAATAATTAGCTGAAAATAAAGTCACTGCTCTGTTTGAGTTTAAATCATTCAATGTTCAGTTATTGAACATTATTGACGCTCAGAATATTCTAACCTGCAGAATCACAGTAAAAGGGGAAAGTAAACAACATTCTTGGCAAAGACATAATGAACCAACTGTTTGTATAAAAACAGCTCTGAACAAAGGGGCTAAATCCTCCATAAACTGACAAACAAAGGTACCATCAGTTTATAGATAGACAATGAAATTCTTCAGAAAAACACTTCCCTGCTTATGATGTGTGGTAGAAACCATTCTCAGTGAGAACTGCCACTTATTTCCTTTGAAAAGAGTCTCTGTTTCTCCTCAGAAAAGCAGGTGTGTCGCGCACTTTCAGACTGACTTACAGACAATGGAAACCTGATCTGAGACTCACAGGTTAATTAAGCTATTAGTGACAGTCCATTGAACATAACAAGAGCTTAGATCACAACAGAGTCTCGTGAAACCAACAATGCAATGAAAAAGGTGAATTAGTCTTTATAATCATGCAGCCTCTCTCAATCAAATCATCCCAGTCAACTTCTAAACATTTTAAAACTATTAATATCAATGTATACATATCTATTTACTTTCCTAATTTCCTCCAAAAAATATATCTGACTATTCTTATCAAAATATATTTTAAATGGTCAATTCATAATCACAATTCATTTCCAATTATTCTTAGAACAAAACAACTTGCAAACTAAAATAGTTTTCATGTCAATAAAGGCACTGGAAACTTTGTGATGTAGTTTATCCATATTTCCAAATATTGTTTTGGTTCATTATTGAAGCTAAAATTGAAGTCTATTTATTTCCTCTGATATCCTTCCATTACTTTATTCCCTAATAACAATGCCTAATGGTGCGATGGATGACAAGCATTAAATAAAATTGAATTTTCAATGCAAGAACTGGAACAAATAATCACATATTATTCAGTTCATTCATTGTCGTTGATGATCACGTTAAATTCACTTAAATAACCACAGTACAATTTTCACCTCTATAGATATGTCGAGTGAATGTCAAATTATTCTTATTTCAAGTAAAACTAAATTTACATTTTGCTCTGTTTTATTCCAGGAATGACAGGATGTGTTACATTATTATGGGAAACAGGAACAAGTGAAGGTGGTGACTCTCAGACGTGAGGCCTTAAAGCCAAAGGGCCAGGTGTTAGTTTCAGTGGGGGAGGTACCCAGAGCCCCGTTCTCCTCAGAAGGCAGTGAGGATGATGACATTGACTGGAATGGGTTAGATGACAAAGTGCCCACGTATGGACAGTGGGACGACAATGGGTGGGATCACCCACTGCCCCATAAGGCCCAGAATTCCGTATCCATGGCATTGTTGGGCATCAAAGCTAAAAATTGGACAGACAGTAGGGAGCAACAAAGGGAACTGACAGAAACCAAACATGAACCGTTTACCCAGCTGATCGCCAGATGTTGGTGAATGAACATCCAGCCTGAATGAGAAATGGCAATAATGGGCCTTATTGGGAGAATATGGATGAATTAGTTGAGGTACACAGTCTCACTGATGATGGTGTCAGGTCAAAATCTCTCAGGCCAAGATGCCCTGACGTGTACAGTAGAATCTGTCCCTGCAGTGAGAGCGTGAGGGGTGTGAGCCGGTTCCCCCAAATGCACAGCCAATCAGTGGCTCCAGACATTTACAGATATTGCAGGGACGCACTGGAGAGGGGACAGGCTGAATGGGAAAAAGTAACCTTGGTGACTCAGGGACCCAAGGGTAATATAGAAGATCATAGAGAGTGGAAGCCTGAGGTGTGTAAGGATCATGGAGGATTACCAAACCCAACCTGTGATGATGAAATCGGCTTGATGTATTTAAACTGGGACCCCATTTAACTGTAATTATAAACATTGAACTCCCAGTGGGTGACTATAATTCCTTCTGAATTGGACCATGAGAGCTGAGGCAAACCCAGAAACACAGGGGAATAGCTGCAGTACAGGGAGGGTAACCAGACTGGCAATGTTACAAGTGAAGCAGGAAAGGGCACATAGCCAAGGAACGGAGGCAGAGAGAGGGAGAAAGATGTTCACATTTTGTGTGTGCATGTGTTCACCTAGGCACATGAATATTCTTTGATGCTGTGTTTGCGAACCAGCAGAACAAATATTAATAAAAGAAGCATCTATATCAATTACCGATATGGATTTGCCCCTTACCACCTCAATTAATAAAATGAGAGCAGTCGGAGAGGGAATCGAGGAAGCTGGATGAAATAAACCTCTCCCAACGCAGATCACGGTTATGGCAAAATGTATTCAGATATGGGAGTGTGAAACTGAGGAAGGGACCATTCTGGGAGTTGCCACTTTAGAACAGTTAGGAACAACGATTGATGTAGAGACACGAACTGTAATAAGGGAACAACCTAGCCAACTCCGGGACAGGAAGCAAAGGAGAAGCGACATCTCCAGAGTAGTTTCCTTGCAGGGAGACTTGAACAATCAGGGAATCTGGAGAGTTACAGCTACGACCCAAAAAGCAGTGTGAGGAATTCAAACAGGAATTTGGGTTATTATCTGTAGATCCTGTAAAGATCGAGGGCCCTCTCACTCCCCACACAAACAGAATCCCATCAAAGCTGGGGCCAGGAGGCAGTAATTGTGACAGTGACAGATTGAGAGAAGAAAGATTTAGTCAGACTGACAGTATCCCAGACTAACTCACAGAAGCCGGACGGCTCATCCCACCTCACTATTGAGTATACCTCCCTCAGTAAATCCGCCACTAAAGAGTTTCCTACATTAGCAAACCACACCATTGTATTCAATGGATTGAAATCGCAACAGGATATAGTCACAGCCCTTTATATTGTAAATGGGTTCTGGTCCATACCTGTGGACCTGGAATCCCAGAATAGGCTGGCATTTACTGTCTGAGGAAAACAGTACCCCTGGATCCAGTTACCTCAGGGATCCCACAATATTCCACTATATCCCACCGATATATGGCTGATGGAGTTAGTCACATTGATCTTACCAACACCTCATTACCTCAGTTGGTGAGAAAGAACATATCCAGATATTAAACAGAATATAGGGTCTCGTCAGGCAGGCCGGGCTTAAAATTAACTCACAGAGAGTGGGAAGGTAGGGAGAGACGTACCTGGGACATCACATCAGGGAGATCAAATCAGGAAGGAAGAGGGGAACATCCCAGCGGAACGAGAGACCATGATTTCAAAACTATCCACCCCTACACCGTGAAGGAGGTAAAGCAAACTTTAGGATTGTTTAATTACTGTGGGAATTTTGTGGAGAATTCTCCAGAATTGGCAGAACCATCAAAAGCCCTGACAGAAGCACGGACATTAGCCAGGTGTCAGGGATTCAATATGTACACAGACAGTCAACATGCCTTTGGTATTGTTCATGACCATGTGTTGGCCTGTGCTCGGTAAGGGTATATCACCCTGTCTGGGGACCACATAGAGCACGAAGTACAGGTCAGAGAGTTAGTGGGAGCAGCTAACTATCCCAGTGAAACGGCAATAATGAAGATTAGAGCTCACGGGGAAGTAGAAACCCCACACCAACGGCATAGAGAGTATGTGGGTAAGGCGAGTGAAATACTGACAGAAACAGTGCAGACATTTGGGGAAGTGGCAGTGGCAGTCGCTGCAGAAGCGAGTAAGGAAAGTTTAAAGACATTCGCAGATACAGCCCAAAATTGAGAATAATTTCATCAATAGGCTTATAATTCTAGAGTTGTATTGAAATCAATTCCACATCTGCGGTGATGGGATTCGAATCAAGGTCCCCAGAATATTTCCTGGGTCTCTGGATTAACACTTCGGCAACGATACCACGGGGCTGTTACCGAGCTGCAAAGGGACGGTTTTAAGGGTGGAAACCAAAACCTTGATCAAACAGGTAGAAATTAAGGAGAGCTAATAGAATGGAGGAGAATTGAAGGGAATGGGGAAGAGAATGACCAAG
This sequence comes from Chiloscyllium plagiosum, assembly GCF_037043375.1. Taxonomy (NCBI): domain Eukaryota; kingdom Metazoa; phylum Chordata; class Chondrichthyes; order Orectolobiformes; family Hemiscylliidae; genus Chiloscyllium; species Chiloscyllium plagiosum. Next base: position 77,899,255 of record NW_028270158.1, read on the forward strand.
TTTAGGTTCAAGGCAGCTGAAACTAAAGCCACCAAAAGGGAGGAGAATAAAAGAAGAAACACTCACACAGCTGGAATTGGATAAATGCAGATACCTCAGGGAGGTGTGGAACTACGCAGGGAAGGCCCGGGTAGGTTTAAAAGCAGTGAATCAAATTTGGAAATGATCTTCCTGAACATAATATAGATCAGGTTAAAACTGAAGTAGGTGTCTTACACAATTTGCTGCAAGGACACAGACAGTAGAATCTGAAGTGATCATGAGTATATGGAGGTAGAATGTGGGAGACAAGCTGGGACTGTATTGAAGTAGTTACGGTGAGAGGCAACAAATGCTGCATGGAGGGTTTCAGCAACTGATGGACTGACGCTCATGTGAGCCATCTGAAACTGAGCAGGAGACCACCATCTCATCGGACAGAGAAACTGATCAATCGGCCCGAAACTGACGGACCACGTGGCTGTCTCTGACTCCAACACAAGTGAATGGAAACATTGGTCAGAGCCTGTTTCTGTAACATTCAACACAACCAGGAAATAAAAAAAGTGAATAATGAGCTGAAAACAAGGAAACTGCTCTGTTAGATTCAAAATCATTCAATGCTCACTTACTGAACATTACTGACTCTCAGAATATTCTAACCTGCAGAATCACAGTAAAAGGGGAAAGTAAACAACATTCTTGGCAAAGATTTAATGAACCAACTACTTGTATAAGGACAGCTCAAAACAAAGGGGCTAAATCCTCCACAAACTGACAAACACAGGTACCATTAGATTTATAGATAGACAATGAAATCCTTCAGAAAAACAATTCCCAGTTTATGGTGTGTCGTAGCCACCATTCTCAGACTGAACTGCCACTTATTTCCTTTGAAAAGTGTCTCTGTTTCCCCTCAGAAAAGCAGATGTGTCGCGCACTTACAGACTGACTTACAGACAAAGGAAACCTGATCTGAAACTCACAGGTTAATTAAGCTATTAGTGACAGTCCATTGCACACAAGAGCTTAGACCACAACAGATTCTAGTGAAACCAACAATGCAATGAAAAAGATGAATAGTCTTTATAATCATGCAGCCTCTCTCAATTAAATAATCCCAGTCAACTTCCAAACACTTTAAAACTATTAATACCAATGTATACATATTTATTTCCTTTCCTAATTTCCTCCAAAAAATATATCTGACTATTCTCTTCAAAATATATTTTAAATGGTCAATTCATAATCACAATTCATTTCCAATTATTCTTAGTACAAAACAACTTGCAAACTAAAGCAGTTTTCATGTTAATAATGACACTGGAAACTTTGTTATGTAGTTTAACCATATTTCCAAATATTGGTTTGGTTCATTATTGCAGTGAAGCTAAAATTAAAGTCTTTTTATTTTCTCTGATATCCTTCCATTACTTTATTCCCTAATAACAACGCCCATGGTGTAATAGGTGACAAGTATTAAATAAAATTGAATTTTCATTGCAAGAACTTGTACAAATAATCACATATTATTCAGTTCATTCATTGTCGTTGATTATCAGTTATTTTCACTGTATGATCTAGTTAAAATCACTTAAATAATCACAGTAGAATTTTCACCTCTATAGATATGTAAAGTGAATATCAAATTATTAATGTTTCAAGTCAAACCAAATTCACATTTTGCTCTGTTTTATTCCAAGAATGACAGGATGTGTTATTTTATTATGGGAAACAGGAACAAGTGAGGACTTAAAGCCAAAGGGCCAGGTGGTAGTAACAGTGGGGGAGGTACCGAGTCTCCCACTCTCCTCAGAAGGCAGTGAGGATGGTGACACTGACTGGAACAGGTTAGATGACAAAGCGCCCATGTATGGACAGAGGGACGGCAATGGGTGGGATCACCCACCTCACTGCAAGGCCCAGAAGGCCGTGTCTATGGCACCGCTGGGCATCAAAGCTCAAACTTGGACAGACAGGAGGGGGCAAGAAAGGGAACTGACAGAAACTAAACCTGAACCATTTACCCAGCTAAACAACAAGTGTTGGTGAATTAATACCCAGCCTGATAGAGAAATGGTAATAATGGGCCTTATTGGGAGAATACAGATGAATTAGTTGAGGTACAGTCTCACCGATGATGGTGTCAGGCCAAAATCTTTTACGCCAAGATGTCCCGACGTGTACAGCAGAACCTGTCCATGCAATGAAAGGGTGAGGGTGTGAGCCGGTTCCCCCCAGTTCACAGCCGATCAGTTCCTCCAGGCATTTACAGATATTACAGGGACACACTGGGGAGAGGACAGGATGAATGGGCTAAAATAACCTTGGTGACTCAGGGAACCAAGGGTAATATCGAGGATCATACAGAGAGGAAACCTGAAGTATGTAAGGACCACAGGGGATTACCAAACCCAACCTGTGATGATGATATCAGTTTGTTGTTTTTAAACTGGGACCCATTTAACTGTAATTATAAACATGGGACTGCCAGTGGGAGATAATTCTAACCACATTCTGAATTGGGCCATGAGAGCTGAGGCAAACTCAGAAACACGGGGAATAGCTGCAGTACAGGGAGGGTAACCAGACCCACAATGTTACAAGTGAAGCATGAAAGGGCACATAGCCAAGGAACGGAGGCAGAGAGAGGGAGATAGATGTTCACATTGTGTGTGTGCATGTGTTCACGTAGGCACATGAATATTCATTGATGCTGTGTTTGGGAACCAGCAGAACATAATATTAATACAGGAGCATCTATATCAGTTACCGATACGGATTTGCCCCTCACCCCTCAATTACTAAAATGAGAGCAGTTGGAGAGGGAATCGAGGAAGCTGGATGAAATAATCCTGTCATGCAGATCATGGATATGGCAAAATATATTCAGATATGGGAGTGTGAAACTGAGGAAGGGACCATTCTGGGAGTTGCCATTTTAGAACAGTTCAGAGCAACTATTGATGTAGAGACACAAACTGTAATATGGGAACAACCTGGCCAGGTCCGGGACAGGAAGCAAAGGAGAGGCGACATCTCCAGAGTAGTTACCTTGCATGGAGACTTGAACAATCAGAGAATCTGGGGAGTTATAGCTAGGACCCAAATAGCAGTGTGGGGAACTCAAACAGGAATTTGGGTTATTATCTGTAGATCCTGTAAAGATCGAGGGCCCTCTCACTCCCAACACAAACCGGATCCCATTAAAGCTGGGGCTGAGGAGGCAATAATTGTGACAGTAACAGATTGAGAGAAGCAGGGAATAGTCAGACCAACAGTATCCCAGACTAACTCACAGAAGCCGAACGGCTCATGCTACCTAACAATTGAGTATACCTCCCTCAGTAAATCCACCAGTAAAGAGTATCCTACAGTAGCGAACCACACCACTTTATTTAATGTATTAAAATTGCAACAGGATACAGTCTCAGCCCTTGATATTGTGAATGGGTTCCTGTGGACCTGGAACGGCAGAATAAGCTAGTATTTACTGTCTGAGGGATGCAGTAGACCTGGATCCAGTTACCTCAGGGATCCCATAATATTCCAGTATATCCCACTGATACATGGCTGATGGAGTTTGCCGATTTAATCTGACCATCACCTCATTACCTCAGTTGGTGAGAAAGAACATATCCGGATATTACACAGAGTATTGGGTCAGGTGAGGCAGGCCGGGCTTAAAATTAACCCACAGAACGTGAGAACGTAGGGAGATATGTACCTGGGACATCACATCAGGGAGATCAAATCAGGAAGGGAGGGGTACAATCCCAGTGGAACGAAAGACCATGAGTTCAAAACTATCCACCCGCACACCATGAAGGGGATAAGGCAAACTTTAGGATTGTTTAATTATTGGAGGACTTTTCTGGAGAATTACCCAGAAATGGCAGAACCATCACGAGCCCTCACAGAAGCATTGACATTAGCCAGGGGTCAGGGAGTCAGCATATACACAGACAGACAGCATGTCTTTGGTATAGTTCATGACCAAGTGATGGCCTGGGGTCGGTGAGGGTACATCACCCTGTCTGGGGGCACTTAGAGCATGAAGGACAGGTCAGAGAGTTTGTGGAAGCAGCTAACTTTCCCAGTGAAGCAGCAATAATGAAGATTATAGCTCACAGGAAAGTAGAAACCTCACACCAACAGGGCAGTGAGTATGTGGGTAAGGCAGGTGAATAGACAATAGGCGCAGGAGTAGGCCCTTCTGCCCTTCCAGCCAGGACCACCATTCATTATGATCATGGCTGATCATCCTCAATCAGTATCCTGTTCCTGCCTTATCCCCATGACCCTTGATTCCACTACCCTAAAGAGCTCTATCCAACTCTTTCTTGAAAGTATCCAGAGACTTGGCTTCCATAGCCTTCTGGGGCAGTGCATTCCATACACCCACCACTGTCTGGGTGAAGGAGTTTCTCCTCAACTCTGTTCTTAGTGGCCTACCCCTTATTTATAAACTGTGTCCTCTGGTTCAGGACTCACCCATCAGCGGAAACATGCTTCCTGTCTCCAAAGTGTCCAATCCTTTAATAATCTTATAAGTGAAATGCTGACTGAAACAGTCAGGAGATGGCAATGGGCGTAGCTTCAGAAGTGAGAGAGGTGGTTTAAAGATATTCCCAGAAACAGTCCCACAACAGGAGAAACAGGAATGGGAAAAGGGTGGGGCAGTAATAGGACACGACAGAGTCTGGTTGATCCAGCTGTGCCACTACATTGTACAAGACAAATATTATTGAAAACATATCATGGGCTGGTCCATATTGGGGAGAATAAAATGCAATATCAGATGATCCACTACAATCCGTGCCTGGAACAGGGAGAAATACAGCAAGGTTTTGTCGAAGGTGTGCAGTCTGTACACAGTGTGAGCCAGGGAAAGCAATCAGGATATAATGGAGGCAGCAGCAGGGACCCAGGGGCCCATGGGAACAATTACAGATGGATTTTACACACACACATCCCAATCCCAGGCAAGGAAGTCCTGCTGGGTTTTAATAAATAGGTTTACTCAGTGGGTGGAAGCATTCCTATGCAGATTCTGACCAAGGGAAAAAATGTTACAGGGAACATAGCTAAAGAGCTATGTGCCCTGTTTGGTACTGAACAGAAATCCAATCCCCCATACCACCCCCAGAGCTCTGGGACAGTAGAAGGAATGACGCAGACACTGAAAGCTAGTCTGACTAAGGCTCTCTCAGAGACAGGACAGCGATGGGTTAGAGTACTCCCCACCAGCCTAATGAAACTGTGGACAACCCCAGGAAGGCGGACGGGGATGTCCCCTTTTGAATTAGTGACTGGATGGACTATGCAGATGCCACAGGGTATGTTAGTGGGGGGGGGGGGGGGGAGCAGAGACATGTGGTAGTGGGAGGCTGGAGATGTGCAGTGACAACGATAGGGTTAAACCATTTGTGAACGAACTGGCAAAGCAGCTGCATGAGCTGAGAGAATCCGAGACTGGGAAAGGGAACATGGAAATATCCGAGCTGACATTCCAAGTCCTGAAGTTCAGGTCAGGGGGAAGATATTACTGGAACGTATGAAGTAAACACATCAAAATGCTGGACTTATCTGGGGGAGCCAGAGACAGCCCTCTCCCATCATGTATTAGTAAGGACCTCTGATTAAACGTTGGTCATGCTGCTCAACACAGTACTCAAGGCTCCTCTTTGATATTTCTCCCAGCAACAGTTGTGCAGGGGCATGTTGCTGGCTTGAGGTCTATGGCTAGTGCTGTTCCACAAGAATCAGAACTGAGACATCTGTTGCTTGTAATGTATATAAATGAAAAGTTTGAAAATGTAAACAATTTAATTAGCAAGTTTGTAGATGGCACAAACTGTTGAAGTTGTGAATCGTGAAGAATGATGTCAAAGGATACAGCAAGAAAGAGATGAGTCAGAAAGTTTTGTGGAGAAATTGCAGATATATTTTAATTCAGACAAATGTGAGGTGATGGGTTTTGGAAGACACATAGCAAGAGGAATGTATACAATAAACGGAAGGGTCCTGAGCAGCACTGATATACAGAGGGATCTTCAGTTGCAAGCTGAAAGATCCCTGAAAGTGGTGAAGGAGGTGAATGGCAGGATTGCCTTCTTCTGTCAGGGGGGTGAATATTAAACTATAATCAGGCCACCTTTGGGGTATTGTGTGCCGTTTTGATCTAAATATTATAGGTAGAATGTGAAGGCTTTTGGGAAGGTGGAAACAGGTTTACCAGGATGTTGCCTGGATTGGGAGAGGTTGGAAAATCTTGGATTGTTGTCTTTGGAAAGGCAATGACTGTGGGGTGACCCAACTGGCACAAACAGAGTTTGTAAACCATGGTTTACTACAGAAATTGCATCTCTTGTTAAGGAGAAGAAAGAGGCTTATGTGTTCATGAGGCAAAATGGTACAGATGAAGCAATAGAGAGTTATATATCAGCTAGGAAGGATTTAAAGAGAGAGCTAAGAAAAGCAAAGGGAGGACACGAGCAGTCTTTAGCAAACAGAATAAAGGATAAGCCTGAAATTTCTATAGGTATGTGAAGAATAAAAGAATGATTAGGGTAGGAATAGGGCTAATCAAAGACAGAAGTGGGAAGTTGGGTGTGGACCCTGCAGAGATCGGAGAAGTGTTAAATGAACATTTCTCATCGGTGTTTACACAGGAAAAGGAGAATATTGTAGTGGACAAAAATGTGGTACGAGATATTAGACTAGAAAGGATTGAGGTTAGTTAAGCACAGGTGTTATCAATTCTAGAAGGAGTGAAAGTAGACAAGTCCCCAGGCCGGATGGGGTTTATCCGTGGATTCTCTGGGAAGCTAAGGAGGAGATAGCAGAGCCTTTGACTTTGATATTTGAGTCATCATTGTCTATGGGTTTAGTATCTGAGGACTGGAGGATAGCAAATGTTGTGCCCTTGTTCAAGAAGGGCAGCAGAGATGACCCAGGTAATTATAGACCAGTGAGCCTTACTTCCATTGAAGGAAAGGTTTTGGAAAGGATCATAAAAAATAATAGTTATAATCATCTAAAAAGCAACAATTTGATTTCAGATAGTCAACATGGTTTCGTCAAGGGCAGGTCGTGTCTCACAAACCTCATTGAGAGTTTTGAGAAGGTGACCAAGCATTTAGATGAGACGAGGGCAGTTGACGTGATATACATGGACTTCAGTAAAGCCTTTGATAAGGTTCCACATGGTAGGTTGATGGAGAAAATGCAGAGGCATGGAGTTGAGGGTGATTTAGCTGTTTGGATTAGAAACTGGCTTTCTGAAAGAAGGCAGCGAGTGGTGGTTGATGGAAAATATTCAGTCTGGAGCCCAATTACTTGTGGTGTTTCACAAAGATCTGTTTTGGAACCACCGCTGTTTGTCATTTTTATAAATGACTTAGACGCAGGCATAGGTGAATGGATTAGTAAATTTGCAGATGACACTAAAGTATGTGGAGTAGTAGACAGTTTGGAAAAATGTTACAGGTTGCAGGGGGATTTAGATAAACTGCAGAATTGGGCTGAGAGGTACAAGTGGAGTTCAATGCAACTAAATGTGAGGTGATGCACTTTGGGAAGAATAATAGGAAGGCAGAGTACTGGATCAATGAAAAGATTCTTGGTAGTGTGGATGTGCAGAGGGATGTCGGAGTCCATGTACATAGATCCCTGAAAGTTGCCACCCAGGTGGATAGTGCTGTTAAGGCGGCATACGGCGTGTTAGGTTTCATTGGTAGAGGGATTGAGTTCTGGACCCGCAATATCATGCTGCAACTATACAAATGCTGGTGCGGCCACAGTTTTAACATTGTGTACAGTTCTGGTCGCCCCATTAGAAAAAGGATGCAGAAGCATTGGAAAAGGTGCAGAGGAGATTTATCAGGATGGTGCCTGGTCTGGAGGGAAGGTCTTATGAGGAAAGGCTGAGAGACTTGGATCTGTTCTCATTGGAAAGAAGGCGGCTAAGGGGAGATTTGATAGAGACATACACGATGATCAGAGGATTAGATATGGTAGACAGTGAAAGTATTTTTCTTCGGATGATGACGACAGCTTGTACGAGACGGCACAACTACAAATTGAGGGGTGATAGATTTAAGACAGATGTCAGAGGCAAATTCTTTACACAAAGAGATTGGTAAGTGTGTAGAATTCTCTACCAGCTAAGGTAGTCAACTCAGCCACATTAGGGAGTTTTAAACAATCCTTAGATAAGCTCATGGATGATTTTGGGATAGTGTCGGGGGACGAGTTGAGAAAATTCCACAGGTCGGCGCAACATTGACGGCCGAAGGGCTTGTTGTGCACTGTATTGTTTAATGTTCTATGTTCTATAATCTGAATCTTTTTCCAAGGTAGAAATGACAAATTCTAGAGGCCATAGATTTCAAGGGATAGGGAGAAATTTAAAGAAAATAAAAACCGAGAGAACAGCAGATGCTGCAAATCAGAAACAAAAACAGAAGCTTCTGGAAATGCTTAACAAGTCTGGAAGCATCTGTAAAGAGAAATCAGAGTTCACGTTTCTGAGGAAGGACCCGAAACATTAACAGATTTTTATTTTATCAGATGCTGCAAGACCTGTTGAGTATTTTCAACAACATGTGAAAGTTTAAAGGGAGTTATGTCAGGCAAGGTTCTTATGCAAAAGGTGGTAGATGACTAAAATGTACTCTCCTGGGAGGTGGTAAAAGCAGAAACAATCACAATGCTTTAAGAGGCATTTGGGCAGGCGCATACGCTGGCAGGGATTGGCAGTTTTATGGATCATGTCCGGGCAGGTGGAATTAGTTTGGAATGGCATCATGGTCCGCACAGACATATTGGGCCAATTATTCCAGTGCTGCACTGTTCTGTTTTCCAGGGGGTAGAATGTGTGGAGCGAGAGATAATATTTTGAGTGGAATATGCCTCTTCTTTCGAACACACAGTAAGTTGATGCATTTTGAAGAGAAGCAATGTAGAAAGGGAATATATATTTGAATGGCACAGACACAGAGAGCAGGACAGCATGAATAGAGGACAATGTCTACCAATCCTTAAAGGAGAGAAAACATAAAGTGTTTTGAGTAAAACAAATGGGATACTGGGCTTCATTAATGGGGGGAATGATAACAAACTCACGGAAAAGACGCTGACTCTTGACAAAGCTCTCGTTAGGTCACAGTCAATCATTGCATTCAATTCTGATCAACTGGTCAGATTCCTGGTCAGAACGAGGAAGTTAAGATACCATAGAGGGACCAGATCCATACCTTCTGCTTCTCTTTCAGGGCACCGTGGGGTCTCAAGGGTTAAACATTCTCCTGCCAAAGTCCTTATTTCATCAACTCTTAGAATACAGACAGAACATCTCAGAATGGGGGAGGCTGACAGTATCTCAAAATAGAACCTCTTACAGCCACACATGTGGATTGCCCCGTAACCCCAGACAGAGGAATTTGCCCTTTCCAGACAAGACTGAGAGCACTGGGCACAACCCTGTTAAACTGTCTCCCACTCCCATTATCTTACCTCCCCTCCATATGAGCATAGGTAAGTGAATCCCCCATTTACTGAAGGAAGAACCCTTCTGCCTCAATCTCTTCCCATCAACACATAATCATGAACAATATGATAATCAATTTCTGTAATCCATTCACACGTTATCACAGGACATCGTCATTCATCAAGCTTTGTAAGGTCATAATTATCTACTTTAAACTATCTGTTGACAATCGCCCATGTGACTGATATGCCTTTGTCTAATTCCTATTAAATATACTGTTTCTGTGGGTAAGGCAGAGATTCGTGAAGAAGAGTCTCTACAAGTAGACACTCGGCTACTTTAGAGACGCTTTGAAACTCTCGCCGGCTGTCCAATAATAAAGCTACTGCTGTTGTGCAGAAAACTTGCATCGTCTGGCTTTGTGGAACAAAATAGGCATCAACAATGAAGGATATGAGTGATCTTCAGTCTGTGGCATACAGACTTACTGGAGTGGTTCACTGATGAAGAAAATGCAGTCACTGGATTGATTTGAAGAAATTGCGATTTTCTTTGAAGTGAAGAAGTTGGATATATTTTGGTAGAGCTGTATAAGATTATAACAGACCTAGATATAGCAGACAAAAATATCTGTATTTGACAGGTGATGGCAGAAGAGTTAAGGTCAGATGTAAGGTTTTGAGACAGCGGGAGATGAGCAAGTGTTTCTGCTAACTGTATCGGCTGGAAATCTGCAGAACGTGTTTCCTATTATGGTGGTGCAAGTAGAGAAGATCAATGATTGATAAAAACAATTAGATCAGTTCTGAGGGAAATAAACTTGCAGAGTTTGGGGTACGGAGGGGGAATGAGAATATTGGACTCTGCTACAGAGAGCCAGCTTGGATTTGATGGGCCTCTTTCTGTGCTATAATGCATTTTGTTTGGACTTGCTTAACTTGCTCTGGTCACTGCACTGATTAAGTTGTCATTTAGGTAAATCTGCTCAGTGTTCCTACTCAGACCAATACAGGCTGTCCCTCCACAGCAGGAGATAATGTTTACTGTTTTATACTGGGTTCTTTGGGGGGGCGGGGGAGAGGGTGAGGGCTAACTGTGTGCGTAACAGTCTGCTAGCATTTATCTGATATGGCAAAACACCAGTGCAGCCACACTCGGGACCGACTCTGGAAATGTGGGGAATGCCAGAAGGGAATTCTTTACCCATCCCACCTGGAAACTGGCCAAACCAGTCAGACAGGGGAGCTGTTCACCTGCCCTGTGTCTGTGTGTGTGTGTGTGTGTGTGTGTGTGTGTTGGGAGTTGGCGGGGGTGGCGGTGCTAAGAGATTCACTCAGGCATCCTTCCTGCTGAGACACCAGTCAATTTACTGATAGCCACAGTTGAAGGATTTTTTTCTCTTTTTCATGCCAAGTAATGAACAATAGTTTTGGCAGCTCATAAAGTTGTGAACATAGAGATCTTAGCTGTGGAAATGTTCACAACATCGTTGAACATGCACAGATTCACACTGGGTACAGACTTTTATTTTCCTTTATTCATTCACAGGATGGGGGTGTCGCTGGCCCGGCAGCATTTCCTGCCCATCCCTAATTGCCCAGAGGGCAGGTAAGAGTCAACCACAGTGCTGTGAGTCAGAAGTCACAATGTAGGCCAGACCAGGTAAGGATGGCAACTTTCTTCCTGAAAGGGCATTAGTGAACCAGATGGGATTTTCTAACAATCGATTAATGGTCATCATTAGACTCGAAATTCGCAAGTTTTTTTTTATTGAATTCAAATTCCCCCATCTGCTGCAGCAGGCTTTGAACCCAGGTCTCCAGAACACTATCTGGGGTTTTAGATTAATTGTCTCGCGACAATACCACTCGGCCAATACTTCCCCACATCGCTGTCCATCTGCCCAGAGTGAACAGTGATTTTCTGGTTCATCAGAACTGGGTAATCACGCATACGTTTGCTCAATGATTGCAGGAGTTGGATGTTGATTGGCAATTGACATCCATCTCGGAACCATGGATCCTGGGGTTTGTTTCTGGTGATGATTGGAAGCACCACCAGTCTTGTTATCATTTGGGGATAAACAGTTTCAGTTAGCTTTCTGTGAAATGCATCACAATCAAGCCGATCCCATAACGCTCAGGCAGATTAGTTTCTTTTGAAGGACTCTCCATCTCCCCAACCTCCTCCACCTAACCTCCAACAATACAATAATCTCACAGAGTCTCTTTGTGACTATGAATGAGACAATCTGATCAGCTGCTTCTTCCCCAACTCGTTTGTCAAGTTGGATCTTAATCTCCTCTTGCTGCAGTTGTGATTATGCATCATTGTACAGTGTTGCTTGTATTTCATGTGTTGGCCTAATAGTGTTCATGATACTGCATGTAGCATCTTGTGTATGGGGCCAACAGTGTAAGTGTTTAGCTCTTTCCTTCCACCAACAGCAGTAGAATTGTACTACAACAAAACTCACAGAATCACGGCCCCGCATATTCCCAAACTTACCTCTTACCATCAAACCAGAGGATCAATCCTCGTTCAACTGAGAGAGTTCAGGAGGGCATGCCAGTAACAGCAGCATGAATACCTAAAAATGAGGTGTTAACCTGATGAAGTTACCAAAGAAGACTACTTGTGTGCCTAACAGCATAAGCAGCAAGTGATAGACAGAGTGAAGCAATCCGAGAAACAACAGAACAGATCTAAGATCTGCAGTCCAACCAAATCCAGTTGTGAATGAAGTCAGAGCACAGCTGGAGTTCTGAGGACAGTTCTCTTCAAGATATTAACCAACAAGAATGTCAGACTGGATTAATTATCATAAAACCCAAGTCCGTTTGATATTTATATATTTACAATCAGTGTTCAATTCACCAAATGTAGCTGAAGGTAAAGATAAAGTTAGGAACATGGCATCAATTTCCAAGGAGGGTGTCTGTAAACAGGAAAGTGGCTTGAAGTGTGTATACTTCAATGCAAGAAGTATACGAAATAAGGTAGGTGAACTTGCAGCGTGGGTTGGTACCTGGGACTTCGATGTTGTGGCTATTACGGAGACATGGCTAGAACAGGGACAGGATTGGCTGTTGCAGGTTCCAGGATTTAAATGTTTTAGTAGGGTCAGAGGTGGGGGTAAAAGAGGGGGAGGTGTGGCATTGCTTGTCAAAGATAGTATTACAGTGGTGGAAAGGACGATGGATGAGGACTTGCCATCTGAGGTAGTTTGGGCTGAGGTTAGGAATAGGAAAGGTGAGGTCACCCTGTTAGGAGTCTTTTACAGGCCTCCTAATAGTCCTAGAATCATTGAAGAAAGGATAGGGAAGGTGATTCAGGAGATGGGTGACAGTAATAGGGTGGTTGTTATGGGGGACTTTAACTTTCCTGATATTGATTGGGAAAGCTATCGCTCAAGTTCGTTAGATGGGTCAGTGTTTGTTGAATGTGTGCAGGAGAGTTTCCTGACACAATATGCAGACAGGCCAACAAGAGGTGAGGCCATACTGGATTTGGTTCTGGGTAACGAACCAGGCCAGGTGTTAGAATTAGAGGTAGGTGAGCACTTTGGGGATAGTGACCATAATTCGGTGATTTTTACTCTCGTGATGGAGAGGGATAAGTGTGTACTACAGGGCAAGAGTTACAGCTGGGGTCAGGGAAATTATGATGCGGTGAGACATGACTTAGGATGTGTGGCTTGGAAAAGTAGACTCCAAGGCAAGAGTGTAAATGATATGTGGAGCTTGTTCAAGGAGCAACTATTGAGTGTCCTTGATAATTATGTACCTGTCAGGCAGGGAGGAAAGGGTCGTGCGAGGGAGCCGTGGTTTAATAAGGAATTGGAATCCCTTGTTAAATGGAAGAGGGCGGCCTATCTCAAGATGAGACGTGAAGGTTCAATTGGGGCGATTGAGAGTTATAGGGTAGCCAGGAAGGACCTGAAGAGAGAGCTAAAAGCAGCAAGGAGGGGACATGAAAGGTCCTTAGTCGGTAGGATTAGGGAAAACCCTAAGGCTTTCTATAGGTATGTTAGGAATAAAAGAATGACTAGGGTAGGAATAGGTCCAGTCAAGGATAGTAGTGGGAAGTTGCGTGTGGAGGCGGAAGAGATTGGGGAGACACTGAATGAATACTTTACTTCAGTATTTACTCAGGAACAGGGCATTGTCGTCGATGTGAATACTGAGTCACAAATAAGTAGAATGGATGGCTTTGAGGTATGTAGAGAAGAGGTGTTGGAAATCCTGGAAAAGGTGAAAATAGATAAGTCCCCTGGGCCTGATGGCATTTATCCTAGGATTCTCTGGGAAGCAAGGGAGGAGATTGCAGAGCCATTGGCCTTGATTTTTATGTCCTCTTTGTCTACAGGAGTAGTGCCAGAAGACTGGAGGATAGCAAATGTGGTTCCCTTGTTCAAAAAGGGGAGTAGGGATAACCCTAGTAACTATAGGCCGGTGAGTCTCACTTCTGTTGTGGGCAAAGTCTTAGAGAGAATTGTAAGGGATAGGATCTATGCACATCTGGATAGGAATAATGTGATCAAGGATAGTCAGCATGGTTTTGTGAAGGGCAGGTCGTGCCTCACAAACCTTATTGAATTCTTTGAAAAGGTGACGAAGGAGGTTGATGAGGGGAAAGCGGTAGATGTGGTATATATGGATTTTAGTAAGGCGTTTGATAAGGTTCCCCATGGTAGGCTACTGCAGAAAATACGGAGATATGGCATTGAGGGTGAGTTGGAGGTTTGGATTAGGAATTGGCTGGATGGAAGAAGACAGAGGGTAGTAGTTGATGGCAAAGTTTCTTCATGGAGTGCCGTCACTAGCGGTGTTCCGCAAGGATCTGTTTTGGGACCATTGCTGTTTGTCATTTTTATAAATGACCTGGAAGAGGGGTTAGAAGGTTGGGTGAGCAAGTTTGCGGATGATACGAAAGTCGGAGGAGTTGTTGACAGTGAGGAAGGATGTGGCAGGTTACAGCAGGATATAGAGAAGCTGCAGAGCTGGGCAGAAAGGTGGCAAATGGAATTCAATGTAGCTAAGTGTGAGGTGATTCACTTTGGGAAGAATAACAAAAAGATGGGGTACTGGGCTAATGGTCGGATACTTGGTAGTGTGGATGAGCAGAGGGATCTTGGTGTCCATGTACACAGATCTCTGAAAGTTGCCACCCAGGTAAATAGTGCGGTGAGGAAGGCATATGGCGTACTGGCTTTTATTGGTAGAGGAATTGAGTTCCGGAGTCCTGAGGTCATGATGCAGTTGTATAAGACTCTGGTGCGGCCGCATCTGGAATATTGTGTGCAGTTTTGGTCGCCATACTATAGGAAGGATGTGGAGGCACTGGAACGGGTGCAGAGGAGGTTTACCAGGATGTTGCCTGGTATGGAAGGAAGATCGTATGAGGAAAGACTGAGACACTGGGGGCTGTTTTCATTAGAGAAAAGAAGGTTTGGGGTGACTTGATTGAGGTGTACAAGATGATTAGGGGGTTAGATAGGGTTGACAGTGTGAACCTTTTTCCGCGTATGGAGTCGGGTATTACAAGGGGGCATAGCTTTAAATTAAGGGGGGGTAGATATAGGACTGAAGTTAGGGTTAGGTTCTTCACTCAGCGAGTCGTAAGTTCATGGAATGCCCTGCCAGTAGCAGTGGTGGACTCTCCCTCTTTATGGGCATTTAAGCGGGCATTGGATAGGTATATGGAGGATAGTGGGTTAGTATAGGTTAGGTGGGCTTGGATCGGCGCAAAATCGAGGGCCAAAGGGCCTGTACTGCGCTGTATTCTTCTATGTTCTATGTTCTATAATCTTCAAGTGATTGTAACAGTGGAGACATCTGAATACTTGTTCATCAAATTAAAGCCTATTGTGTTTAGATAGTAATAATTTTAAAGATATTTTTAAAAAGTTAGGTGCTTGAGTATTATGGAAGAAGTTGATTGGTGGGTAGCTGATAATCTTGTTTTAATCTGAAGTTAATTCAGGATTAATTAACAAATAAACATATGGTAGGAAATCCCAGCCCCATGGAGTGCACATCCAGTTCCATGTGCGAAAACCAGGACATTTCTTGTGTAAGCGACACCCACACAAGAAATGACACGGGAAATGTCAGGAACACTCGTTTGATCGTGGTTAAAGTACTGCACACACTTCTGATCCCCACATTCCAGGGTTGATGTGATCACACCAGAGAGGGTACAGAGGAGATTGATCAGAATGTTTCTACAATTGGAAAATTTCTGCTCTGAGGAAAGGTTGGATAGGCTGGGGATAATTTTCGAGGAGGATGAGCTGAGATTTAATTGAAGTGATAAAATTTTGAGGAATCCAGATCGAGTGGATAGGAAGGAGATATTCATTAACTGAGAGCTCAGAAACTGGAGGTTTTAGATTGAAACCAATTCCCAGAAAGAAGCGGAAGGGAGAATTCATTTTACGGAGATGGTGGGGAGCTGGAACTCACTGATGGGGTGGCAGAGGCAGTAACCAGCATCACATTAGAATAAAAGGACATAGAGGTAACTGAAATGCTGGTACATGCAGGGCAATGGACTAAAGTCTGCAGAATGGGATCAATGTGATTTATTTGACATTTCTCCAGAATATTAAATTCAAGTTTAATTTGAGAATTTATGAGCATCATCAGTCTTGATATCCAAATGTCGGAATAAATTTATCAGAAAGTTGCAGCACAAATATAGACCACTTGGCCCATCCTCTATGTGTTGGCTGTAATAGAACTATCCAGGCTTTCTGTACTCACCAGCTGCAGCAAGAATTTCAGACTCTGAACTCGGCCCTTTGTGTTATAATCTTTTTTTTTCATTGACAGCTGCGCACCTTGTTTCCTTGTATCTTTTCCAGCCCTAGCTCCATTCCCGTGGACTTGAGGGACTACCATTTCTGCTGTTTAATCTCTCCTGCCTTCCCCCGTGTGACACACTGTCTTTTTGTCCTTGTCTGACCCCAACCTTCCTCACAATCTGTTACATTTCTGATGTTTCCCAGGCCTCTGTGACTTCACTGTGTCCCCTGGGTCAATGGCACGAGTTTTGAATTCTCTTCCTCCAGAGATAATTGGAAATCTTCCTGGTTGCAGTTCCCGCAGATTTTATTTTTAAAAACAGAGCATTTGTGTCAGAGTCAAATATTCGTGAGCCTTCATCCACAATTCCGAGCATTTGGATGTAATCTGTGACCCTCCCACAGATGTGCAGGTTTGCTCTATTGGCCGTGCTAACATGGCCTGTAGTGTGCAGGTTCAGCGGGTTTGGTTAGCCATGGTAAATATGGGGTTATGGAGGTAGGGTGGGAAAGCAGGTCATTGCAGGCTCGATGGACCGAATAGCCTCTTTCTGCACCTATGGGATTCAGTAATCCTAACTAATTGTGATTGTCATCACGTTTTCCTAATGCCAAGTTCATTCAGCTCAGGTACATACGCTGCCTTTGTGTTTCTGTTGGTTCTCACTCAATCCTTTCCTTCTGTTTTACAGCAATTTCACACTGTACGTGAGGGTGAGCATGAATTTGTAAATACAAATACTCCAACCGAAATCCGCACAGTTCAGGAACTGTTTCTGCTCCTGACATCACTCAAAAGGAACAGAAAAATAATAAAAGGATCATCACAAATCTTACAGGAACATAGAGATTATAATCACCAGGAAAGGCTTAACAGCTCAAAATGTTTTTTTCTCAAGGAAAGAGGAGGCTGAGGGACAACCTGGCATAAGCAGGAAGCTTTGTTTGTGTGGGTTCAGAGATTTGAGGTTGGAATCATTGGTTCTGAAGCATGGTTCATTACCCCAGATCAAAGTTGCTATCTAAATGTGTATCTTTCTTTTGTCTTTCTGTCTGAGTTAACAATCAGATGGGTAGGTCAGTGTCTGAGCGTTTTCCCAAATCCCTGATTGAATCAGCCTCCCCCACAATCTCAGGTGCCTCACCACTCACTGGGTCACGGAGAAACTCTACCGTTACAATGAGAGCTTTATTTGCTGTCAACACTCCTCTTGCTTCCGCCTAATCCCAACTTCCCTTCATTAAATCCCAGCTGTCTTTAGCCCACCCACATGGGCATGTTGAAGAGCATGACAGGAGAATGGATTGAAACCGAGAGTTCAATAGCCAGAATGAGAGAGGAAGGAGGAAATAAACAGGGTTTGTGGATTGCAGGGGATACAGACTCCAGGATTAGTACTTGTGGGAATTCCCGCAGTAATACGAGACAACATTCCATGATGAGAGTTAAACCCGGGTGGCAAGACAGGGAGCCACTGAACATGAGCAGGTTTAGTTCAAACACAGGAGGTTTGTTCAGTCAGTAACAGTGTGTTAGACATGGATGTGAAGTGAACAGTGAGGGGAAATGTTGCCAAAAGCTGCAGATGGATAACTTTCATTGGAACAGGAGGAGACCATTCAGCCCCTCAACCCTGCTCTGCCATTCAATGGATCATGGCTGATTTTTGGCTTAACTTGCAATTTTCAAAACCCGCTAAATTCATCAATAAACTCCTCTGCAACACACAAGATGAATATTGAAAAACTAACCATCTGCAAATGCTGGGCAATCAGAAACGAAAACAAACATTGCTGAAAAAATTCAACAGATCTGACAGCATCTGTGGAGAGTGAACCAGTGACTGGTCAGGTCACCAGCTGCAGCTGACCATTCTGCCTTTTCTGTAACACTCTTTGGAACAGGTTCTGGTGCGAGGGAAATGAGACTGTCAATAATAACTGAGAGAAACAGGAGGACGTGCTCAATCAGAATAAAACCCATTTTGGTCTTGCACTTTTAATTCAACTTCAAACATTATTCATTACTATTTCCGAAATAGGATAATAGACCAGAAACCGGCTCTTCATGTCATTGGGCCTGTGAAACTGTTAATTCTGACCTTAACCAGTCTACATGCGAATCCAGACCCTGAATAACGTGGTTGACTCTGACCCATCTCCTGGGCAGTCAGAATGGATGACAAATGCTGCCCCGGCAAGTGATGCTGTGATACCACGAACAAACAAAACAAATCCAATCGCTGTGGTTACTTGTGAACTCGCCGGTGTTTCATCAAGCTGAATATCTGAGTGAATTGCTTCCCACACTCAGAGCAGGTGAATGGCCTCTCCCCAGTGAGTGTTCACTGGAGTACAGTGAGGCTGGATGGTGTACTGAACCCAGTCCTACAGTGAGAGCACCTGAATGGTCTCGCACTGGTCTTCTGTGACAGGAAGAGATGATACTCACCAACCCGGGGGATGGTGGGTACAGATACCTCCAAGAGGGATCCAGTGAGAGTAGATCAGGACAAACTGTTCGCATGCATGGTAGAATCAATAATGAGGAGGCACCGATGTAAAGGGATTGACAAAGGAAGCGCATGTGACATGAGACAAAACAATTTCATGCAGAGAAAGTTTATGGTCAGGAATGCGCTGCCAAAGAGTGTGGTGAGTCAGGGACAATGAAGAGAATCGAATTGAACAGTTATTGGAAGAGGACGAATGGGAAGGTTTATGGGGTGAAGGTAAAGAATGGCATTCAGTGAGGTGATGAGCCAATCAGCCTCCTTTTGTCCTTCTGTGAACTTTTCATTCTGAGCCCCCTAAGGAAATATCAGAGCAGGGATTGTGAAGGGGTCAGATTGAATGACGGTCTCGGTGAACAAAAGTGAGACACCGACACAGAGGGGTTTTGGGATGGATTGAATCAAATGTTATCAATTTGTATGGCCCCCAACACTACAGCAGTTACAAACGGGAGTGATCAAGACAGTGGAATTAGAGCAGCAAATACATCTTAAACATTACACAGCTAAAGAGGACGCTGCGTAAAGATACCACAGTTAGTGCTGACTTCATTCCAGATACACCAGCCAGGGAGCACATCCTTCCTGTATCTGTCCTATCGAGCTCTTGAAGAATTTTGTTCATTTAAAGTGTTTCTTAGATACACCAGAGAAGACAGTTTCATGCTCTACAATCCCTCCTGCCAGGGAAATGCTGTCGTAAGAATTCAAGTCACTGGTGCATGTAACTGGCTGCTTCATGGACTGGAAATGGCAATTGAGATTGTAAGGTTACTGTATAAAATATCTTCAATTGTATTGCCAGATTGCCAGATGCATGAGGGGCTTTAAGAAAAAAAAAACACAACTTACGGGCATTGAGTATTAGAGCACTTCCTGTTGTGGGACATCCTGTCCAGGTGCAATTTATTGATAACTGTTAGAATTGACCTGCACTGGCTCCGTAGAAGTGGTCAGAGCATTATAACTGTCATTGGAGCAGGTAATAAATTTCTCATGGGTTAAAACGTTTAAATGATAGAATAGGTGTGGGTTCTTCTGGTAAAGTGTGCAAAGTTATTCAAAATGGTCCTAATTTACTTTCAGAAACAAATGAGAGAAAGGCACATTACTGAGGTCATTGCATTCGTCCAAATTTAGAAGTTCAGGAGAACTGAAGGGAGAGCTGGTGTTGGGAGGTGTAATAATGATTGGGAAAAATTGTTTTACAGAGAGAGAGAGAGTTCCCAGATGGGAAACTCAGCTTTAACATCACAGCAACTGCAGAGTCATCCAATTCCGCAGGTCCTGATCCTTATTGTTAATAAGGAAGGGAAAAGCGGCATTCCCAGCCCAGAGAAATCATTCCCAATTTCGCATGTGGTCGAATATTTAACTGGTCATGTGATCTGGGAAGAAACCATTATGACGGGACCAGGGCGAGGGTATGCAAACATGAGGATTGTGGGAAGGAAATTACCTACCCCTCCCAGTGGACACTCACTGACACACTCACACTGTGGAGAGGCTGCTCACCTGCCTCATGTACGGGAAAGGGTTTACTCGATCTTACAATCTGCTGAGGCACAAGAGATGGCACATGGATTTAGACCCCACACCTGCTCAATGTGTGAGAAAGTATTCATTCAAATCTCCCATCTGCGGAGGCATCAGCGCACTCCTATCGGGGAGAGGTCATTCACCTGCCCAGGGAAAGGATTCACTCAGAGACATGCTGAAACACCACCGAGCTCATTCTGGGGAAAGGCCATTCACTTGCTCCCAGTGTGTGGGGAGAGATTCACTCAAATGTATCACCTGCTGAGCCCCCAGTGAGCCCACACAGGAGGAGAGGCCATTCAGATGGTCAGAGTGTGAGAGAGGATTCAGTGATTCATCCTGCCCCACTGAGACCCCAGCAAGCCCACACAGGAGAGAGGCCATTCAGATGCTCAGTGTGTGAGGGGGTTTAAGTGATTCATCCTGCCCCCTGAGACCCCAGCAAGCCCATACAGGGGAGAGGCCATTCAGATGGTCAGTGTATGAGAAGGGATTCAGTGATTCATCCTGCCCCCTGAGACCCCAGCAAGCCAATACAGGGGAGAGGCCATTCAGATGCTCAGTGTATGAGAAGGGATTCAGTGATTCATCCTGACCCCTGAGATTCCAGTGAGCCCACACAGGGGGAGAGACCATTCAGATGGATGTGTGTGAGAGGGGATTCAGTGATTCATCCTGCCCCCTGAGTCCCCAGTGAGCCCACAGAGGGGGAGAGGCCATTCAAATGCTCAGTGTGTGGGAAGGGATTCAGTGATTCATCCCACCCCCTGAGACCCCAGCGGGTTTACACTGGGCATGAAGTGTTCAGCTCTTTGTGTTACAAGGGATTTGTTGAGTCTTCAAGACAACTGAAATTCCAGTAAGTGGTCATCCACCTGCTCCGTGTGGGGTAGAGTTCACACATCACTGCAGGACTCTGATTCTGACGTGACTGTTCATCAGAGTCAGGACTGTTCATGATGACACTGCTGGAGTACTGATGTTGTGGTTGTTAATCACATTAACTGGGCTGGAGTTGACAGAATTTATATTGCCACTTTCTGAACCTCAGGGTGTCTCTCTGGGCAGTAAGTCTCCACAAACAGCAATGTGACAATAAGCAATGATCATCTGTTTTGATTTGAATTATGATCGTAGCACTGCTGCTTCACAGAACCATGTACAAGGTTGGAGACCAGCCTTGGTCAATGTGGAGTTCCCACATTCTCCCCATGATAATGTGGTCCCCTCCAGGTGCTCTGGTTTCCTCCCACAGCCCAAAGATGTGCAGGTTAGGCAGACCAGTCGTGCTAAATTGTTCACAGTGTCCAGGATTGTGCAGACTAGGTGGATCAGCCATGGGAAATACAGTGTTACAGGGATGGAGTGCTCTGGGCGTGATGTTCTTCAGATGGTCGGTGGGATTTGATGGGCCAATGCTCTCCTTCCACACTGTTGGGATTCTATTCTATGATTGAGGATAAAGGCTTCACAGCAGGGTGTCCTTGCAGAAGGAGCATGTGGTGTGTATCAATGCTCTCGATGCCTTCAGATAGAGGTGGGCACCGCAGGGGATACAGTGCTTTATCTCTGTCGCTGCCCCCTCACACCCAACTCTACTTTGATTTAGTCCCTTCTCACTCTTCCACTTGTAATGGTTTGCTTTGCCAGTCATGGGCCTTGTTTATAAATATTCAATTGGTTACACGGGTGGTTTACTGCGGGAGATTAACCAAAAGCAAAATGGGGTAATGATGATTTTGATGTTGGGAAGGTTGCTCAGCTGTGTGTGATAACACTTCTGGGTAGGAGAAATGGGGGGAAAAGAACGCTTCACAGCTCACAGAATGAGAACTGAAAAGCAGTTAAATCAAACCAAAGGTTCAGACAGCGAGGGAATATTTCCCTGGAGTTTGAGTAACTGGAAAGTGATGGTGTCCGGGAATAGACATGATTTTGTTCTAAAGGGCACTTGAAATTTTAAAAACTGTTATGTTCAGATAGTTTCAATTCTTTTACTTTTATTTATTGTGGAATAATTTTTAACACAAGGTTTGCAAATTTGTTTTTTTTTTAAACGTAAAAGACAATAGTTAAATAAAATCCATTAAACCAACCCTCACTGAAAACTGTTGTGGAGGTGCAATCTCCTGGAGAATCCCTGCCCACTTCTTCCTACCCGGGCACCATGGCTATATATATACCTGGGAGATAGCAGCAGCAGGAGACCATTCGGTCTTTCAATCCTGCTCCACCATTCAATGGGAAACAGCTGACCATCCAGCTTAGTCTCCTGTTGCTGCTGTGTTCCAATCCCCTTTCATGGCTTTACCTCGAAGAACTATAACTAAGTCCTCCTTTGGTTTCACTGCCTTTTGTTCCAGTGACGTTGCAGTGTTACTGTGTGGGTGTAGGCAGGGGTAATGTGATGGCGCCTCCTCCTGGAGGATGCACGCAGCATCCCTCATCATCCTGCAGTCACATCAACTGGGGTTCAGCAACTAGAGATAGAAACCGTTTCCAGGATATGGGCATCACTGGCTCAGCCAGCATTTATTCCCATCTCTGATTACCCTTGAGAAGATGGTAGTAAGCTGCTGTCTTGTACCATTCACGGTCCATTTGGTGCAGATAGACTGACAATGCTGTGAGGAGAGTTTACAGGATTTTGGCCGAGTGATTCTCTATCTTTGGTTCTTCAAATGCTGGTTAACTTAATCACGATCGGCACATGATTTTGAGATTTCAGTCTGCAAATCTTCACCATCTAGCACCCTGTATAAAGGAATATGTGCAGGTTAGAAATTCAGAACAGACAATTCTAGTTGCTCTGGAATATTTTTTCCCTTTCTTCCCCAAAAGCTGTAACCCTCCAGCCCACTTATTCTCTCCCATCATTCTAACTCTGCTACCACCTAACGTACACCCTCCATATTCTCATGGAGTAACTGATAAACAGATCCATGCCACCACTTCCCGTCCCTGGTGAGACTCTGCACCCTTTCTGGGTTCACTTCCTTTCCTTTCAGTTGCTGCAAGTCAATAATGTAACAGCAGAATGAAACAAAAGGAAACAGAAAGGGAGGTGTCAGATCCTGGACAG
This sequence comes from Chiloscyllium plagiosum, assembly GCF_037043375.1. NCBI lineage: Eukaryota > Metazoa > Chordata > Chondrichthyes > Orectolobiformes > Hemiscylliidae > Chiloscyllium > Chiloscyllium plagiosum. The sequence goes on from NW_028270158.1 coordinate 77,922,669, forward strand.
AAGAGGAACCTTCAGTCTGGGAGAATGGGTCAGATCCTTCTTTGTTTCCTATTAGTTGATTCCCACCATTACAATGAATTGGGGATGGAGAGTGGTCCGCCATGTGTTTATTGACACTTTGACCCCCTCCCCCAACAGATCAATACTATAAGCAGATGCATTCCTCCTCCAGCCAATCGCAGTGTGAAAAACTTTCCACAAAGTATTCTTTCCCAAAGCACAAGCTCGAAAACCCGCTCACATTGTGTACATGTACAGTGCCGGATTTCCCCACACACGTGTGGTCCCTGCCTCAGGGATTGTGGGAGTTGTAGTCCCTATGAAGCCACTGGAGCCCTGTCTCTGGAGAGTGATTGAAAAGTGTGGACTGAGGGTGTTGTGTATAGGATCCCCATACAGACACACAGAATATATGGACTGTCACAGAATTTTACTGAGACATCTGCTTCCACAACCTGATTTTCTGATATAAGGAATATAGATTCCGCCAACTGGGGTGTGGGGTGGTTAATAGGAGGAGCAGATTTTAAGCAGAGGAGGCTCAATGGTGAGCATTGCTGACTCACAGCATCAGGGACCTGGATTTGATTCAGCATTAGGTGACTGTGTGGAGTTTACACATTCTCCCCGTGTCTGTGCGGGTTTCCTCTGGGTGCTCCAGTTTCATCCCACAGTCCAAAGATGTGCAGGTTAAGTGGATTGGTTATGCGAAATTCCCAGCGTCCATGTCTGTGCAGGTTAAGCCATTAACCATGGGAAATACAGGGAATGGGTGAGTCTGAATGGGATGCATTATAGGGATGGTGTGGACTCCATGGACGATTACCCTGTTTCTGCACTGTAGGGATTCTATTCCATTCTAATTAAGAAGAATGTACTTATCTCAATGTGCTGTGAATGTGTGGAATTCCCTATTCAAAATGCGGTGGATGCCAGGACAATGAACAAATTTACTGAAGAGATACAGATGTTGAATTTGCAATGAGTTGAAGCGTGAAAGCGAGCAGGCAGGAAAATCCAGCTGAGACCGAGGTGAGCTCAATCATCATGGTATTAAATGGTGGAGCTGGTTCGAAGGGCTGCATTGCCTCCCCTGTGCCCAGTGCTTATCTTCTTACGGTAATAACTGGAAAGCTGAATCCAAAATTCACCACCTTCACCAAAGGAGATTATCGGAAACAGCAGGATAGTGAGGTGGATTAGCATTTCAAACTTAGATAGTGAGGAAGCATGTGGGAGATAATGATTTTTCAATTTTAAACTGAGGTGAGTTAAATAGGTTATAGTCCAACAGACTTAATTGGATCATGATGAAGGAGCAACGCTCCGAAATCTAGTGTGCTTCCAATTAAACCTGATGGACTATAACCTGGTGTTGTGAGATTTTTAACTTTATACACCCCAGTCCAACACCGGCATCTCCAAATCATGTAAACTGAGGGGAGACAGATATTTATGGTTTTAGACTGTGTAGTACATTCACATTGTTTAGAATACTCTGTTGAGAATATCTATCCTGTACTTTATTACAAAGCCAAGGTCTCTGACGATGAAAACCAAAACACGCAGGTAACATCGCCTCACCTCGTAATCTGATAAAAGACTTGTGATAAGAATTTAGAATACAGTTGGAAAGCGGGATGATTAAATCCAATCCCAAGGTCCTGTGCTTAAGCAAAGGAGACTACAATAGGATGGGGCAGGAGTTGGCTAATGTAGACTGGAAGCAAAGACTTTAGGGTGGGACAGTTGACAGACAGTGGAGGACTAACAAATAATTTTTTCAAACTGCTCAGCAAAAGTATATATCAGTGAAAAGGAAGGACTGTAGGAAAAGGAGGAATCTGCCATGGGTGTCTAAGGAAATAAGGGAGTCTATCAAATTGAAATTGAAAGCACACAAATTAGCAAAGACCAAGGAGAAACTAGGAGATTAGAAAAAGTTTAAAGATCAACAGAAAGCTAGATGGGATTGGGGGAGAAAAGCAATTAGTAGCTGTCCCCAGGGCCAGAATAGCAGTTCACACTTCGAGAGGGGAACAATTGTGTGGGGAACATATGGCCTCTGTAATTGTTGAAGCACTTAACTGTTACCATATAGATAATCCAGATCAAGTTAAAACTCACAGCACACTCCTAAAGCCTGTTCTTCCAAATAAACCTGTTGGACTATAACCTGGTGATGTGTGGTTTTTAACTTTGCCTACCCCAGTCCAACAACCAGTACTTCCACATCAGAATCCTGACAGACAGCCCCACTGACACTGAAGTGCCTGTCAGATACCTGAGCCACAGGGGTGTGGCGGAGGGGTATGTGGTTTAACCACAAAGTGTTGACCTGAACTGTACTTTTTCACTGCCTTTGCCATGGAGATAATACTGACAGACAGCGTCAATTCAAAGTCCCAAACCACAAAGTTATAAGAATGGGAGCCATACATCGGACAGGCGGGGAGTTACCTGATGCAGCCTGGAGGTGTTCTGCATGTACACTATCCAGGTAACTGCCATGTCTCATCAATAAAAGACTCAAAGAAGACGTCTCAGACTTCTGTGCCCAGTTATTCCTATTCAGCAGGGTTTACGAATATGTGTACACAGCAGTCAGACTTCACAGTGGAGAACACGAAGAAAATGCCAGTAATTGACAAGGAGACTGAGGAAGGTGAGGACCAAGAAATAACTGTTATCACGAGAGAGTTAGAGCTGGGCAAGCTAATGGAGCTAAAGGTGGACAAGTCTCTTTGCCCTGATGGAATACATCCCAGGGTACTACCAGAGATAGCGGGAGAAATAGTAAATATACTTGGAGTCAGAGTCCTACAGCAGAGACAGGCCCTTTGGCCCAAACTGGCCCATACTGACCAGAATGTGCATCCACGCTAACCCCATTTCCCTGCACTTGGCCCATCTGCTTCTGAACCTTTGCTATCCATGTATTTTTCCAAATGTCTTTTACATGTTGTTAATGTACCCACCTCAACCACTTCCACTGGCAGCTCAGTCCATATACATACCACCCTCTGTGTAAAACAGGTGCCCCTCAGGTTCCCTTTCATAATTTCTCCTCTAACCTTGATTCCCTGGGAAAAAGACTGAGTGCATTCTCCTTAACCAAGCCTCTCATGGTCTTATACACTTCCAGAAACCATCACCCCCCCCCCCCCCCCGCCCCACTCTGTTTCCTCTGCTCTAAACAAAAAAAAATCCTCGCTTGTCCAACCTCTCCCTATAACTCAGACCCCTGAGCCCTGGCATCATTCTTGTAAATTTCTTCTGCACCTTTTACAGTTTAATAACTGAAACCTACATTACATTCATCATATTTCCAGTGTTTTCCCATGGCATTGGAACTGACGTGACAACGCCAATGGATTACAAACCATGATCGAGAATTAACTCCTTTTCAACAATCCAGTTTTCATAGCATTTTCCATACTGCAGGTATCCTTGTGTCTTTCTGGTTGCATGATTAATTTAAAACTTGTCCTCATACAAAACAAATCTGTAGCTTAATTGTTCCTGGGAAATGTGCCATGTTTTTTCAGACTTTTAACAACAAATCAACTCTCTCTCCACAGTCACCATGCTAACATGGAGTTGGCTGCGTCTTTGTACTTTTTCCAGTCACACTGACATTTGAAATATTCGCCCACGGACAGAATACACACCTTTCCTTCCATATGAAAAGGCCAATGATATTCAGATCGGCACGGATCAAGTAACCATCAAAACGGAACAGGAAGTTCAATTTGAATTTCTCATCCACAAATCCGCCCTTTCAGAACCCTACAACAGAGAAAACAGGTCACCACCGTTAACACAGAATAGAAATTCATAAGACAGTGATAGTATTAAATTGTAGTTTCTTTGTTTCCCCCAAACCTTTAAATCTCAGTCTCACAATTGCTCTCTTCTGTGAACTGAAATCCAAATCAATCTCCTCACTCCTTCCCTCCACACCTAGTTCGAACACTCTCTCCTCTCTTTGAATTCAGTTTCCTCGCTCCTGTCTGCAGACTAATAACCAAAAAATGGGGCGGCACGATGGCACAGTAGTTAGCACTACTGCCTCACAGCACTAGGGTCCCAGATTCGATTCCAGCCTCGGGCTCATTCTCTCCGTGTCTGCGTGGGTTTCCTCCGGGTGCTCCAGTTTCCTCCCAAAGTCCAACGTCTGACAGTGCAGGTCAGGTGAATTGGCCATGCTAAATTGCCCATAGTGTTAGGTGCTTTAATCAGAGGGAAATGAGTCTGGGTGGGTTGCTCTTCGGAGGGTTGGTGTGGACTGGTTGGGCCGAAGGGCCTGTTTCCACACTGTAGGAAATCTAATCTAATCAATGACTCTGACTCTGAGCCTCCGGGGTGTTGATAAATCCTCTCCCCACCTACCAAGCTTTCCTTCCTGGTCAGACCCGCATTGTTTATTTTCCCCAATCTGGAACCTCTTATTTATTTACCCCACTCCGACCTCTGATGAGAACCATCCTGCACACACTGGCCAAATCATATCTGGTTGAACTAAAATGAAACAGATTAGAACTCTAATTACAGCCCCACCCCTGTCCCTCTCCATAACATTCCTGAATCTTCACAAGAGTTCTGATAACTTTCTTCAAAATGCTTCCCCATTGATACTTTGACCACTCGTCAGGATACCAGGCGAGGGGCCATTCTCCTGGGTCCTGCTTTCAGAGGGAGGAACTGCCAATGACAGATTAATCCCACACACCTACAGCCTCCCTGGCACTGACCCATACTGCACATACGCCAACAATTGCCCAGCAGTGCGGCTGTGCACTGGTCTCCCCTCCTACCTTACATGGTCCAGATCACGCAGAAGCCTGGGTGATTGATAGCAGCTGCTGGAAGGGGCGGGGCTGAAGGACTGGGACAATGGGATTGTAAACAATGAACGAATGTGGAGGACCCTGGGGGATGGACAGGTCAGTGAGGGACAGGAGCAGTGCAGCAGCAGGAGGGGCTCCTGGACAAACTAAGCAATGGGAGAGTCTGACAGGAGAGAAACTACAGGAAGGTTCTGCTGAGGCTCAGGCAGGGACAGGTGGGAGACAGTATGGACTGGTGGCTTGGGCATGTTTTCCAATCAGCCTCTTCAAAGATGGTGTTACTCAACTCTGAACCCGATCCTCCTGGTCCAGAGGTAAGGACACTACCACCATTTCTTGGTGGGCTTGTGGAAAGAAGGGATGATGTTCTCAATCTCACTCGCATGGAAACACCATGAGCTCCTCCCACTTACTGTCTACGGTGGGGATGGAGGAGACAGAGCAGGTGGGATGGGGTTAGGGATATAGGGACTGCGTTTCAAAAGGAACTCACCGGCATTGGTGTTATTAACAAGACTCAATACACAGTCACTAACACAAAGTTGGTGTCCGTGAACTTTATCCAGAATATTAGCATCTATAACTGTGCGATGCAGAGTTACTGAGTTAAGGCCTGGATATTATTAACAGCTTTGTGTGTGAGACATCACATCTCATGAACTTGAGTCAGTTTTTTGAAGAAGTAACAAAAAGGATTGATGAGGGCAGAGCAGTGGTCATGATCTGCATGGCCTTCAGTTAGGCGTTTGACAAGGTTCCCCATGGGAGACTGGTTAGCAAGGTTAGATCTCATGGAATACAGGGAGAACTCGCCATTTGGATACAGAACTGGCTCAAAGGTCGACGACAGAGGGTGGTGGTTGAGCGGTGCTTTTCAGGCTGGAGGCCTGTGACCAGTGGAGTGTCACAAGGATCGGTGCTGGATCGACTACTTTTCGTCATTTATATCATTGACTTGGATGTGAACATAAGAGGTATTGTTCGTAAGTTTGCAGATGACACCAAAATTGGAGTTGGAGTGGACAGTGAAAAAGATTACCTCAGAGTACAAGGCATCTGGATCACATGGGTAAATGGACTGAGGAGTTCAGTTTAGAAAAATGTGAGGTGCTGCATTTTGGAAAAGCAAACATTAGTAGAACGTATACAGTTAATAGTAAATTCCTGGGGAATGCTGCTGAACAAAGAGACCTTGGAGTGCAGGTTCATAGTTTCTTGAAAGTAAAGTCGCAGGTAGACAGGATAGTGAAGGCGGCAGTTGGTCTGCTTGCCTTTATTGCTCAGAGTGTTTAGTATAGGGGTTGGGAGGTAATATTGTGGCTGTACAGGACATTGATTAGGCAACCTTTGGAATATTCCATGCAATTCTGGTCTCCTTCCGATCAGAAGGATGTTCTCAAACTTGAAAGAGGTCAGAAAAGAATTAGAAGGATGTTGCCAGAGTTGGATAGGCTGTTTTAACTAGAGTGTCGAAGGCTGAGGGGTGACCATATAGAGATTTATAAAATCAGGCCGGGCATGGATAGGTTAAACAGACAAGGTCCTTTCCCTGTGGTGAGGGAGTACAGACCTAGGGAATAGGGAGATGAGGGAAGGCAGGGATGGGGTGGCAGAGGGTGGGGAGACAGAGAGGCTGGCAGAATACAGAGGGGTGGCACAGAGACAGGTGGGGACAGAGAAGGGGGAAAAAGAGAGATGGGGAACAGACAGTGGGGATAGAGGAAGCGACGGGGACAGGCGCGGGGGCACAGACAGACAGATGGGGTTAGATAGAGAGGGGGAGACGGGGGGAAAACAGACAGGGGAGACAGACAGAGGGGGAAGATGAAGAGAATTTTTACAGATCAAAATTCAACCCTGTTGCTGTTTTCTCTCCATCCCCTTCAATCCCTCTGAAGGGCTCAGAACAACTGCATAGTTCCTGCAAAGTAGAGTTTCAGGGAGATCATTTGTTGACGTTTGGGATGGTGATCATTATTGGTTAGGGCACTGATTAATAAATGGACTTGGTTCAATTCCACTGTCTGTGTGGTGTTTGCACGTTCTCCCAGTGTGTGTCTGCGTGGCTTCCTCTGGGTGCTCTGGTTTCCTCCCTCAATTCAAAGACTTGCAGGTAAGGTGGATTCGCTGTGGGAAATGAGAGGTTACATGGATAGGGTGGGATGCTATTCCGTTGATTGGTATGGTCTCATGGGCCGAATGGCCTGTTTTCACACTGTAAGGATTCTGTCACTGAGTGTAGGAGTTAGGAGGTCACGTTGTGGCTGTACAGGGCATTGGTGAGGCCAGTTTCAGAATACTACATTCAATTCTAGTCTACCTAATTTCAGAAAGATGATACCACAATAGGACTCAACCTCAATGACAAGTTCCTGTCATTGTGGGTTGATAGTTCCTTGAAAGTGGGATTGAAGGTAGACAGGTCAGTGAAGGTGGTGTTTGGTATGCTAGCTATTATTGGGGAGTGCATTGAGGATAGGAGTTGGGAGATCATGTTTCGGTTGTACAGTTTATTGGCTTGGCCACTTTTGGAATTTCCATACTGCTTTCAATTCCAGTCTCCCTGCTATAGGATGGATGTTGGGAGACTTGAAAGAGTTCAGAAAAGATTTCCAAGGGTGTTGCCAGTATTGGAACATTTGAACCATAGGGAGAGACTGAATAGACTGAAGCTATTTTCTCTGGAGCAGTGGACGCTTGAGGTGGCATTGTAGAACTTTATAAATTTATGAGGAGCAACGATACGGTGACTAGTCATAGTTTCTTTTTTTCCCCAGGTAGGGGAGACTAAGAATAGAGAGCATAGGTTTAACATGAGAGGGGAAACACTTCAAGGAGATTTGGAGGCTTTGGAGGGGGTGACAACAGGTTTACCAGGATGTCGTCTGGATTGGGAGAGGTTGGAAAAACTTGGATTTTTGTCTTTGGCGAGTCAGTAGCTGCGGGGTAACCTGGGGGGCACAGAGTGAATAATGTGAATCTTTTTTCCAAGGTGGAAGTGACAAATTCTAGAGCCACACATTTAAGAGAAGAGGGGGTAGTATAAAGGAAATGAAAACCAAAACAACCGCAGATGCTGTAAACCAGAAAGAGACACAGAAGTTTCTGAAAAAGCTCAGCAGGTCCAGCAGCATCTGTGAAGAGAAATTAGAGTTAACGTTTCTGAGGAAGGGTAACTGGTCCCGAAACATTAACTGATTTTACTTCACAGATGCTGCATGACCTGCTGGGCATTTCCAACAATACCTGTGCAATTTTAAAGGGAGATATGTTTCTTAAGCAGAAGGTTATAGTTGACTAGAATGTACTCTCCTGGGAGATGGTAAAAGCAGAAACAATCACAACGTTTTTGAGGCATTTGGGCAGATACAGAAGCAGGCATGGGTTGACAGGGATATGGATCATGTACAGGTAGATGGAATTAGTTTGGAATGGCATCATGATCCGCACAGACATGGTGGCCTGATTATTCTGGTGCTGTAACTGTTAGGTTTTCCAAAGGGAAGAATGTCTTTTGAAGAAGTAACAAAGGATTGATGAGGGCAGAGCGGTGGACATGATCTACGTGGACTTCAGTAAGGTTCCTCATGGGAGACTGGTTAGCAAGGTTAGATCTCATGAAATACAGAGGAAACCAGCCATTTGGATACAGAACTGACTCAAAGGTCGAAGACAGAGTGGTGGAGGGCTGCTTTCCAGACTTAAGGCCTGTGACCAGTGGAGTGTCACAACGATCGCTGCTTGATCCACTACTTTTCATCATTTATATAAATGACTGGGATGCGAACATAGGTGTATGGTTAGTAAGTTTGCAGATCACACCAACTTTGGAGGTGTAGTGGACAGTGAAAAAGATTACCTCAGAGTACAATGGGAACTTGATCAGATGGGTGAATGGGCTGAGGAGTGGCAGGTGGAGTTTAATTTAGAAAAATGTGAGGTGCTGCAGTTGGGACTTATACACTTAATGATAAGGTCCTCGGGAGCATTGCTGAACAAAGACACCTCGGAGTGCAGATTCATAGCTTCTTGAAAGTGGAGTCGCAGGTAGATAGAATAGCGAAGGCAGCATTTGGTATGATTTCCCTTATTGGTCACAGCATTGAGTACAAGTGTTAGGAGATCCTATTGCGGCTGCACGGGACATTGCTTAGGCCACTGTTGGAATAATCCGTACAATTCTGGTTTCCTTCCCATCAAAACAATATTGTGAAACTTGAAAGTGGTCAGAAAACAATTTCAAGGATATTGCCAGGACAGGAGGATTTGAGCTACCGGGAGAAGTTGAATAGGCTGTGTTCCCTGGAGCGTCAGAGGCTGATGGGTGACCTTGTAGAGGTTTATAAAATCATGAGGGGCATGGATAGGGGAAATATACAAGTTCAGACGGTTGGCATAGTCTCATGGGCCATGATTGTAGGGATTTGGTCACTGAGTATAGGAGTTAGCTACAGTTGTGGCTGTACTGGGCATTGGTGAGGCCAGTTTTAGAATACTACATTCAATTATATTCTCCCTGATTTCGGAAAAATGTTACCATAATAGGACTCAACCTCATAATGACAAGTTCCTGGGAAGTGTGCACGAACAAATACACTGTGCAGTGTGGGTTGATAGTTCCTTGAAAGTGGGGTTGAAGGTAGACAGGTCGGTGAAGGTTGTGTTTGATATGTTAGCTGTTATTGGGCAGTGCATTGAGTATAGGAGTTGGGAGTTGAAACTTTATTGCTGGAACAGCACAGCAGGTCAGGCAGCATCCAGGGAACAGGAGATTCGACGTTTCGGGCACAGGCCCTTCTTCAGGAATGAGCAGAGAGTGTTCAGCAGGAGAAGATAAAAGGTAGGGAGGAGGGACTTGGAGGAGGGGCGTTGGAAATGTGATAGGTGGAAAGAGGTCAAGGTGAGGGTGATAGGTCGGAGTAGGATGGAGGCGGAGAGGTCAAGAAGAAGACTGCAGGTCAGGAAGGCGGTGCCGGGCTGGAGGGATTCGGCTGAGACAAGGTGGGGGGAGGGGGGATGAAGAAACTGGTGAAGTCCAAGTTCATCCCCTGTGGTTGGAGGGTTCCCAGTCGGAAGATAAGACGCTCCGCCTCCGACCGTCGCGTTGTTGTGGTTTGGCGGTGGATGAGTCCAATGACCTGCATATCCTCGGTGGAGTGGGAGGGGGAGTTGAAATGCTGTGCTACAGGGTGGTTGGGTTGGTTCGTCCGGGTGGCCCAGAGGTGCTCTCTGAATCGCTCCGCAAGTAGGCGGCCTGTCTCCCCAATATAGAGGAGGCCACACCGGCTGCAGCGGATGCAGTAGATGATGTGGGTGGAGCATCCGCTGCAGCCGGTGTGGCCTCCTCTATATTGTGGAGACAGGCCGCCTACTTGCAGAGCGATTCAGAGAGCACCTCTGGGCCACCCGGACGAACCAACCCAACCACCCTGTAGCACAGCATTTCAACTCCCCCTCCCACTCCACCGAGGATATGCAGGTCATTGGACTCATCCACCGCCAAACCACAACAACGCGACGGTCGGAGGAGGAGCGTCTTATCTTCCGACTGGGAACCCTCCAACCACAGGGGATGAACTTGGACTTCACCAGTTTCTTCATCCCCCCTCCCCCCACCTTGTCTCAGCCGAATCCCTCCAGCCCGGCACCGCCTTCCTGACCTGCAGTCTTCTTCTTGACCTCTCCGCCTCCATCCTACTCCGACCTATCACCCTCACCTTGACCTCTTTCCACCTATCACATTTCCAACGCCCCTCCTCCAAGTCCCTCCTCCCTACCTTTTATCTTCTCCTGCTGAACACTCTCTGCTCATTCCTGAAGAAGGGCCTGTGCCCGAAACGTCGAATCTCCTGTTCCCTGGATGCTGCCTGACCTGCTGTGCTGTTCCAGCAATAAAGTTTCAACTTTGATCTCCAGCATCTGCAGACCTCACTTTCTCCTATAGGAGTTGGGAGATCATGGTTCGGTTGTACAGAATATTAGCTTGGCCACTTTTGGAATCCCCAGACTGCTTTCAATTCTAATCTCCCTGCTACAGGAAAGATGTTGGAAAACCTGAACAAGTTCAGCAAAGATTTACAAGGGTGTTGCCAGTATTGGAACCTTTGAACCATAGGTAGGGGCTGAGGCTATTTTCCCTGGAGCAGGAGATGCTGTGGGATGGAATTATATGACTTTATAAAGTTGTGAGGAGCGACAATAAGGTGACTAGTCAGTTTCTTTATTCCCAGGACAGGGGAGTCCAAAAGCAGAGGGCATAGGTTTAACGTGAGAAGGGAAAGACTTCAAGGGGATCCTAGGAACAACTTGTTTGGTACATGTATAAATGAGCTGGTTGGCATGGACGATTAGGACAGAGGGTCTGTTTCCATTCTGTACATCTCTATGACTCTGTTTTACAAAACTTGAGGAGGGTTTTAGAAAATATCTGCAAGGCTATTGTTAGGACTGTGGAGTTAGTGGGAAAGGCTGAATAAGCTGTGGTTTTTCCCTAGAGCGTCAGAGACTGAGGGGTTACCTTACGCAGAAGCACAGACAGGGTGAATAGCCAAGGTCTTTGTTTCCACCCAGTGTCGGGGAGTTCAAAACTACAGGACATTGGGTTTTAAGTGAGAGGGGAAAGGTTTCAAATGTACCTGAGGGCCAAACGGTTCACTCAGAGGTTGGTGAGCGTATGGAATGAGATGCTATAGGAATGATGAACGCAGGTCAAATTAAATTTAAAAGGCGTCTGGATGGGTACATGAATAGAAAGTGTTCAGAGTGATATAGGCCAACTCTCCCAAATGGAGCTGGATCAGTTTAGGATATCTGGTCGACATGGACGAGTTGGACTGAAGGGTCTATTTCCGTGCTTGATGACTCTCTGACTCCAAGTGCCTCAGCAAAATGGTGGAAATCCACAATAAAAACAAAAAGCGCTGGAGATCCTCAGCAGGTCTGGCAGCACCGGAAATGGTGACAGATGCAGGAAACATTGTAGCCTCGAAGAAGTGTTAAGATGACTACCCCAAGCACTACAATATCGTTTACACGCTGAGTGCCAGAACGTGGGACGAGAATAAATAGGTGCTTGATGACCAGCATGAATACGATGGGGCTGTAAAGCTGACTTTCTGGGTCAGGACTATTCATCAGGACTGACAAAGGGTCCTGCTCCTCTGATACTGCCTGACCTGCTGCACCTCCCCAGGTCCACATTGTATAGACTCTGACTTCCAGCAATGCCTCATCTTATCCATAATGGTCATTGTGTTCAGGTCAGGCAGCATCAGTAGTGCTTGGTGTGACCATCTAAACACTTCTTCAAGTGCACTATCTACCAGCGCCTCTACTTTCGAGGAATTATGAATCTGCACTGCAAGGTCTCTTTGTTCAGCAACACTGCCCAGGACCTGACCAATATGAGTATCAGTCCTGCTAAGCTTTGCTTTTCGAAAATGCAGCACCTTACATTTATCTAAATTAAACTCCATCTGCCACACCTCAGCCCGTTTGCCCATCTGATCAAGATCCCATTGTAATCCGAGGTAACATTCTCCATTGTCCGCTACACCTTCAATTTTGGTTTCATCTGCCAACTTACTAACTATACCTCCTATGCTCATATCCAAATCATTTATAGAAATGACAAAAAGCAGAGGTCACAGCACCGATTCTTGTGGCACTCCACTGATCACAGGCCTCCAGTCTAAAAAACAGTCTTTCACCACTACCGTCTGTCTTCTAACTTTGAGCCAGTTCTGTATCCAAATGGCTAGTTCTCCCGCTATTTTGAGAGATATAACCTTGCTAATCAGTCTCCCATGGGGAACCTTGTCGAACGCCTTACTGAAGTCCACACAGATCACATTTACCGCTCTGCCCTCATCAATCCTCTTTGTTACTTATTCAAAAACAGCTCAATCAAGTACGTGACACATGAGTTCCCACGCACAAAGCCATGCCGACTATCCCTAATCATACAACATAGACAAGTACAGCACAGATCAGGCCCTTACGTCCACGATGTTGTACCGAAATATAATCCTAATGTAAAACTTAACCTACGCACAGCTCAACTCACTGCTATCCATGTGCATGTCCTGCAGTTGCATAAATGTCCCCAATTACTTCGCTTCCACCACCACCGCTGGTAACGCATTCCATGCATTCACAACTCTGTGTAAAGAAACCTACCTCGGACACGTCCTTTATACATTCCTCCTAATATCTTCACAGTATGACTTCTCATACAAGTCAATCCTGCCCTGGGGAAAAGTCTCTGGCTATTGACTATATCTATTCCTGTCATTATTTTGTACATCTCTATCAGGTCTCGTCTGTTCCTCTTTCTCTCCAGAGAGAAATGTCCGAGCTTATTCAAACTTTCTTCATACAGGAAGTCCTCCCGTCCAGAAAGTATGCTAGTAAACCTTGTTTGCACCCTCTCCAAAACCCCTGTACATTTCCTATAGTATTGAGACCAGGACTGGACACATAATTCCAAGTGTGGTCTCACTGGGACTTGGAGAGCCCTTAAACTCTATTCCCATGTTAATGAAAGCCAAAAAACCATTTGTTTTGTTGACAACCCTATCCACTTGGTTGGCAACTTTGAGGGATTTATGTACTTGCACACCCAGATCCCTCTGTTCCTCCACACTGCCAAGAATCCTGTCTTTAACCCTATATTCAGCATTCAAGTTCGCATTTATTCAGGTTTACCCCTTCTGCCATTTCTCAGCCCAGCTCTGCAGCCTGGAGTAGCCCTTTACATTATCGACAACACTTCCAATCTCTGTGTCATCGGCAAATTTACTAACCCAGCCATAACCCTCCTCATCCAAGTCATTTATAAAAACTACAGAGGCCCAAGAACAGAGCTCTGCGGGACCACACTCCAAACTGTCCTCCAGGCTTTCATCTACAACCACTGTCTGCCTTCTGTCAGCCAGCCAATTCTGAATCCAGATAGACAAATCTCCCTGTATCCCATACTTCCTGACTTTATGGATGAGCCTACCATGGGGAACCCTAACAAATTTTTGAGGAGAAAGTGAGGTCTGCAGATGCTGGAGATCAGAGCTGAAAATGTGTTGCTGGAGAAGCAAAGCAGGTCAGGCAGCATCCAGTGAACAGGAGAATCGACGTTTCAGGCATAAGCCCTTCTTCAGGAACCCTAACAAATGCCTTGATGAAATTCATTTATACCACACCCACTGCTCTACAGTCGTCGACCTATCTTGACACCTCCTCAAAGAACTCAGTAATCACACTATGCTTTGACAAATTATCATTAATCCTTTCCCTCAGAATTATTTCCACAACTTTGCAGACAACAGATGTAAGACTGACTGGTCTGTAATTGCCACCTATTTCCCTTCTTGAAAAGAGGAACATTTGCCTCCTTCTAATTCTCCGGTATGACTCCTGTAGAGAGTGAAGAGGCAAATATCCTTGCCAGCGGCAGAGCAACCTCTTTTCTCTCTTCCTGGAGCAGCCTAGGATAATTCTAGTCTGGCCATGGGGACTTATCAATCTTAATGTTTTCCAAAATTTCCAGCACATCAACTTCATCAATCTTGATCTTTCCTTGCTTTAAAAATTCATGTAAATCCTATCCCTCAGGGTTCATTCCAATAACTTGTCTAGCACCAACGTCAGGGTCAGGCATCTGTAGTTCCCGGGCTTGTCCAAACCGCCTTCCTTAAACAGTAGCACCATATTAACCAACCCCCAGTCTTCTGGCACCTCAGCTGTGACTATCAATAAAACAAAAATCTCAGCAAGGGGCCCAGCAATCACTTCCCTAGCTTCTTACAGAATTTTAGGGTACACCTAACAGATCCTGGGGATTTATCCACCTTTATGCGTTTCAAGACATCCAGTTCCACCTTCTGTGTAATATGAACATTTTTCAAGATGTCACCATCTATTTCCCGACATTCTATAACTCCCATGTCCTTCTCCACAGTAAACACTGATGCCAAATACTCGTTTAGTCTCTCGCCCTCCAACACCCCCAACCGCATCGCCTGCAACTCCACACATAGGCCGCCCTGATGATCTTTGAGGAGCCCTGTTCTCTTTCTAGTAACCCTTTTGTTCTTAATGTATTTATAAAAACCCTTTGGATTATCCTTAACCTTATTGGCCAAAGCTGTGTCCTGTCCCCTTTTTGCCCTCCTGATTTCCCTCTTCAGTATTCTCCTACTGCTTTTATACTCGAAGGATGTTTTGGATTGGAATAAGTGCAAAATATTACATTTTGAAAAAAAAATGCAGGATTTACACTCATTACAAGTCAGGCCATGAGAAGTGATATAGAACAAAGAGACCTCGGTATTCAAATTTTTGAAGTATGTGTCACATGGAGACAGGGTGGTTAAAAATGTGTTTAGCACATTTATCTTCATTGCTCAGACCTCAGAGAATAGGAGTTGGGGCGTTATGTTGGTGTTGTACAGAATGTTGGGGAGGCCTCTTCTGGAATACTGTGCCCAGTTCTGGTTGTGCTATCAAGGGAAGGATATTATTAAACAGGAGCGGGTTCAGAAGAGTTTTACCAGGAGGTTGATGGGAATGGATGGTTTGAATTTTAAGCAATCTGGATAGGCTGGGTCTTCTTTCACTGGAGCGTAAGAGGCTGAGGGGTGACCTTATTAGAGATTTACAAAGTCCTGAAGACTATCAGTAATGTGAACAGCAGGTGCCCTTTCCAGGAGCGGTCGCTTATCAAGAGTGGGTACATATTTTAAAGTGAGAGACGGAAGGCTTTAAAACGAAGTTTGGGATTTTATTTTTTGTTTTTCATAGAGAGTGGTTCACGTGTGGAATAAACTTGTAGAGGAAGTTCTAGCTGTGAATGCAATTACAATTTCAGGATGGCACAGTGGCTCAATGGCTAGCAGGGCTGCCTCACAGCACCATGGACACAGGTTCAATTCCTGCATTGGATGGCTGTCCGTGTGGAGTTTGGATATTCCTCCCCATGTCAACGTGTGTTCCTCCAGGTGCTCCCGTTTCTTCCCACAAACCACAGATATACAGGGTAGGTGAACTGGCCGTGCTAAATTGCCCATAGTGTTCAGGGATGATTAGGTTTAGTGAAATAGTCAAGGGTAAATGTAGAGTAAAAGGGTAGGGGCATGGGATTCTCGTGAGGAAAAAACATTTGGACCCATATATCAATAGGGAATGCTCGGATGGATTTGGACCAAGTGGAGGCCTCTTCTGGAGGCCTCCACTTGGTCAGTTCAAACTGATTAGTTCAGTTCAAAATTATGTTCAACATGGACTGGTTGGACCAAAGGGTCTGTGTCAATGCTGTATAACTTTTGACTCTAACGCTCGCTACCTCTGAAAATTCCTCTATGCTCGGAACTATCCCTGTCAATGCTACCTCATCCAGCCTTACAATTCTTCCATATCTCAATAACTCCTCTCCAGATTCAAAACTCAAAAACCTCTATTACAAATATCTATCTCTGTAATATCCTCCATCCTCACAATCCTTTCCATCTTTCATGTCCTCCAGCTTCATTATCCTCTCTATCTCTATTCCCCTCCCCTCTCTCAAAACTTTGCTATATGTGCCTTTCTTTATTTCCTGCCTTCAGGACACCCAAAATTTATTTCTCACTTGATGATGGCCCTTTCTGATTCCTGAGCTGAGCTTCTGAATTTCCTCTGAAAACTCTCCGTCTCATTTTCCTCCCAAAAACATCGACCAACCAAGTGTCATCTATTCTAGTATCACCTTTTCTGACCTGATGTCCAATAGAGCCTGTCATATTCCTATAATAAACATCTCAGTGGTCTACAGAACAGAAAAAGACTCTGGTGATCCATCTGTGAGAAAGAAAACTACCACCGAACTATCCTGATCTATTTTCCAGTACTTGTGGAAACGTGCCATCTATCACGACATCGCAAGTGCACACTAAATACATCTTAAATGCCACTGGGATTTATGTGTCTCCCACCATTACAGACAGTGAGGTTTATTGCAACTGTTGCTCTATGACGACATCACCCACAGGAACACAGAGCTGCTGGGTCTGTGCAAACCAGAGGTCGCACATACAATGGGACGGATGTCAGGTTCTCTGAGAGGAGGCACAAGAGATTTACTAGGATGGTACAAGGAATGGGGGATTTTAGTTGCAGGGACATGGGTGATAATGGCACATATCAAGAATATCCATCTACAATAGATGGACTCTCCTTTCCAACCTCTCCACTTGCGTGGGCTGGGTAACCTTCAGGTAAAACCCACCACCAGTCATTTCTCCCTAATGAGAGAGCAGCCCTACGGTCTGGTAGGACAACGCTGACTATAACTTTTACACTGTGATGCCACTGTGCCTCGGGGGTGGAGAGAGGGAATGCTGAAGGTGGTGGATGGAACACCACTCAGGCACAGTGCTTTGTCCTGGAGGATGTTGACTTTCTTTAATATTGTTGGGGGCTGCACCGATGCAGGCAAGTGGACACAGTTCCAAAACAATCCTGATGTGTACCTTATAGAGAGCAATCAGAATCAGGGGTTTGGAGAAACAGATTGTTCACCTTGTAACAGAGGAAATTGTGGCTGCACTGTGACAGAGGGGTTTACAGAAGTTATACATTATAATAATCAACCTTTCACTCATTAGCTCATCACAAACTGTTGACAAGACATATATGGCAGACTTGGGGGAGATCTATTGACAGGTTGGTTTGATTCAAAGGAGAACTTTTATGCATCAAATAGGAATGAGCTGGAACAAAATACTCACAACTAAATGCAAATATCCAGGTCCCGATGAATTGAGTAATTCTGTCAGAGTTTGGTGTTACAAATACTGAGGTTACCATCTGAATGTCCACCTGTAATATAGGTTTATAATGTCCGCCACTGTCAGATCAGGTTAGAAACTCACACCATCCCCTCCTCTTGTCCCAGGATGACTGTACACATTACCCCTTGTGGAGACCAGCAGTCAATTCAGGGGGAAATCTATCTGGGTTTCTATGAGTTTCCACCTTGGGACTTCATGTGACTAAACAGGGCAGATCTTTGACACATGGGACAGAATTTTGACACATGGGACAGTGTTAGTGAGATGTGGAGAGCAGGATTTGCTTCTTCTTCTTTCCTTCCGTGCTGCCGCTGTGCCTCATCAACAAGACATGGGGTGTGAAAGGCTCATGCAGCTTGATGGGCAAGTTGTCTCCATTATGACCAATGGGCAGCAAGCTCATCCCAGTCATCCCATAGAGTATCCCGTAAAAGACAGCAACTCTGCATGCTTCCCACTCCCCAGTGTTCCCAGGGAAGGTTTAGAAGAATGATGGGGGAGATCTCCTCGAAAAGGCAGAACAGTAGAGTTCCAAAAGGAATATAAACAGTTTACACAGAGGGATTCGTTGGAGAAGTGGACAACAAGGTGAGATACAGGAGGGGCCAAGGATTGATCCTTGAGGGACACCAAATACAAGGAATTCAGAAAGGAAAGGGAGACTGGAGATGGAGCAGGATTTCCCAACAATCTTGAAGTCAAATATTAGTTAGTAGCAGAATGGCTGAGCTGAACATAACCAGAAAAGACAGAGAGAACAAGGAAAAATACCTGTGAATTGGTGAGGGGCAGTGATGATGATGATGATGAGGAGGAGGAGGAGGAGGAGGAGGAGCCTGACTCCAAAATTGCTATTTCTACATTAGTGAGATCACCCAACCCCACCCTATTCTCAGCTAATTTACTGAAATACTTGTCTATCCCTGTGTTATCTCCAGACTTCATTATCCAAACACAATCCTGGCCAGCCTCCCATATTCAAATTACATGTAATCTCAAGAATATCTAAAACTCTACTGCCCAATTGCTCACTTGTTCGAAAACTTGTTGATCCATCAAAAGGCTCCCATTTACAAGCAACTTAAAATTCTCACTCTTGATGTAATTCCTGGCATGAACATCCGTGTCTCCCTGCACCACACAACCTGTGAGATCTGGACAACTCATTTGCTTTCAGACATCCCAGCGATGCATTTACTCAGTGCTTCACCGGACTGGCTGTTTCTACTGTTGCCAGGGCAACAACGTCTGGAATTCCTATCCTAACACTTTCATATCTGTTTTCCTCCTTTAAGGTATTCCCAAAAGCCTGCTTATTTGGCAAATCTTTTGATTACCTGACCTAATATCCCAATCTGTTGCCTAATGACAACAATTATTCAACGTATTTCTGTGAAATTATAAAATGATAAAAATACAAACGGTTGTTGATTTGCACACACATTGTCAACGTTTCACTGTCGCTGAGTGAATAATCTGTAACATCTCTTACCCAACCACATTGTGGGAGCACCTTCACCATACAAACTGCAGCTGTACAAGGAAGTCAAATATCACCTTCTCCACAGGCAACAGGGCTTTGGCATTGATCGCTGGTACCTGTGGAGGGAGAAACACAGTTGATATTTCAGGGAGTGCAAAATGCATTACAGGGAATGAAAATGTTGCAGAATTTGATGGTCAGAAATGGAAGGAAAATGCACTTTTTTGTTGTAAAAAGGAATTATTCACTGGCAAAGTGATTGTGGAAAATTCAGTCCTTTTAGAGAGCAGCACATTGTCAGGGGTTGGGCAGCAGAGGAAAATTAACTTACAAAAGGTCTGTGAAAGAAACAGTAAAACACTGAACAACCCAACCACCCTGTATCCCAAGACTTTAACTCCCCTTCCCGCTACACCAAGGACATACAGGTCCTGGGCCGCCTCCACCGCCAAATCCCTGGCATCTGATGCCTGGAGGAAGAACGCCTCATCTTCTGTGTTCGGATCCTCCAACCACATGGGATCAATGTGGATTTCACCAGTTTCCTCATTTCCACTCTCTCCACCTTATCCCAGATCCAGCCTTTCAACTTGGCACTGCCCTCTTGACCTGTCCTACATGTCCATCTTTCTTCCCACCGATCGGGTGCTGACTGACCGGGTGTGCTTTTCCAGCATCACACTCTTTGACATTGGAAACATCCTGACTCTGACACTCTGTGTAAATCCTGCCTTATCACTCCCTGTCAGGGAAGGCTGCGCATGCGCCCACAAGCAGCTTGCCCCTCACAAAGTTGGTGGCCACACACATGTCCCGCGGATCCTGCCCCCAATGAACATGGCGGCACTAACTCACGTAATTCACCATTTGAAGCATTTACCAGTTTGCCACAAACACGGGCCTGGGATTTTCAAATTTGTCTTTTCCGATATACACTAAGTTCTGTTGTATGTCTCAGCCCATTACATTAAAATTTGCTTCCCTTCCTGGTCAATAGATCTTTCATTAACCGTGCCCTGCACCTTCACACATTTCCAATGCCTTGGTCACATCAGCACTGTGCTGCCAGTGAAGCTTATCACGTGGTTGAGTATAGTCACACCCCTCATTCACTCAGATTGGTTGGAGAGCCAACTGGTACTGCCTGGTCTTCCAGACCCATCCCCATCATCTTATTGGTCCTGCACTGAGATCAATCACCAGAGGCCCTTTGTGGGCTGGAGCATGCTCAGTGTTTCCTGCTTTTGCTGCTGTTTATCAGGTATAAGAGAGAGGGTTAATTCCTGTTTCTTCTAATGTCAGACATTAACAACAACTTCCTGTATTGTATGGAGCCTTTCACACTGACAATTCTCCTAAAGTGCCTTTATGAATGCTGGAAACGTTGGCTAAAGAGAACAACTTTAAGATACATCTTTGAGGATTACAGAGGCGGTTAGGAATGATATTTAAGAGGATATTTTTTAGATTAGATTACTTAGACAAACCGGCTAAAGAGCAACCCACCCAGACCCATTCTGCTACATCTAACACTACGGCAATTTAGTATGGCCAATTCACCTAACCCGCACATTTTTGAACTGTGGGAGGAAACCGGAGCACCCGGAGGAAACGCACGCAGACATGGGGAGAATGTGCAAACTCCTCACAGCCAGTTGCCTGATGCGGGAATAGAACCCGGGATTCTGGAGCTGTGAGGCAGCAGTGCAAACCATTGTGCCACCGTGCCTCCATTCTGCAGCTGTGTCCTCTGCAGTTCTGCCACACCCAGTTGTGAACGGTGATGGACAATTAAACAACTCATTGGAGGAAGCATCACAGATATCCCCATCCTTACTGATGAAGGGGCCTCACATACCCATGCACCAGATAAGACAACAGCATTTGCAGCAATCTGCAGCCGGAAGTGCAAAGTGGGATGATCCATCTCAGCCTTCTCCAGTGGTTTCCAACATCACAGATGTGAGTTTTAAGCCAGTTTGATTCAGTTTGAATAACATCAAGAAATGGTTAATTAGTGCAAAGGCTACGGGCCCTACCAATATTCTGGCAATAATACTGATGGCTTGTGCTCCAGAACTTGCCACCCAACAAACCAAGTACCACTCCAGCACTGGCACCTACTGATAATGTGGAACATTGCCCAGGCATGTTCAACACAAAAACACAGGGCAATCCAACCCAGCCAATTTCCATCTATCAGTCCACACTGATCAGTAGTAAAGTGATAAAAGATATCATCAACAGAGCTATCAAGCAGCAGCTGCTCAGCAACAGCCAGCTCAGCGACACTCATTTTAGGCTCCACCAGGATCACTCAGCTTCCGATTGTGTTACTGCCCTGATTCACAACCTGACAACCAGCTGAATCCCAGAGGTAAGTTGAGGGTGATAGCCCAGTCCCACTCCAAAACCTATATTTCTAGCTGTGTCCACCCTTGTCTCAGCTCATATACTCTAATCAACCTTGTGTTTTCTCCAGACTTCATTATCTAAACACACTGCTGGCCAGCTTCCCACATTCAACCTCCCTGTAATCTCAAGAAAATCTAAATCTCTGCTACCGAAGTACTCCCTCGTACCAAAACCTGTTGATCCATCAAAAGGCTCCTACTCATAATCAACAACATAGAGCCACAGAGATGTACAGCATGGAAACAGACCCTTCAATCCAACCCGTCCATGCCGACCAGATATCCCAACCCAATCTAGTCTCACCTGCCAGCATCAGTCCCACATCCCTCAATTTAAAATTCTCACCCTGGATTCAAATTCCTGGTTGTGATCATCCCGCGCTCGCTGCAACACACACCATTTGAGATCTCGATAACCCATTCTGTTCGAGACTCCCAATGACCTGTTAATTCATTACTTCACCTGTGTGGCTGCTTTTACAGTTGCCAAAGCAACAAGGTCTGAAAATCTCAGGCAAAACCTCTCAGGTCTGATTTCCTTCTTTAAGACATTCCTCAAAATCTGCTTATTTGGCAATGCTTTTGGTCACCTGACCTAATATCATCCTTCTCTGGCCTCATATTTGAAGTTCCCACTAATACTTTTCTGAAATTACAAGCAGGATAATAAAATTACAAACTGTTCTTGATTTGGACATTATCTTCAAATCATCACTGTCGCTGAGTGAATACCCTGTAATGTCTCTTACCCAACCACATTGTGGGAGCACCTTCGCCACACAAACTGCAGCTGTACAAGAAAGTCCAACATCACCCTCTCCCCAGGCAACAGGGATTTGACATTAATCACTGGTATCTGTGGAAGGAGAAACACAGTTGATGTTTCAGGGAGTGCAAAACGAATTACAGGAAATGAAAATGGTGCAGAATTTGAAAGTCTAAAATGGAAGGAAAATACACTTGCTTATTGGAAAAAAATAATTCTTGGCTGTCAAAGATTTTCCAGAAAAAAATTAAAAAGCAGCACATGGTCAGGGGCTGAACGGCAGAGAAAAAAATAACTTACAAAAATGTCTGTAAAAGTAATCGTAAAATACTAAACAGTCTAAATATACACCCATTGTTCAAGATTGAGGAAGCTAGATATTGACAAAGTGGTCATGAGGGCGCCCAGAGATGAAGCAGAGCAGTATAAGCTGTTATGATCCCACAGTAATAGAGATGTATAGCACCGACACAGACCCTACAGTCTAACTCATCCAAGCCAACCAGGTATCCAAACCTAATCTATTCCCATTTGCCAGCACTTGGCCCAATTCCCTGTAAAAGATTCCTAATCATATCATGTGTCTATTTAGATGCCTTTAACACATTTTAATTGTACTAGCCTCCACCACTTCCTCTGGCAGCTCATTCCACCCACTGGATGAAAGAGTTGCCCTTTTGGCCACTTTGAAATTTTTCGCCGAACACCCTAAAGCAATGCCCTCTACTTCTGGACACTCCTACATCAGGGAAAACACCTTGTTCATTTACTCTACTCATGCCCCTCATGATTGCATAAACCTCCATAACATCACTGCTCAGCCAGTGGTACTCCAGGGAAAACAGTCTCAGCCTTTTATGCCTCACCCTACAGCTCAAATCCTCCAGCCCTAACAACATCCTTCTAAGTCTTTTTTGAACCTTTCAAACTTCACAGCACCCTTCCGATAGGAGGCAGGCCACAATTGCACACAATATTCCAAAAGTGGCCGAACGAATGTCCTGTACAGCGACATGACCTCCCACATCCCATGCTCAATGCTCTAACCAATGAAGGAAAACTTGCCAAACACCTTCTTCATCATCCTATGTACCTGCAACTTGACTTGCAAGGACTATGAACCTGCCGTCCAAGGTCTCTTTGATCGGCAAGCATCTCCAGGGCCTTGCCATTCAGTGTATACGTGCTGCCCTGATTTGCTTTTCCAAAATGCAGCACCTCACATTTATCTAAATTAAACCCCATCTGATCAATATCTCATTGTAATCTGAGGTAACCTACTTCCCTATCCACAATATCTCCAATTTTGTATGATATGCAAACTCATTTACGATACCAAATCATTTAAATGAATGACGACACAAATCCAGAAATAAACATCTATTTTTCTGAGTTTCAATGTGCTCTGAGTCAATCCTGCCCAATGTCTCAGTACCAGGGAAAGGCTGCACATGCGCTTGCTGCATCTTGCCCTCGACAAAGGTGGCGGCCACGCACGTGTCCAATGAGTCGTTGCCCCGAATAATGATGGCGGCGTGCACGCAGGCTTGCAGCCGCGCTGAGGCAATTCCCCGTTTACTGCAAACACGAACCTGGGACGTTCAAATTTGTGTTTTCCGACGTGCACATTTTGTTTGTAAAACCTCTCCGCTCTTAGCAACACGGTTTTTCTCCCGTTTTCCTCTGTTTATTTCTTTCCTTACCGTATCCTTTCGCTCCATAACTTCCTGAGCATTCATTACAGTGACTCTGCACCGCACCCGAAGGTGATCACGCGGTCTTGTTCCGCCCTACATTCACTTTGAATGGTTGGACCAACCTCCCGCCAGGTCCTCCAGCTCCGCCCACCGTCCTTTCATTAGTCCGGTGACATCAGTCACCCGGGGTCCCTTTGTTGGCTCGAGCATACGCAGTGCGTCCTGCGTTTGCTGATATGTTGGGTAATGTGAGAGTTTACTGAGGGGAAGGACTCCCTTTGTGTGAGCTCTGCAGTAGATTTCCTTTATTCATGGAGGGAATTGTCTGCCTTCTCATGACTGCATAGTTGTGATTGTTGAATCAATGCCATCTGAATCGATACATAAACACCCCATTTTTACTCGTTCACAACATCTGAGATCTTTACACATTATATCACGCTCTTCTTTGGAGACAACAAAGTATGAAATGAAGCCTCAAGGAATCGGAGCAGGAGTAGAGCATTCATCCCCTCCAGCTTGTTCCCCCATTCTATCAGATCATGGCTGGGCCAACCCAGACCTCAACACCTCTTTTATGCTTGATCTGCATAGCCCTCAACTGCTCAATATTTCAAAAATCTATCTGCCCTCTTTTAAAATAATTTGAGATAGAATCATAGATTCCCTACTGTGTGGAAACAGGCCCTTCAGCCCAACAAGCCACACTGACGCTCCAAAGAGTAACTCAACCATTCCCCTTCCACATTTAACTTTCACAATTGTTTGGGCTAGAAAATTATAGCCATTCACAGGGAAAAAATTCTTTACATTTTTTTAAAATAAAGGTTCCTTTATGTAATGTCCCCTGGTTTGAGATTTCACTGGTTCGAGAAGATCGAGTCAACATCTACCCTGTCAAGCGCCTCAATGTTATTTTTTTACATAAGATCACCCCTTATTTATCAAGATTCTATTGAATAATGTCCTAACCTGCTTATCTATTCTTGGTAGGTCAACCATTTCATCCTCGAAGCAGCTAAGTGAATCCTTTTTTAAATGGTCACAAATGTTGGTTTATCCTTTATTAAATATGGGAGCTAGCATCGTATATACAGCACTCCAAGTCAGGTCTCAGCAACAACCAGTGTGGTTAACCAATTCTCAGTCCATGCTAAGTATGATTCCCCTCTCTTAAGTCCATGCGGACTCTGTCCAATCCTGTCATTGTTCTGTAAGAAACTTGACTGTACTCCAATGTAGTTAGTAAATGTATCTGTATATATTTTCAAAAATCGATCACTTGTAAATGCTGGACCCATGCAATATCAATGAATTAGTGACTCTGAATTTGGGTTATAATTTTTTTTGTTAATTCCTTTTCATACTGTGTTATGCAGACAGCACGAAGCGAGCACTCTTAACTGTGAGTAACTTTGAAAACAATATATTTTAAAAATGACATCCCAAAATGCTGCCTCATTATTGTGCAAGGAGGATTTCGCATTCAGTAGTTTGCAGATAAAATTGAACAGATGTTTGCTGCAATTTGGCCAGATTGAAGATTACACCAAAGTTGCAACTCTACTCTCAAATGTTTACCTTGCCACTGCCCAAGGCGATACTGTTGGGACGTCACTTTGCCATTCTTGTTCACCAACTTTATATCCAGGTTTAATGCTACAGTCATTCTCGTGCTTGTAATTTTTGACAACTTCTCTTTTAGGTACATATGTAATTACCATACTGAAATGTTGCACTGAATGGTACCAAATCTGAGATTAGTCTCTAATCTGATAGTAACATGCTCTGACCCTTTTACGTATGTATTGGCATAAGTCTATGCCAG
The DNA here is from genome assembly GCF_037043375.1 of Chiloscyllium plagiosum. Taxonomy (NCBI): domain Eukaryota; kingdom Metazoa; phylum Chordata; class Chondrichthyes; order Orectolobiformes; family Hemiscylliidae; genus Chiloscyllium; species Chiloscyllium plagiosum. Next base: position 77,948,531 of record NW_028270158.1, read on the forward strand.
TTATTTTTCTGAAGCCTATGATTCCTGATGAAGGGCTTATGCCCAAAACATCGACTCTCCTGCTTCTCAGATGCTGCCTTTGCTTGCAGTGCTTTTCCAGTATGACACTTTTCGACACTGAAATCCAGTTTCTGCGTCGTCACTTTCTCCTTTGAGTCGATTAAACCAAGAATAATTTTTATTGATCAAAGTGCAATAGGAACCAAATCATGAAATTCAGATATCGCACATTTACCCTAATTCTGTGAAGGCTAAGACATTAGCAAATTATTGTCAGTAATTGAAACCATACTGACAAACTCGTGCAGTATCAGTGATTCAGTAACCTTGTATTATGCAGATCGCTGAAATAGTCATTTTTGCACCCACCTTACCCATCTCCTCCTGTTGATTTGTTGTTCTTTTCAAACTTCATGTAATGCCATTCAACTGTTGTTAGGTTACACAAAGCTGTGCCATGGGGCAGTACCAATTGGGTCATTACACACCTTTCCAAATTCTACTTTCCTTCTGCTTTGCCTGTATGTTGTAATTCGCGAGTACAAGATCATTGACCAGAAAGATTAATACTGCCTGACCTTTAGAGTGTTTCCAGATATAGCACAGCTGCAGTATTTTGTTTTGCACTCAGCTATTTGTTGTTCTCACTTGTTTCTTTGTGAAAGATTACAAAATTAACTTGGATGAATGAACTTACGATTTCTTTAACCAATGTTGGGAGAAAAAACGTCAGTGTTTTAAGTGCTAATAAAGTAAAATAAACTGATACTCAGTAGAAAGGGGTTAAGATGGATATGGAACAAATGCTGGCAAATGGGACTAGATTAATTTAGGATAACTGGTCTACATTGGCAAGTTGGACTGAAGGGTCTGATTGTGTGTTGTACAATTGTGACTTCATTCTCTCAATTATTCAAGAAGTTGAATACTTCGAGGAGGAAAAGGATTTATGCATAAAATGCACCTGAAATGGTTATTGAGGTATATCAAACTCACATTGTTTCATTACTTTTTCCTCTGGATTCTTCAATGACCAAACTTGTTTTGTTATCTGAATAACTATCTATCATGTGATTTATTTCGTACAAAATATTTCGTTAAGATCTAGTGAACTATTAAGAAGTGTTCATCTTTAAAATTTAAGCAGTTTGATTATTAAGCAAGAAAAGGTTAGCGATTTACTCCCATTGAATCATTGCTCTATCTTTTCTGAGCACTGAATATATGGAAGTCAATTCTGAAGGAAAAAATCCTAGTCAGTAATGTTCCCACATTTGTGGACTAATTGCTTCTGGTCAATCTTCAGGCTATAGAGGCTAAGAAAGAAATGAGTTGGCCAAAGTTGGAAACATCATTCGGATGGACTGTGCTCATTGGGGAAACTTGCAGGATCTCTAGAAGAAACACGTGATTCAGAGAGTATGCAATAAACCTGAACATTGTTTTTTTTTCCATAGAGCTTGGGACCTGTCTGGAGCATCACCGAAGTTAGTATTGTTTGTCAAATTTCCAAACTTGCCAAATTATTGTTGCTAAATGCAGGTGAAACTATCAAAATACATTTCACACTCCCCAGCTAGGAATCTGGTTCCTGTTTGTCGGTCCATACATTTCTATGGATAAGAGATATTTTAAATGTGAGCACTCCATTTAACTATTTGAATTCATCATTGAAGTATTTAAGTCATCTTGCATTCTTAATTTTCGAATTACTCAATGTGATTTTTTGTCCCCCCTGAATTTTCCAAGCACTGGGCAGTTCTGGAATATTCCAAATATTTACAATAGATGCATTTACACTATTGAGGCAACCTGGCAGATTTGAATACCATTCAGGTCGTCAAAAACAATACATAAATAATGTTTTGAATTGCTTACTGTACACCAACAACGTAACCCAAGTACTATTCAAACCACAGATAGTCTCCCAAGGATTCCAAAATCTAAACAGTGCATCCCAGATATGCTCACTATCACCATCTGGGAGCAATGTCCCAAAATGCTCCCAGAATTTAGAAAGCACACACACTGCCCTCCAAAGCTAAATCTGCTGTCACAGGCTTCACTGCTATTGCATACAATGATATTTATTGTCCAGTTCTTTAACGTGACAATGATTTTACAAACAATTTATATAATACTTTAAATCCTGAAGAAATGTGATGTCAGCCCTTTGTAGAAGTGAATGGAAAGTGTGATGTTTGCTTGACCTTTGGCTCTATGTATCAGACCGAACTGAACCTTTCGCAAGATGTGGGATGTTTCCCACACACTTTGTTTAAAAAAGCAAAGATTATGCTCTGAGGTTTAAATGTTCAATCAGGTTTAATAAAAATCCTTCCAAAAATTGAGAGTTTGATTTCAGCTCCTTTAAAGAGACATGTTCTCGGCCTTCAATTTTGTGACATATGATCATTCTTTGGTAAAGGTGGCTGTGTGCAACACTGCAGGATGTTGTACTGAAGTGCCTCATTGGGTGGATGAGCTTTATTACTGGTGTAACTCGGCTAATTTTGAGATGGAATGTCAATTTGAGTTAAATCTTGTTTTTAAACCGAGGCGTGCTTGTGTAACTCGAGTGTGGAAACTATGCTCGTGTTTGCATTGAACCTTTCACATTTGAAGATCAATATTTTTCCGATGTGCTTTGTAAATAAAGCTCAATATCGAAAGCACAGTGCTGGAAAACCGCAGTTCCAGCAGCATCTCTGAGGGGAATAAAACATTGTAATTCAAAGTCTCATGACCTTTTGTCCGTTCAGACGAAGAGTCAGTAAACTTGAAATGTAACATGTTTTTCTCTTCACCGATGCCCTCAGAACTGCTGAGATTCTCCAGCACTTTGTTTCTGGGGTTCAGATCTCCAGCACCTGCAGTTTATTGTTTTGATATCGATCATATGATTTGATTTGGGGAGCGAGCCGCAGCAACTGTGATCAACTGGGATAAAACTCCCCAACCATGGAAAACAAACACACTGTTCTTTATACTTTGCAAAACACGACTGTAAATAAGAAATGAAATTAAGCTAAGTGCAAGATGGCATATCACGGGCCTTGTCTCAAACCTGCTACTCATCTTTGAGGACTGACCTGTCAGAATTGTGTTTGCTCTCTTCCTTTGAGATCACAGTCCACAAATGTCCCAGTTCCAATTCCTGGGCCAGGCCCGGTTACCACATTGCAATGGGGTGGGGAGCTTTGTGTCAGCCTGAAGTTTTTGTTAAGAGCAACATTGCAGGTTGAAGTTGACGGTTTTGACTAATATTGCGTCATCAAACTTGGAGGAAATCCTTCCGAATGTATTGATTAACTGCACTGAGCCTGTTTACATGCAGCCCTGTTAGTAGTGCTGTAATATTATAAGTTAAGAATCACACAGCACCAGATTATTGTCCAACAGGTTTAATTGGAAGAACACGAGCTTTCGGAGCGCCGTTCCTTCATCAGGTGATTGTGGAGGGCATAATTCTTAGGCACGGAATTTATAGCAATAATTTACAGTGTGATGTAACTGAAATTATCTATTAAAAAATACCTTGATTGTCTGCTGAGTCATTCACCTGTTCAAATACCATGATAGTTTCACTTCTTTCATGTGTAAATCACAAAATCCTTTTTAAAAACTTGCATTCCTGACAGTGGCACACCCAATCACTCACTGTATTATTCACTGCACAGTCTCAACAAAGGAATGAAACTGGATGAACCACATTACATCTACCAATGCACCAGAAAATACAACAACACAATCAGCCCTCTTGACCCTGCAACTTCTGCCTCACTGTGGGCCAACAACAGCAGCAGAACTGCTGTTTATGGAGTTCAACATGGATAAATGCGAGGTGATGCATTTTGAAAGGTTGAATTTGAAAGCTGAGTACAGGATTAAGGATAGGATTCTTGGCAGCGTGGAGGAACAAAGGGATAATGGTTTGCAGGTACATAGATCCCTTAAAATGGCCACCCAAGTGGTCAGGGTTGTTAAGAAAGCATATGGTGTTTTGGCTTTCATTAACAGGGGGATTGAGTTTAAGAGACGTGAGACCTTGTTGCAGCTCTATAAAACTTTGATTAGACCTCACTTGGAATACTGCGTCCACTTCTGGTCACCCTATTATAAGAAAGATGTGGATGCTTTGGAGAGGGTTCAGAGGAGGTTTACCAGGATGCTGCCTGGACTGGAGGGCTTACCTTATGAGGAGAGGTTGACTGAGCTCGGACTTTTTTCATTAGAGAAAAGGAGGAGAAGAGGGGACCTAATTGAGGTATACAAGATAATGAGAGGCATAGATAGAGTCGACAGCCAAAGCCTATTTCCCAGGGCAGTAATGACTAATGTGAGGGGTCATAGTTTTAAGCTAGTTGGAGGAAAGTATAGAGGGATGTCAGAGGTGGTTTTTTTACGCAGAGAGTTGTGAGAGCATGGAATGCGTTGCCAGCAGCAGTTGTGGAGCCAGGGTCATTGGTGACATTTAAGAGACTCTTGGACATGCATATGGTCACAGAAATTTAAGGGTGCATACATGAGGATCAGTGGTCGGCACACATCGTGGGCTGAATGGCCTGTTCTGTGCTGTACTGTTCTATTTTCTATGTTCTAACTGTACTCCAGCCCAATCTGAAATCTCATGGCTTGGTATATCCCCCATTCAACCATTAACATCAAGCCAGGGGATCAACCCTAGTTCAATGGAGAGGTCCACAGCGCATGCCAGGAGCAATACCAGGCATACCTAAAAATGTGGTGCCAACCTGGTGAAGCTACCCAACCCGCATACCAAACAGCACAAGCAACACCAAATAGAACTGTATGATCCAACAACCAATGGATCGGATCTGAGCTCTGTAGTTATGCCACACCTAGTCAGGAATGGTGATGGGAAATTAAACAACTCACTGCAGGAAGCATCGCAGATATCCCCAACCTTACTGATGGAGGGGTCTCACAACCCATGCAATAGACAAGACAACAGCATTTGCAGCAATCTTCTGCTGGCAGTGCCAACTGGATGAGCCTTCTCCATTGGTCCCTCACATCACAGATGTGAATCGAATTGGTTTAAAACTTATTTCAAATCAGATCAAGAAATGGAGAAGTAGTGTGAAGGCTGTCGGCCCTGCCAACATTATGGCAATAATACTGATGGCTGTGCTCCAGAAATTGCTGCCCACCAGACAAGTACTGCTCCAGCACTGGCACCTACTGCCATTGTGGAACATTTCCCAGGGATGTTCAACACAAAAACGCAGGACAGCGCCAATCCAGCCAATTTCCCTCCATCAGTCGACACTCGCTCAGCAGTGAAGTGATGGAAGGTGTCATCAACACTACTGTCACGCAGGTGCTCAGCAATAACCTTCTGTGACACCAAGTTTGGGTTCTGCCAGGGCCATTCAGCTCCTGATCTTGTTACAGAATCAATTCACAAGCTGACAAACAGCTGAATTCCAGAGGTGAGGAGAGGGTGATAGCCCAGTCCCACTCCATGACCACGATTTCGACTTCAGTGATATCACCTGACCTCACCACAGTCTCAGCTCATTTACTGAAACTCTCATTCATTCAGTTTGTAAACTCTAGATTTCATTATCTAAACCCACTCCTGGCCAGCATCCCACAATTACCCTCCCTATAATCTCCAGAATATTGAAAACTCTACCGCCCAAGTGCTCACTTTTACCAGAACTTGCTGATCCATCAAAAGGCTCCCATTTATAAGCAACAATAATTTACTTTCACATCCTTGACTTAATTCCTGGCTGTAATCATTCCTATCTTCCTGCAACACACACCCTTTCATATCTCCATAACTCATTTTAGTTTAGACTCCCAATGATGTGTTTATTTTTGAGTTCAGCTGTGTGACTGTTTCTATAGATTCCAAGGCAAAACGGTCTGGAATTCCCACCCTCGAAGATCTGCTTTCTTCTTTTAAGGCATTCCTGGAAAAATGCTTATTTGGCAATGGTTTTGGTCATTGGACATAATATTCTCCTGCTGTGGCCTTATGTCAAAAGTTCTCAATATTTTTGTGATATTAAAAACATATTTATTTGTACAGATATCTTCTACTTTTCACTATCGCTGAGTGAATAATCTGTAATGTCTCTTGCCCAACCATGTTGTGGGAGCACCTTCACCATTCAAACTGCAGCTGTACAAGGAAGTCAAACATCGCCCTCTCCACAAGCAACACGACTTTGGCAATGATCACTGGTATCTGTGGAAGGAGAAATACACATCATGTTTCAGGGAGTGCAATATGAATTATAGGGAGTGAAAACGGTGCAGAATTTGACTCTCAGAAATGGAAGAAAAATCCACTCACTATTGGTAAAAAGAATTCTTGACTGTCAAAGATATTGTGGAAAAAAATAACCTGATAATGGAGCAGCATTCGGTCAGGAGTCGGTCAACAGTGGACAATCCATTTATAAAAAGGTCTGTGAACGTAGGAGTAAAATACTAAACATGGCAAAAATACACATGTCAGACTGAGGAAGCTAGATAATGAACAAGTGGACATCAAGGAGCCCAGAGGTGAATCAGAGCAGTGTTCACTTTTATGATCCCACAGTCAGAGATGTCTAGCACAAAAACAGACTCTTCAGTCCAACCCATCAATGCAAACCAGATATTCTAACCTAAACTATTCCCATTTGCCAGCACTTGACCGACATCCCTCTGAACTCTTCCTATTGAAATGACTTTTAAATGTTACAATTTTGGTTGCCCTTTAGGCTCCTTTTGAATTTTCCCCTCTCACCCTAAACATATATATCCTCTAGTTCTGGGCTCCACCACCACAGGGTAAGCACCTTGTCTATTTACGCTATCCATGCCCCTCACGATTTTATAAACCTCTTCAACATCACACCTCAGCCTATGACACTGCAGGGAAAATGGCCCCATCCTATTATGCCTCTCCCTGCAACTCAAATCCTCCAAACCTGGCAACATCCTTAAAAAATCAATTCTCAAACCTTTCATGTTTCAGTGCCTCTTTCTGATAAGAGGGAGACCAGAATTCCAAAAGTGGCCCAACCAATGTCCTGTACAACTCCTTTATTCAATGCTCTGACCAACGAAGGGAAGAATCCCAAACAATTTCTTCACTATCCTATCTACCTGTGACTCTACTTTCAAGGAACTATGAACATGCACTCCAAGGTCTCTTTGTTCAGCAAGACTCTCCAAGACCTTACAATTCAGTGTGAGTCCTGCTCTGATTTGGTTTTCTAAAATGCAGCACCTCATATTTATCTTAATTAAACCGTATCTGCCACTCCGCAGTGACGGGCAATTCTCACTTTAAACCTACTGGCAGATTCGTTTCCCCCTAACACAACTTAGAAGCCGTGGCCCTGATGCCAACTCCCTTTTGTGTCGAGCTGGTACAAATGGAATCCCCACGGTATTGTTGGGCATGATGGTGGGCTCACATCACATCGTCTCCATCACATCCCAGGCAAGGGGCACCGAGGGTCCCTCCTTTACCTCCGCCTGTAACCAGCTCAGATGCTGAAACTAACCTGTGTGATTTACTGCAATACCCACTTGTCCTGTCATCTTCAATAATCTGTTCTGATATACACTCTGGGCCTTCTGTTCCTGCACCTCCTTTATAACAGTACAACCTGTTTTATATTGTCTTTCAATGTCCTTCCTCCCAAAGAGCATCACCTCACACTGCGCTGCATTGATCCTCATCTGCCATACACCTGAACACTACACCAACATTTCACTTTACTGTTGGAGTTCCACACCGTCCTCAACAAACTTCACAATTCTTTCAGGTTTGGTATCTGCAAATATTGAAACTGTCATACAGTCACACTCCACCCAAAAATACTGACACACACCAGGCAGAGCGAGTGAAATATTGACACACTCTCCATGTCTGTATTACTGTCAATGTATAGTGAGTGCCTCTATGTGTCTGTATTCGTGTGTGTATCTGTGTGGGGCAGGTCTGGAAGTCTCTGTGATGTTTAAAGTGATGTAATATCTCACGATATGGGTTCTGAGTAAGGATCACTCGATTCAAAACGTCAACTTTCATTTTTGTCCAAAGCTGCTTCTAGAGCTGCGGAGATTTCAGTTGTTGTCAATCTCTGTTGTACCCCCATCCCGATCCCCCATCCCACTGTAATCGTGATGCTGAAATGTGTACACGATCAGGGATTCAGTCTGGGAGGGAGAGAGGGAGGGCAGCAGCTCACAGCACAATCCAACCTGAATTTTGATTGCGCCAAGCCCAGACACACACGCATACACACGCGGGTGAACATACACACACGCACATGCACATGCACACACTAGGTTGGTTTGGAGATGATTGTCATTGTACTTAGGCCCTCAGAGTGGAACATGTTCATGTGCAGGAATGCCTGCGCTCCTTCTGCAATGTGGAAATGGTTTGTCACTGGGTAGTATTTACAACACACAGTGTAAACATTAAAGTATATTTCCAGTGCAATTATATCCAAGCAATTCCGAGTGAGCCACTTTCCAAGGCAATGAGATTAATTTTAATGCACTTCCAGTAACTTGGAATTTTTAATGTTTTACTCTTACATGTGAGAAAGGATGGGAAAGACCTAAACCAGACCAACAGAGTGTGGGATTGTATCACTTTAAAGAAAAGTGGGAAAGGGAAAAGAAGGGAGAGTGGTTTTGACCCAGTTTCAGTGATTCACACCAAAAACAAGAAGAGTTTCCATTGACCAGAGATGCACAGACAATGATCCACACAGTAATGCAGAAACACGTGTAAATAGCACAGAGCGATAGACATGCACACAGAGGTTAACAGAGACATATATAGAAACACAGGAATAGACCAACACGAACAGAAATATGCAGACATAGACTTGGACATGCAAACACACATAGAGTCATCGAGTTATACAGGGTATTTGCAAACAGGCCTATCGGCCCATAAAGTCCCTGCTGACCATAATCCCAAACTAAACCAGTCCCACCTGCCTGCGCTTGGCCCAGATTTGTCCAAATGTTTTCTTATTCTTGAACTTAATGCTTAATTCTTGTACTTAACCAAATGCGTTTTAAATGCTATAACTTTACCCACAATCTATCACTTCCTCAGGAATTTCATTCCCTTCAAGAACCACATGCTGTGTAAAAAATGAATCTCCTCACAGGTAATGATCAGTTGGACCAATAAATTTGTAGGAAGCTAAGGAAGTGATTGTTGGGTCCCTTGCTGAAATGTTGTTTTCATCAATAGACACAGGTGAGATGCTGGAAGTCATGAGTTTGACTAAAGTTTTGCTATTAAAGAAAATGGAAAGAAAAATCCAAGAACTATAGATTGGGGAGCCTGACATCAGCGGTGGGCATGGTGTTGGAGGGAATCATGAGTTACCTGATTTACATGCATTTGGAAAGGCAAGGACTGCTTAGGGATAGGCACAAGTGAGGATTGCAGATGCAGGAGATCAGAGTCGTGATGAGAGTGGTACTGGAAAAGCACAGCAGGTCAGACAGCAGCTGACGAACAGGAAAATCGGCGATATGGACAAAAGCTCTTTATCTGGATAGTGAAATAGAGTTGTGTGGATAATCATGTCTCACTAATTTGATTTTGTTTTTGTTGAGAAGTAACGGACAGGATTGATGATAGCAGAACACTGGATGTGACTGATATGGACTTCAGTTCCGCATTCGATTTTGCTTCACATGGAGACTGGTTAGCAAGATCAGATCACATGGAATACAGGGAGAATTACCCAGTTGGATATAGAACTGTCTCAAAGGTAGAGGACAGAGGGTGGTGTTCGAGGTTTGCTTTGCAGACTGGAGGCCTGTGACCAGTGGAGGATCACAAGGATCATTGCTGGGTCCGCGCCTTTTCGTCATTTATATAAATGATTTCGATATGAACATAGGAGAGTTAGTAAGTTTGCAGATGACATCAAAATTGGAGGTATAGTGGCCAGCAAAGAAGGTTACTTCAGATTACGACGGGATCTTAATCAGATGGGCCAATGGACCGAGGAGTGGCAGACAGAGTTTAATTTAGATAAATATGAGATGCTGCATATTGGAATGGCAATCAGAGCAAGACTTGTACACTTACTGGTAAAATACTGGGGAGTGTTGCTGAACAGAATGACCTCAGAACAAGTTTATAGTTCCTTGAAATGGATTTGCAGGTAGATAGGACACTGAAGAATGTACTTGATATGTTAATGGTTAAGTGCATTGTGTATATGCGTTGGGAGACTGGATTGCGACTGTACAGGACATTGGTTCGGCCACTTTTGGAATACTGAATGGAATTCTGATCTCCCTGCTCTGTAGGAAGGATGTTGTCAAACTTGAAAAGGTTCAAGAAGGGCTTACACTGAGGTTGCCATGGTTGGAGGGTTTGAGTTACAGGGAGAGACTGAATACGCTGAGCCTGTTTTCGCTGGAGCATCAGAGGGTGAGGGTTGATATTAGATGTTAGTAAAATCATGGGTGCAATGGATAGCGTGAATAGCCTAGTTCTTTTCCCTAGGGTAGTGGAGTCAAAAACTAAATGGCAAAGATTTAAGGTGGGATAGGAAAGACAAAAACGGGGTCTAATCGGCAACATCTTCATGTAGAGGATGGTCCATGTGTAATGAGCTGCCACAGGAAGGTATTGAGGGTGGCACAATTACAACATTTAACAGACATCTGGATGGACAGATGAATGGGAAAGGTTTAGATGGAAATTGACCAAATGCGAGAAAATGGGAGGAGAATAATTTTTGCTATCTGCTTAGCATGGACATGTTGGACCAAAGGGTCTGTTTCCATGCTATACAGCTCTATGACGCTATGTCCTTTAAGAAACTTCCTCCACTTATCTTAAAACAATTCCTCACTCGAGGAAAAACCTCTGCAAGGCTACCTCTCAGCCTCCTACACTCCAGTAGAAAATGTACGAGTCTGTTGAGCCTGTCCTTATAATTCAAACACTTCATTCCCAGCAACATCCTGATAAACCTCTTCTGAACTCTCCCGAACTTGATAATAGTCTCGATATAACAGGGCGACCAGAACTGCACACAGTCCTCCAGGACACGCCTTACGAATATCCTGTGCAACGTCAACATACCGTCCCAACTCCTGTACTCAAAGGACTGTCCACTGTTATTTGTCATTTATGTAAATGATTTGGATGTGATTATAGGAGATATAGCTTTTAAATTTGCAGATAGACACGAAAATTAGAGGTGCAGTGAACAGATAAGAACGCTACCACAGAGTCAAATGGAATCTTGTTCAGATGGGCCAATGGACTGAGGAGTGGCAGTAGAACATATATTTAGATAAATGCGAGGTGCTACATTTTGGAAAAGGAAATCAGAGCAGGACTTATACACTTAATTATAAAGTCCTGGAGAGTGTTGCTGAACAAAGAGATCTTGGAGTACAGGGTCATATTTCCTCGAAAGTAGAGTTGCAGGTAGATAGGATAGTGAAGCAGGTGTTTAATATGCTTTCCATTATTGTTCAAACCACTGAGTACGAGAGTTGAGAGGTTACATTGCGGCTGGACATGATATTGGTTAGGCCACTTTTGCAATATTGCGTACAATTCTGGTCTCATTCCTATCGGAAAGATGTTGTGAAACTTGGAAGGGTTCAGAAAAGATTTACAAAGATGTTGCCAGAGCTGGAGGATTTGAGCTGTAGGGAGAGCCGGAATAAGCTGGGGCTGTTTTCCCTGAATCATTAGAGGCTGAAAGGTGAATTACAGAGGTTTATAAAATCATGAGAGGCATGCATAGGGTAAATAGACAATGTCTCTTCCCCGGGGTGGGCGAGACAACAACTAGAGGGCATAGGTTTAAGATGAGAGTGGAAAGATTTCAAAGGGACCTCAGTGGCAATTTTTATACATAGACGGTGGTATGTGTATGGAATGAGTTGCCAGAGGCTGGTCAAATTAAAGTATTTAAAAGACATCTTGATGAGTATATAAATAGGAAGGATTCAGAGGGATATGGGCCATTTTTGGCAAAATTGACAAGATTAGGTTAGGCTATCTGGTCGACATGGACAAGTTGTACCAGAGGGTACGTTTCCGTGCGGTACATCTCTATGATTCTATGTCTATATAATGAAGGGCATCAAGTCAAACACCTTCATAACCACCCTGTCTATGAATGAAGCAAACTTCAATGAATTATGCCCGAACCCCTAGGTTGCTCTGTTCTACAACACTACCAATGACTCAGCATTCGTGGGCGGCACGGTGGCGCGGTGGTTAGCACTGCTGCCTCACAGCGCCAGAGACCCGGGCTCAATTCCCGCCTCAGGCGACTGACTGTGTGGAGTTTGCACATTCTCCCTGTGTCTGCGTGGGTTTCCTCCGGGTGCTCCAGTTTCCTCCCACAGTCCAAAGATGTGCAGGCCAGGTGAATTGGCCATGCTAAATTGCCCGTAGTGTTAGGTAAGGGGTAAATGTAATGTTATGGGTGGGTTGCGCTTCGGTGGGGCGGTGTGGACTTGTTGGGCCGAAGGGCCTGTTTCCACACTGTAATGTAATCTAATCTATTTAATTGTATACGTGTTTCTTTTAGTTTGTTTTACCAAAGTACAATCCCTTGCGTTTATCAACATTAAACTCCATTTGCAATTCTTTAGCCCAGTGAGTGATAATACTGGGGAAGGAAGGCTGGAAAGTAATCAGTTACCTTGTACCATTTAATGGTTTTAGGAAGAGGGCAGTCACACGTGAGAGCTGGGAAACAGTGATCGGCGTTTCAGGCCAGAAATTATGCCCTGTTTTTGTCTCTGATGTTCAGTATTGATATCTATTCGAGTTACTTCACAGTGCAGTGTGGGTCTGCAGGATTTCATTCCCTCATTTTGCAAACTACAGATAATAGCCATTTTATCTGGAAATAATAGCCAAGTATTTAAAGATGTTCATAGTTTATCTCGAAGGCAGAGCACATAAACTCGACATCCTACTGTTGAGGCAAGTATCTTGCATTTTTTAACAACGTTGTTATTTTAACTGGGTAATTCAGTAAAGTGAATCAGATTTCAATGGATCCATGCCGATCTGAAAGCTGGCATTTAAAGTTTAAAAAAATTGGGCATGGTTTAGATATTGTGTAGTCGGTAGTATCCCTGCCTCTGAGGCAGAACTCTGTATTCTATTCCAATTCCTGAACTTGTCTGGTAGTGTCCCTAGCTCGAGACCAGATTGTCTGGATTCAGGTGCAGCATGACAAGAAAGGCTGATGAACAAACACACAGGAGAATAATGTTGCAACTTATGGGGCTATTGTGGAGATGTGGTACTGTCCTTAACTCTGGCCCTCTAAATTCCAATCCTACTAGGGGTGCTTTATAATATGCCTAAACGCGTTGACTAAAATGATTTTAAAATTGTGGTTTGATCTTGGTGAAAGAGGTGTCATTATCGAATTTCACAACTTAAGCCCCAGATGACTGAAAGCACAGACCCTGAGTGGGAGGCACATTTGCACATTCTAGAGGTTTATAAATTCAGGAAGTGCATGTATAGGAGTGAGTAGTGAAGATCGTTTCCCCATGATTGGAAGTCCAACATTAGAAGGCATAGATTTAATGTGAGAGGGGAATGATTTTAAAGTGACCTCGGGACAACTTTTACACTCAGAAAGTGGAGCGTGTACATAATGAACTGCCAGAAGAAGTGTTGGAGGTTGGTATAATTACAACAGTTAAAAGGCACCCAGATTGATATATTAATATGAAGGATTTAGAGAGCTGGCAAATAGATTAGATTCCCTACAGTATAGCACAAGTCCACACCAATCCTCTGAAGAGTTACCCACCCAGAAGCATCTCACTATATTTACCCCTGACTAATGCACCTGACATTATGTGTTATTTGGCATGGCCAATTCACATAACCAGCACAACTTTGGACTGTGGGAGGAAACCCACGCATACACAGCGAGAATATGCAAATTCCACAAAGTCTGTCACCTGAGCCAGCAATCAAACCCAGGTTTGTTGGTACTGTGAGGCAGTAGTTGCTAATCACTGAGCCACTGCACCAACCCAAGTAAGGCACGATTAATTTCAGAAATCAGGTTGGCACGGACGAGTTGGTCAAAAGTGTTTGCTGCCGTGCTGTACAACTCTTAAGATTCATCAAGTCATTTGATCTAGTTCCCTGTGTAATCTTCATTGTCCACTATATAGCCACACTTGGTTTTATCCACAATCTTTCTAACCACGCCTTCTACAATTATCATCTGAATCATTTGCCTAAATGTCAAACAAAAATGGATTGTCCCTGTAGAACACCACGTGCACAGTGTCACAAAGCTGGTCCCTTTTCTCTAAAAGCTTCCTTTTCTCAAAGATACTGTTTCCTTGATGTTTTATTTCCAGAGGGGTCATAAATAGTTCCCGGCTCCAAGGTGATTGGTTTGGTACAGAAATTAAACGGTTTTGTGATTAAAGGTATAATGAAAGGGGAGTGGTCAGCTCTCGAGGTGAGCAGTTCAGTCCTGAACCAGTTTGTAGTTTAGCTGTGTGGACAGGCTCTCTCTCTCTCTCTCTCTCTCTCTCTCTCTCTCTCTCTCTCTCTCTCTCTCTCTCTCTCTCTCTCTCTCTCTCTCTCTCTCTCTCTCTCTCTCTCTCTCTCTTCTCTCTCTCCCCTCTCTCTCTGTCTCTCTCTCTCTCCTTCTGCCCTTCTAACTTTAACCTATAAGCATTTGTTCCATTTGTACTGTTTTTAAGGGGGGTTTGCTTATTGGGATGGCTGTGCACTTCCAGAACAGCTAATTAAGTCTAGCTTGAATAGATTGAGTTCTTAAGGGTTTCTTTATTGTGTTGTTTGTGTTTCATTATGTAGTTTTGTGAATTTTCTTTTTGTCTATTTTAAAACCTGATAATTTTCACTGTGCACTTTCTGAAACAAATTACAAAGTTATGGTCTGCGCTGCCTGCTCAAGAATATTTTGAGCGGCCTTGTCTAGTCCATAACAACAGGCCTCCAGTTTGAAAAACACCCCTCCTCAATAATGCTGTCTCCTGCGATTAGTTAAACACACGCACGCATACACAGACACTTACACGACACACACACACACTCACACATACACATGCACCCAGACACACACACAGAGACACACAGACATACACAGACACACACACACACACAGACAACACATGCACACAAACACACACGGACCCACAAAGAAACGCAAACACACCAAAAATACACACACACACTGTCAGACACACACACACAGACACACACGTGCATGCGCGTGCCGCACATTCACACATCATAGTGTCTTTAGGATATAACTCGATAAGTTATGATTAAAGATGGGCTCAAGGCTTGTTGTGAGAGGGTAGTAGAACTGGCTTAAAAGACATGTCAGCCATGAACAATAGTTCAGTAGACTGGATGGGCGAAATGGCCTTTTTACTGCTCTAATTTTGTACGCTCTATGGTATGTGCATTCGTCTGTGTTAGTGTGTATTTGCATGTGCATGTGTGTCTGTGTGTACGAGTTTTTGTATGTCTTTGTTTTTGTGAGGTTGAGTGTGTCTGTGTGTGTGTGTTTGAGTGTGTCTGTGTGTGTATGTCTGTGTGTGTCTTTGAGTGTGTCTATGTGTACCTGTCTGTGTATGTATCTCTGTGTGTGTCTGCACGTGTTTGTCCTCTTCATCACTTTTAGAAATGGAAATATCAATGTACATTTTTGTAATTTCTATACTGTTTGTCAATCATCTTTCCATCATAGCTTGAGGAACTTTGTTTCCGTCATGAATTTGTTATTTTAACAGATGAAGGAAATCTACATGACTTCTTCTTAGGACGACCCTGACCCATTGTGAGACCTATATCAAATGCCATATCACCAAACTGGATACACCGATACTTTACTGTGACTAATGGCAGTCGAAATGAAAACAGTTACTCAACAACCCAGAAAACTCTGGACCGGTGAGCCTGACATCAGTGGTGGGTAAGTTGTTGGAGGGGATTCTGATGGATAGCCAATTGCATGCATGTTCAAAGGCAAGGTTTGATTGGGGATAGTCGCCATGACTTTTTGCATGAGAAATCATGTCACACTAATTAGACTGAGTATGTTAAAGAGGTGACAAAGCAGATTGATGAAGGCAGTGTTGCAGATGCTTTCCATTTGGACTGGAGCAAGTTCTTCGGCAAGATTCTGCATATTAGGCAAGTTAATAAGGTTAGGACACATGGGAACCAGCGCACCCAAGCCAATTGAATAAGAAAATTAGGTTGAAGCGAGGTGACAGAGGTTGGTAGAGGATTGCTTTTGAAATTGAAGGCCTGTGAACGATAGTGTGCCACAAGGATCAGTGCTGAGCCCATTGCTTTTCGTCAATTATATAAATGATGTGGATGTGACCATAGGTGGTAAGGGTAGCAAGTTTGCAGATTGCACCAATTTTTTTGGTGTTGTGGGTAATGAAGAAAATTATCTCAGAGTGCAATGAGACCTGGATCAGGTGGGCCAATAGGCTGATGAGTGGCAGATGGAATTTAATTCAGATAAATATGAAGTGCTGCATTTTGGGAAGCAAATCGGGGTAATGAATTGAAATTCACTGAAGGATGTTGCTGAGCAACGAGAGAGAGATGTAGATGCAACGCTCCTTCAAAGTGAACAGGATAGCGAACAAGGTGTTTGGCATGTTTGCCTTCATTTGTCAGAGCATTGAGTTTCGGAGTTGGGATGAGTTTCGGAGTTGGGATGTCATGTTACAGCTGTACAGGATGTCAGTAAGGCCACATTTTGGAATACTGTGTGCAGTTCTGGTCTCCCTGCTGTACGAAGGTTGCTGTGAAACTTGAAAGAGGTCAGAAAAGATTTATCACGACGTTCCCAGGTGTGGAGAGTTTGAGCTATAAGCAGAGGCTGAATGGGTTAAAGCGGTTTTCCCTGCAGAATTACGGGCTTAGGGCCGACCTTATAGAGGTTTATAAAATCATAAGGGGCATGGACTTTGTAAATAGATAAGGTGTATTTCCCAGAATAGGGGATTCCAAAAATAGAGGGTATAGGATAAAGATGCAAGGGGAAATATTTTAAATGGAACTTAGAGGCAATGTTTTCACACCGAGGGAGGTGTGCATATGGGATTATCTGCCAGAGGAAGTGGTGGAGTCTGGCATCTTGATGGGTATCTGAATAAGGAGGTTTAGAGGAATATGAGCCAAATCAGACTCGATCATATTGGGATGTCTGGTCAGCACAGACAAGTTTGCGTGCTATATGACTTTATAAGAGGGATGAGGAGACATTCTAAACAGGCATTTCAAGTGGGAATTCTCTTCCCCGCAAGTTTGAGATGCCTCTTTGTTTACATTGATTCAAAGTTGAGTTAGTTAAATATTTGACAGAGAAGTGAGTCATGGATAAGGGGATACAGTCAGGGAAGTGGGGCTGTGATCATAACCTGATCAGCCACAATCTTAGTGCCTGGTGGAGAAGGCTCAAAGTGTCTATTGGCCCACTCCTGCTACTCAGTCCCATGTTTCTATGTTCCATTCAGTCCCTCAAACCTGCTAGACAGGAGCAGTTAGAGGCTACCTACTGCGATACCCTGGTGCATAGAAACACAGGAGAACATTCAGCCCCTCAAAACTGTCCCACACAATTTGACCTGGTTTGGAAAATGTAATTGAAAAGCCCAGGCTGGGTATGAAAGAGGTCGCTCATCTCTCTTTACAGAGCTTCCCCTCTCTGCAACTTGCGCTTCATTTGTTGGTCATGTTGTAGACCCAGTTTCACTGTGAATACAGTCCCTATACCTCAACCAGAGATGGTCAAAACAATCTGGCAACATTCAATAACAGACCTTCCAGGAAAATAACACCCTCTACTTTCCAATAATAGAATGTGAGAACCCGTGTGGGCGGCACGGTGGCACAGTGGTTAGCACTGCTGCCTCACAGTGCCAGAGACCAGGGTTCAATTCCCGTCTCAGGCGACTGACTGTGTGGAGTTTGCACATTCTCCCCGTGGGTTTCCTCCGCGTGTTCCGGTTTCCTCCCGCAGGCCAGGTGAATTGGCCACGCTTAATTGCCCGTAGTGTTAGGTAAGGGATAAATGTAGGGGCATGGGTGGGTTGCGGGGAGGTGTGGACTTGTTGGGCCGAAGGGCCTGTTTCCACACTGTAAGTATTCTAATCTAAAAACCCCAGAAACTGGTATATGTCATTCATCCACACCGCCCACCCCTCACCCCGCAAGCATGGCTTCACCCACAATAAGGTCTAATATCCTCTTTTATATCCAATTCTTCACAGCCCTGGTCAAAAAGCACTCCCTGCCCCCACACTGTGACCTATTGATATGAGCAAAAGACGTGAACACAAGGGCTCAGGGAAGAGTGACCGACCCTGACATCAAGGCAGCATTTAACTGATGTTGGTCTCAAGGAGCATGAGCAGGATTGCACTTAATGGGAATGAGTTGTAAACTTCCCTGGTTAGAGTGATTTAAAGCATAAAGCACAATAATTGTGGTTTGTGTACAAAATCCATGCAGTTCTGGACATGTCCGCAAAAGATCCTCAAGGTAGCTTCCTCAGCACAAACATCTCCAGCTGCTTCATAACTGTCTTACCCACACCGTAAGATTAGAAGTGGGGGTGTTCACTGAAGATCACACGTTATTCAGGAAAAATGCCCCCCTTCAGCTCCTGAACTAGTCTGTGTCCATGTGCAGCAAGACCTAGACAACATTCGGGCTTGTGCTGTTGGAAGTATCTGTAACATTCATGTAACAGTGCCGCTGGACACCGCACATTTCCACAGTTAAAAGGAGGAGATTATACAGCTCCTCACGTTAGCTTCACAGGAATATGAGGAAGTCATTAAGCTTAATTATTTTTTTGGAGAAATGCAGAGATAGCCCATTTAGTGCCTCCACCCAATTACACAGGAAGAGAAGGAATCACGTGTTATGGACGACAGCAGAGCTCCTTAAAAATATTTGAAGGTGTTGGCCTAGACGCTATTAATAATTAAGTGCTCTGGTACAGTTAGATCCCATAAACATGTACTTGGCAAAAAGGAAAGATCAGGCACAGATTCTCAAATGCAGTTCTCCAATCGAGGAGGGAAAACAAATCTAGAGAAAATTTAGAGAGAGTTGCAACCAGGAGACTTCCACTGAAGCTTCCAACTCTGTGGAGACCCCAATAGTTTCTGATTTTCCTGAGAAACCAAAACCCTCCCTGTATCGTGGCTGCCAGAACTGCACACAGTATTCTATCTATGGCCTAACCAATGTCATGTTTACCTCATATTATGTCGCCTCAATGAATAAGCACTATGCTTACAGTACCGTGTGATTTCTTAACTGACTATTACACTGTCCAGTCACATTCAGGGATGTGTGGAGAAACACCCTCTAACGTCCATCGTGTTCTGCTGCTCATTGAATTCTCCCTTGTCTGCTTACTTCTTACAAAGTGCATCACCTCATATTTATTAGGGTTCCATTCCATCTGCCATTGATCTGACCATCTGACTATTTCACCTGTATCTTCCTGCAACATAAGGCCTTCCTCCTCGCTGCCAACTACCTGGCCAATCTTTGTGTCTAACACAAATTGCGTTAGCTCTGGTTAAAATGAATGTCCTTCCTTGTTTATGATACCCCATGCTAATTCTCCCTTTGACGCTGCCCTGGAAGGCACTACGGTGGCTTAACAGTTGGCTTTGATCTTTCATCTTGCGTCACAGATGGCCTCGTATTAACCTGGACAAACTGCAGCTTCCACAGTGAATGGGGGCGTGTCGATTTTTCATACTTTTAAGAAATACCAACCAAGTTCTTTTCTATCAATATGGCTGATTGGGCTTGTCAGGACCCGGGTCAATTTGGCTGGACATCGAGGCCTTCTCGGCAAATTGTCCCCTCATTAATCTTTTGTTCATGGACAAGCTAAGGACTGTTATGGAGAGTTGCAGAAACCGATTGTCCTTAACACAGCGAAAGCATGGAGAATGATGGGACAAGTTGAGGGCACTTTACAAAAAAAAAACTTCGGCTTTCACTCTCATTGTAGGATTGATAGGATTCTAGCCGGGATTGATGGATTCTGGCTTTAGGCTCATGGAGTCCAGATGAGTTTCCTGTTTGGGAGAATTTTTTGACAGGGAGGTCATGATGAATTTTGAGCAACTGAGCCAGGAATATGAGGTATCTGGGAGGGACCTCTTTTGTTACTTTCAGCTTCAGGACTTTATCCAGAAAAAAATACTATATTAATGGTTCGTCTCTGCAAGTCAGATATGGAGACGAGAGTGCTTCAGAGTACGGGCACTCTCTCGTTCAGCATCTTCTGTCGTTTATTAGGAGGTAGTGCCTCGAAGGACATTGACCGTGTTACACCAGTGCAGGAAGAGACTATTCAGCCCCTGGAGCCTGATATACAGTTATGGGGGGAGGCCAGTCAGCTCCTCGAATCGATAACACTGGGCCCAGAGTAGGCCATGCAGCACAGTACCCTGTTATGCAGCAATAGTATCAGTCTATTCAGCCTCCTCAAGTCTGTAACATCGGAACTGGAAGAAGTCACACAGGGATTGGAGATTGGTGCCCTGGGATACCAGGAGGACATTCAGTCCCATCGAGCCTGTTGCACGGGAATTGGAGAAGGATGCAAACTATAAGATTTCTTACGGGAAGGAGGAAGATGTTTACCTCACGGACAGGAGAGCGGACAGGCACGTGGAACTGAGGCCGCAATGACATCAGCTATGAATGTATTCAATGGCAGAACAGGCCTGAGCGGCTGGATTGCCGAACTGATGCTCCTCGTTCTTATTCAGCGCTTTGAATGTGTTACACATTAATGGGGGGGGGGGGGGGGGGGGGGGGGGGGGGAACTGGTTATCAGACAGGAAGCAGACACTCTGGATAAATCAGCCTTAGTCAGTTTGACAGAATGTCACCGGTGGAGTCACACAGTGACCAGTGCAGGGTCCACAGCTCCTTACAATCTGTATAAATGATCAGGAGAAGTGGAACAAATGTACTGTAATTATGTATGCCGATTAAACTAAGATAAACAGGAAACTAAATTATCAAGGGAAGGTGGAGAGTCTGTAATTGGATATGGACAGGTGAAGTCAATGGATAAAAGTTTAGCAAATGGGATTAAAGATAATATATATTCTGTCATTGTCTTAAGGAAGAATGGTAGGTAGTATGTTACTGAAATGGAAAAATACTACAGGACTTAGTAATGCAGTGTGTACTAGAGGTTTCATTCTGACCCGATCAGACACGGGAAGTGTTCTCCATCTTCCTGATGTTCCCAGGGACCCCATTGCTCTCAACCACCATATATATCCTCGGTCTCCAAATGGTGATGCTGACGTCGGCATACTGGGAGATGATGGATCTGTCACCCACTCCTGCCTGGAAAGTTCGGGATCACAGAAGCTGAGTGAAACAGTGACCCTGGCAGCAACGTCCTCCCCCTGGTGGGAGAGAGTGGATACAGCAGATCCCTTTCCCCAAGCACACTCACTTCGTGGTTTCAGATCTTCCTCTCCATTTGTTGTTCATCTTACAGACGCAGGTGTTGTAACTACAGTCCCTATTCTCCATCCAGAGTTGGGTCACCAAATCTTCAGGTCTCCCTGAATGTCTGAGGCGGGTCAGCGCACAGCATCTCACAAACCATCCCCAGCACCTCCACTAACTTTTCAATAACAGGAGTCAGTCAGAAGCCCCTCAGCTACAAGTTAGATGCCTGCGCTTTTACAATTATACTCGAGAGGTTTCCTCGTGTTACTGACTACACAATCTTCTGAGCGGGACAAGCACAGGGGTTCAGTGGACGCGCACAGACCAAGGTTCAAAGGCGTGTCTACAGCTGTTTGAACCTCTGTCCAACGTGGAGCACCACATGGGGCAGACCGGTAAGTGAACAGCAGCCCAGCACGCACACACCCCTGTCCATGGATCACCACATGGGGCACACCAGGAAGTGAACAGCAGCCAAACACCCCGCCCCCCCCCCCCCCCCCTGCCCATGGAGCAGTGCATGGGACACACTGGGCAGTGAGCAACAGTCAAACACATTCACCCCTGTCCACGGAGTACCACATGAGACACACCAGGAAGTGAACAACAGCCCAGCACACACCTCCCTGTCTATGGACTACCACATGGAACACACTGGGAAGTGAGCAACAGTCAAACACATTCACCCCTGTCCATGGAATACCACATGAGACACACCAGGAAGTGAACAACAGCCCAGCACACACCTCCCTGTCTATGGACTACCACATGGAACACACTGGGAAGTGAGCAACAGTCAAACACATTCACCCCTGTCCACGGAGTACCACATGAGACACACCAGGAAGTGAACAACAGCCCAGCACACGCACCCCTGTCTATGGAGCACCACATGGAACACACCAGGCAGTAAACAGCAGTCTGACACACACCATTTCATTGTTTCTGAGCCTCACAATGGCAGCTCTCGATACACTAGGGATCCAAATGGGACCCACAGCCGGGACGTACAGGAGACCACGAGCCATATGTTTTGCACATAGTTTCTGATCTTCATAATGATTTCCCCGGGATTCCAGGGATATGAGCACCGCCGGCCAGGTTACGGGACAGAAGGACGGATATTCATGTTATAATTGGATGATTACTTGATTGACAAGTTCAGTAAACGTGGCTCTTCTCAGACAAATGGGATTAACTTCATGAGTAGTATTTTCTTAGGTCCAATAACAAAAATAAGAATATAAAGTAAATGTGCTGACAAATCAGCTGAAATCCACGACACAGAATCAGGCACCATAATCCAGATGATATATCTGTGCAGAATGTAGTAGTGTTCAGACCAGGCTAGTGTACTGCTCAATAAAACCCAGCAATCTGTGCAGATCACACCAGTCCATGAACTACCACTCAAGCACTGGGAGCTATGCAGTGAACAGCAGTGAATTGTTATATAAGGGAGGAGCATTTTTTTCCCAGCATGTACAGCAGTGTACGCCACAGCAGGGCATGGATCTGTAAACCAGGAGCAGTTACCCTCCCAGCATGTAGAGCAGTGTACGCCACCGCAGGGCATGGATCTGAAAACCAGGAGCAGTTACCATCCCAGCATGTAGAGCAGTGTACGCCACCCCTGGGCATGGATCTGTAAACCAGGAGCTGTTACCCTACCACCATGTAGAGCTGTGTACACCATCACAGTGCATTGAACTGTAAACCAGGAGCAGTTATCCTCCCAGCATGTAGAGCTGTGACAACTGCCACAGTGCATTGTTCAGTAACACTGTGTTAGATCACTGCACAGCGTGGGGAAATCTGCAGCCCATGCTGGAAGTGACAGGATGTGCAGCTCCAATCCATTTGCAACTCCATATCTCCATTGTATCAAAGGATGTAGAATATCTCAAGAGGATAGAGGAAAATGACTTAGGATTAAGTAGGCAAGGATCAGACAAGGCTCTAGAAGGTTACAAGGTAGTCAGGAAGGAAGTGAAGAATAAACTCAGGAGAGCGAGAAGCGGGCATGAAAAAGACTTGGTGAGTAGGATTAAGGTAAAACTTAAGATGTTCTATACTATTGCGAGGAACAAGATGATGGCTTTAGTGAGGGTAGGGCTCATGAGGATAGTGGAGGGAACGTGCGCCAGGAGTCGGAGGAGGTAGGGGAACATAGAATATAGAACACTACAGCGCAGTACAGGCCCTTCAGTCCTCGATGTTGCGCCGACCTGTCATACCAATCTGAAGCCTATCTAACTTACACTATTCCATGTACGTCCATATGCTTGTCCAATGACGACTTAAAGTTGGCGAATCTACTACTGTTGCAGGCAAAGCATTCCAAAGCTCTCGCTTTAGGTCTTTCCTGGCTACCTTGTAACCCTCAATCGCCCCAACTGAGCCTTCACATCCCATCCTAACATAAGTCGCCGTCTTACTCTTGACCAGAGATTCCACTCCATTCGTAAACCACGGCTCCCGCACTCTATAGCTTCCTCCCTGCCTGACATACATATCTAGGACACACAGTAAATTTTCCTTGAATAAGCTCCACATTTCTAATGTGACCATTTCCTGCAATTTCCTTTCCCATCATATGCTTCTTAAATCTTGCCTAACGGTATCGTAATTGCCTTTCCCCCAGCTGTAACTCTTGCCCAGTGGTATACACCTATCCCTATCTATCACTAAAGTAAACATAACAGAATTGGAATTGCTATCACCAAAGTGCTCACCTACTTCCAAGTCTAACACCTGACCAGGCTCATTACCCAATATCAAAACTAATGTGGCTTCTTCCCTTGTTGGCCTGTCTATATACTGAGTCAGGAAGCCCTCCTGCACACACTAGACAAAATCTGACCCCTCGTTAGTACTCGTACTATAGTGTTCCCGTTCAATATTTCAAAAGTTGAAGTTCCCCATTACATCTACCCTGTCTCTGTCACTCCTATCGAGAATCATCTTTGCTATCCTTTCCTCTACATCTCGAGAACTATTCGGAGGCCTACAGAAAACTCCCAACGGGATGACCTCTCCTTTCTGTTTCTAACTTCAGCCCATACTACCGCAGTTGACGAGTCCTGAAAAATCCTTTCTGCAACTGCAATACTGTCCTTGACCAACAATGTAATACCTCCCCCTCTTTTACCATCATCTCTGTTCTTATTGAAACATCTAAATCCTGGAACCTGCAACAACTATTCATTTCCCTGCTCTAACCATGTCTCCAAAATGGCCACAACATTGAAGTCCCAGGTATCAATCCATGCTGCAAGTTCACCCACCTTATTCCGGATGCTCCTGGCGTTGAAGTAGACACACTTCAAACCAACCTCTTGCTTGCCGGTGCCATCTTTCGTCCCTAAAACTTGATTTTGGACCTCCCTACTCTCAACCCTTTCTATACTCTAACTACAATTTTGGTTCCCATCCCCCTGCTGGATTAGTTTACACCCACCCCAATAGCCTTAGCGAATTCCACCCCCCTCCAGGATATTGGTACCCCTCTGGTTCAGTTGAAGCCCATCCTGCTTGTAGAGGTCCCACCTACCCCAGAAAGAGCCCCAATTATCCAAAAACCCAAAACCCTCCCTCCTGCACCATCCCTGTAGCCACACGTTCACCTACTCTCTCTCCCTATTCCTTGCCTCACTAGCAAGTGGCATGGGCAAGAAACCAGAGCCAACAACTCTGTTCGTCCTAGCTCTAAGGTTCCATCCTTGCTCCCTGAATTTCTGCCTTTAATCCCCATCTCTCTTCCTACCTATGTCGTTGGTGCCTATGTGGGCCACGACTTGGGGCTGCTCCCCCTCCCCCTTAAGGATCCCAAAAACACGATCAGAGACATCACGAGCTCTGGCACCTGGGAGGCAACACACCAACCGTGAGTCTCTCTCGTCCCCGCAGACCGTCCTATCTGTCCCCCTAACTACGGAGTCCCCAATGACAACTGCTCTGATCCTCTTCTCCTTTCCCTTCTGAGCAGCAGGGACAGACGCTGTGCCAGATCCCTCTACCCCACTGCTTTCCCCTGGTAAGTCCTCCCCCATAGTATCCAAAACGGTATATTTATTGTTGAGGTGAATGGCCACAGGGGATCCCTGCACAGCCTACTGGTTCTCTTTCTGTCCCCTGACTGTAACCCATTTACCTTTTTCTAGAACCTGAGGAGTAACTACTTCCCTGTAACTCCTCTCAATAACCCTCTTTGCCTCCCGAATGATCCGAAGTTCACGCACCTCCAGCTCCAGTTCCCTAACGCGGTTTTCAAGGAGCTGGAGTCAGGTGCACTTCCAGCAGATGTAGTCAGCAGGGACACTGGTGGCGACCGTTACCTCCCACATTCTGCAGGAGGAACATTCAACTGCCCTAACCTCCATTCCCATTAGTCTAATTTACCAAAGAGACTTTTGAAAAAAATGAATAAAAATACTCGTGAACTTTCCAAGCTGTGGCACAGGTACTTTGTTTTTGGTTAGAGGAGGAGGATGGGTGCTTTAACAGATCATAAGGCAAGGTGAGCTTTTCTGGGTGTTTGGTTTAATTCACAAACGGGTTCGTTGCTGTGTCGTAACAGCACACTTGGAATATTGTGTTCAGTTCTGGTCGCCTTGTTATAGGAAAGATGTAGAAGCTATAGTGAGGGTGCAGAGGAATCCCTAGGGATTAACAGAAATATTGGCACACACCAGACGATCGAGTGAAATATTGAGGAAGTCACCACGCGAAAAATAAGTACTGACAGATTCTGCATGTCTGTATAAACGTCAGTGTGTCAGTGTTTGTAATGTGTCTGTACTGATGCCTGTATATCTGTGTGTGCATGTGCATCAGTGTATTGTCATTTCACTCTGTGTGCTTTAGTATTTGTGTGACTGCACCAGTCTCGGTGTGTGTGCCTGTGTATCTATATGCATATCTTTGTGTATCTGCGTGTCTCTGTGCGTATCCGTGTGTACAGCGCATCTGCCAGCATTGTGGTGTTTAAAGTGATACTGGCCTTCACACTCTACTGTATTGATGGCAGTGGAGGGAGAAAACGATAAGGGATTCCAGTCTAGGAGGTGGGGAAAGGGCCGTAGATCATACCACCATCCGAACTGACAGCAACATCTGCACATGCACACATACACACATTTGGGTATAGGGAGGATCATAATTGCACTGAGGACATTCAGAGTGGCGAATGCTCCTGAGTAATATCTGTGCTCTCTCTGCTATGTGAAAGTGATTTGTCTTTGAAGATCATTCGTTACACAGAGTGTACACCTTAATGAGTATTTCCACTGCAATTGCATCCAAGCAACGCTGACCAAATCATCTGTAAGGTGATGCGATGAATTTATAACATGTTCTTTAAACTGAAATATTTTAAAATTCACCCCTACAAGGTGTAAGTGAGAAAAGATTGATAAGTCCTGAAACTGACCCAGTGGTGATGGCAATATATCTAGGTATCAGACAAAACTCTTATGTGCATCCAAAGATATTTGCAAATCCAAACAGCCGTGCAGTGTGAGAGATTCACAGTACTTGATATCCTCTGATAGAAAATAAAAAAACACTTGTGCAGTGGCATGGGGAGACCAGCAGAGGGTGGCATTGTATGACTATAAAAAGGGACAGATGTCGAGGTGGAGAAGGGGAGTAGCTGTTTATCTCAATTTCAATGTATTTACCCCCTAAATCACAGAGCCATCATTTCACAGAAGTGCACACAAATATACATAGACACATTAAACACACAAAACACATGCATACAGATATGGACACTTACACACAAACACCTGAACACACCCGCACACAGACACCGTGTTTTGTTTAAGATAGAGATAAGTATGTTTTTCCTGAATAAGGGAATCAATGGTGAGTTGGTGAAGGCAGGAGAATGTGGCTGAAAAACATTTTAACTGTGATCAAACGGCACTGCATATCCAAGCTGCAAAATGGCCTAATTCTGTTCCAATTTCCTATTTGGTGAAGGGATTCATTTTGGAAGTCGAATTTGAATGCCGATTACTGGGTCAAATGTAAGATTCGTAGCAGTGTGAAGGAAAAAACGGATCTTGGGGTCCATATCTGTAGGTGTCTCAGTTGCCACCTAAGTTGATAGGGTTGTTAAGAAGGCGTATGGTGTGTTGGTTTTCAATAGCAGGGGGACTGAGTTGAAGAGCCGCAAGATTATGCTGCAGGTCTATAAAGCTCTGGTGAGTCCACATCTGAAATGTTCTGGTCGCCTCAGTAAAGAAAGGATATGGAAGCTTTAGAGCGGTGCAGAGGAGATTTACCAGAATGCTGCCTGGACTAGAGGGCTTGTCTTATGAAGAAAGTTTGAGGGAGCTATGGCTTTTCTCATTGGAGTAAAGAAGGATGAGAGGTAACTTGATAGAGCTGAACAAGATGGTGAGAGTTACAGACAGAGTAAATTGACAAAGACTTCGTCCCACAAATGATTGTCATGAGGTGAGCAAATTTTAAGGTGTTTGGAGAAAGATTTTGGAAGATGTCAAAGGCAGTGCGACACCAGCCCCTTCCCCCTCCCCACAAACCGGGTCCCAGGTACAGTGAGACAGCTGTGCTAACCACTGAGACACCATGCCCCCCCCCCCCAAACCCGGTCCCTGGTACTGTGAGACAGCCGTGCTAACAACTGATACACCATGCACCCCCCTCCCCATCCCCCCGAAATCCGGTCCCTGGTACTTTGAGACAGCCGTGCTAACCACTGAGACACCATGCCACCCCCTCCCCATCCCCCCCAAACCGGGTCTCTGGTACTGTGAGACAGCCGTACTAAGCACTGAGACACCATGCACCCCCTCCCGCTCCCCCCCAAACCGGGTCCTTGGTGCTGTGAGACAGCCATGCTAACCACTAACACAACATGCCCCTCTTCCCCTCCCCCCCAAACCGGGTCTATGGGACCGTGAGACAGCCGTAATAACCACTGAGACACCATGGTCCCCTCCCCGCTAAACCAGGTCTCTGATTTTGTGGGACAGCAGTGTTAACCGCTTTGACACCATGACTCCCACCCCCTCTCACCCACACCGGGTCCTAGGTACTGTGAGACAGCCATGTTAACCACTGAGACACAATGCCCCCACCCCATTCCTCCCAAACCGGGTCCCTAGTACTGTGAGACAGCCGTGCTAAGCACTGAGACACCAAGCCCCCTTCCCCCTCCCCCCAAACCGGGTCCCTGATACTGTGAGACAGCCGTGGTAACCACTGAGACACTATACTCTCCCCTCCCCTTCCCCCCAAACCGGGTCCCTGGGACTGTGGGACAGCCGTGCTACCCACTGAGACACCAGGTCCCCCTTCCCCAAAACCAGGCCCCTGTACTGTGAGACAGCCGGGCTCACCACTGAGACACCATGCCTCACTCACCTCCCCTCAAACCGATTCCCTGGTACTTTGAGACAGCTGTGTTAACCACTGAGGCACCATGTCCCAACTCCCCATCCCCATCCCTCCAACCGGGTTCCTGGTACTGTGAGACACCCGTGCTAACCACTGAGACACAATGCCCCCTCTCTCTCCCCCCAAACCAGGTACCTGGTACTGTGAGACAGCCATGCTAACCACTAACACAACATGCCCCTCTTCCCCTCCCCCCCAAACCGGGTCTATGGGACCGTGAGACAGCCGTAATAACCACTGAGACACCATGGTCCCCTCCCCGCTAAACCAGGTCTCTGATTTTGTGGGACAGCAGTGTTAACCGCTTTGACACCATGACTCCCACCCCCTCTCACCCACACCGGGTCCTAGGTACTGTGAGACAGCCATGTTAACCACTGAGACACAATGCCCCCACCCCATTCCTCCCAAACCGGGTCCCTAGTACTGTGAGACAGCCGTGCTAAGCACTGAGACACCAAGCCCCCTTCCCCCTCCCCCCAAACCGGGTCCCTGATACTGTGAGACAGCCGTGGTAACCACTGAGACACTATACTCTCCCCTCCCCTTCCCCCCAAACCGGGTCCCTGGGACTGTGGGACAGCCGTGCTACCCACTGAGACACCAGGTCCCCCTTCCCCAAAACCAGGCCCCTGTACTGTGAGACAGCCGGGCTCACCACTGAGACACCATGCCCCACTCACCTCCCCTCAAACCGATTCCCTGGTACTTTGAGACAGCTGTGTTAACCACTGAGGCACCATGTCCCAACTCCCCATCCCCATCCCTCCAACCGGGTTCCTGGTACTGTGAGACACCCGTGCTAACCACTGAGACACAATGCCCCCTCTCTCTCCCCCCAAACCAGGTACCTGGTACTGTGAGACAGCCGTGCTAACCACTGAGACACCATGCCCCCCTCACCCTCCTCCTGTCCCTCAATCCGGGTCCCTGGTACTGTGAACCAACCATGCTAACCACTGAGACACCATTCCCCGTCCCCGCCCCCTCCCCTAAAACGGAGTCACTGTGCTCGGTAATACTGGGGAAATGTAAATAAAAGTGATGAGCTTAGAGCTATGATGTTGTGGCCATAACAGAGACATGGGTTTCTCAGGGGCAGGAATGGTTGATGGATGTTCCAGGGTTTAGAACATTTAAAAATAATAGGGAGGAGGTAAAAAGAGGAGGGGTTGTAGCACTGCTCGTCAGAGAGGGTATCACAGCTACAGAAGTTAACATTATCGAGGAAAGTCTGCCTTCTGAGTCAGTATGGGTGGAAATTAGGAACAGTAAGGCAGCAATCACCTCATTAGGGGTTAAATACAGGCCCCCAATAGAAGCAGGGAGATTGAAGAAAGCATAGGTCGGCAGATTTTGGAAAAGTATGAATGTAATAGGGTAGTTGTAACTTTCCCAAGATCGATTGGAACCTCATTCCAGCAGATGGGTTGGAAGGAGCTGTTTTTGTAAGATGTGTTCAGGAGGGTTTCCTAACTCAGTACGTTGACAGGCCGACGAAGAGAGAGACCATTTTGGATTTGTTGCTCGGCAATGAGCTGGAGGCAGGTGTCAGATCTTGCGGTGGGACAGCATTTTGGTGATAGTGACCACAACTGCCTCATATTCTACACAGTCATGGAGAAGGAGAGAAGCAGGCACAATGGGAGGATATTTAATTGGGGAAAATGAAACTATGATACTATCATACTGCGTTGCGAAGCATGGAATGGGAGCAATTGTTCCGTGGAAAGGGCACTATAGACATGTGGAGACTGTTTAAAGAACAGTTGTTGCGAGTGATGCACAAATGTGTTCCTCTGAAACAGGCAAGGAGGGGTAAGATAAAGGAACCTTGGATGATGAGAGCGGAGATGCTTCTCGTCAAAAGAAAGAAGGCAACTTACGTAAGTTGAAGGAAGCAAGGGTCTTGCTAAGCTCTAAAGGATTACAGGCAGGCGAAGAAGGTGCTCAAAAATGGTCTGAGGAGAGCCAGAAGGGGGCAGGAAAAAGGCTTGGCAGGAATGATAAGGGAGAATCTAAAGGCATTTTGCACATATGTGAGGAATAAGAGAATCATCAAAGAAAGAGTAGGGCCGATCAGGGATAGCATAGGGAACTTGTGTATCGAGTCTGAGGAGGTAGGGGAAGTCCTAAATGAGGTATTTGCTTCTGTCTTTACGAAAGAAAAGGACTTTGTAGTGAATGAAACCATTGAGGAGCAGGTAATCATGCTGCAACAGATAGATTGAGAACGCGGATGTGTTGAAAATTTTGACAAACATTAATATTGACAAGTCGCCAGGGCCAGGCCAGATTTGTCCTCGGCTGCTTTGGGAAGCGAGAAATGTGATTGCTTCACCGCTTGCGAAGATCTTTGCATCCTCGCTCTCCACCGGAGTCGTACCTGAGGACTGGAGGGAGGCAAATGTAATTCCTCTGTTCAAGAAAGGAAATAGGGAAATCCCCGGAAATTACAAATCAGTTAGTCTCTGCAAGGTGTTAGAAAGGATTCTGCGGGATAGGATTTATGACCATCTGCAAGAGCATGGCTTGATTACATGCAGTCAGCACGGCTTTGTGAGGGGCAGGTCATGCCTCACAAACCTTACTGAGTGCTTTGAGGATGTTACTAGGCAAGTTGATGAGGGTCGAGCAGTGGATATTGTGTATCTGGACTTCAGCAAGGCATTTGATAAGATGCCCCATGGTAGGCTCGTTCAGAAGGTCAGGAGTAATGGGATACAGGGAAATTTAGCTGTCTGGATATAGAGTTGGCTGGTCGACAGAAGAGAGCGAGTGGTAGTGGAAGGAAAGTATTCTGTCTGGAAGTCAGTGGTCAATGGTGTTCCACGTGGTCTGTTCTTGGGCCTCTACTCTTTGTAATTTTTATTAATGACTTGGATGAGGAGATTGAAGGATGGGTTAGGAAGTTTGTAGATGACACAAAGGTTGGAGGTATCATTGACAGTATGCAGGACTGTTGCAGGCTGCAGCATGACATTGCCAGGATGCAGAGATGGGCTGAGAGGTAGTAGATGGAATTCAAACTGGATAAATGCGAGGTGATGCATTTTGGAAGATCGAACTTTAAAGTTGAGTACAGGACTAAAGGCAGCATTCTTGGCAGTGTGGAGGAACAGCAGGATCTTGGTGTGCAGGTACATAGATCCCTTAACATTTCGACACAGGTGGACAGGGTTGTTAAGAAAGCATATGGTGTTTTGGCTTTCATTAACAGGGGGATTGAGTTTAAGAGCCGTGAGATCTTGTTGCAGCCCCATTTACTCATACCCCTATATTTATTCTCCCATTTCCTCATATTCCAAAACTAAATTCTCCTGCTTTTTCATATAACGATACTAATTCTGTCATTTCCTCATATCCCAGTATGATTCTCTCATTTTCTGTTGCCCGATTTCAAATCTCGCATTTAGGAGTTCCCTAATCTAATTCTACATTTTAATGGTGACTTGCACCAAATATCTAATGTAGGTCCACTCCACACCACTTCTTCCACTAACTATGTAGCTGCAATGATTCTCCCATGTCATGGTCCAATTTTGGCTTTTATTGCATCAAATTCTCAAATTGCCAATTCTGCACGAATCCACCCTTTCATCATGAACTGAGAAACTCTCCCACTAAGTATTGCCTTACCCCAATTTTCCTGTTTTGCTGTTTCCTGACATACATCTTCCATATAATGGTTTACTGTTCAAAGTTTTTATCATGATTGTCGCCCTGCTTCGAATGGCCACTTTCCTGCACTTTACAACATTTCTCCGAGTTGCTGATTCCTGCCCGTGTTCTCCCATTTAAATATGCTCTGTTTCAAGTCTGCATGCTTTAAACACCCCACACCAATTCTCGAATTCAATATTGCCCTGAAACAATTCTCATGTTCATTGATACCCAAACCAACTTCTCCAGTGTGGGGAACGCCACTCTGACTCTCTGAGATAGTGGCGCCATACCCCAATTCGCTGTTAAAGTTCCACTGTGCAATTGTTCCATTTTGTGGTTCGTGCAACAATTATCCTAAATACAGCTTCACTTCCGTGCGCCATTCTACCATTTTCGAATCCTGCACGAATCTTCTTTTCGTCAGTAACTGCACCTCCACCACATTTAACATTATTCAGCACCAGTTCTCCCACGTCTTCCACCAATTCTCTACTTTCGTGACATCGGCACCAACTCTCCCATTATTGATGCCCTACGTCAATTGTCCCATTGCGTTGTTTCCTGGTACACTTCCTCCACGTATGGCTTCCCTGCTCCAAAGTCTTTCTTTCATTTCTTGGTGGGCGGACTCGAGTTCTCGGCTTTACTGCTGCTTGCAAAATTGTTCTTTCTCAATGTTTCGCTGCCCCTATTCTTCCAATCAGAGGTGTTCTGCTCAAATTCTTTAATGAATAGGCAATTTGTACTAATTTTCCAATGTAATGGCACTGTGCAACAATTCTCCCATTTACTGATACCCAACAATTCTCCCCCTGCCTGACGCCCTGACACCTGTCGTGGAAATTTAATCGACTTGAATCAACTGCTAGCAAGAGCACAGGAAAGGCTTTACTTTTCTACATCTGCATGCAGGGCGGCCAATTATACTTGGCAATACGTAACATATTATTTTTGTAGTATTCTTATCACATGCTCAAGGACAAGTGTTGGGAAACATTTGAGCTCATATTTTCTTATTCCCATGCCTTGGACATAATTGTCTTTATGTTTTCCGAAGTTTTTTTTCTGAACTCGGCTGCTCGCAAGGCCAGGTGAAATTTTCCACAAAGACAAGCTGCCTCTTCGACGCAGAATTCAGCAAAGTATTTGCATATTTCAGCCAGATAGCTGCACAGCAAAAATAATTTATGAACACCAGGCATGTCCTCAGACACCAGCTAACTCTAACAAAGTTTTGTGGTGTTTTTTCCACTTCCCTGGTTTGCCCGATACACAGCCCATCTTCACACGTCACGTTCGTCAACGTCGCTATAGGGTGCGGACAAGCAATCGGATCTTCCTTCTTTGGGGCCACGGATAGTTTAACATTTCGTATCCTATTGCCCCCCACTGTCAGGGTCAAGCTAGTCCTCTCCCGTGGAAGCAGACAGCTGGCATTTCTCGCAAGGCTCTCAGTAATTTGCTGGGCAGACTACCTTTGGGCTGTGTGCAAACATATCCAACAAGTGTAGCCAATCTCTCATCTCACGTTTTGTCTTATGACCAAATCACATGCTCTGTTCCCTTCACATCTAGTAATGGCCCTTCGCAGCTCCCAACTTACTGGCGTCGCATTTACGCCATTCATCTCCAGCAGGCAAATTCCCCTCCTGCTTTAAATTCGCCCTCAAGCCACGGCGGTCTCCCTTCGGGTTCGGGTGTGTCATTAATGACCTTTGCCGGCTTGGGGTTAGGTCCATGATCTGGTTTGATTGGTTGCCATGCCCTAGTACTCCTAGCGTCTGTAGTACATTCTGCACTGCATCTCGGAGGGCGGGGGTGGGGCGACTAAACCAGAATATTCACCTGTCTCCAGATGTCAGAGAAGGATCTATCTATTCCACACCACGAGACTCCCTCATTGCTCTTCTGAGTCTTACTTTGATCATAGAATATCTATTTCCCATGTCAGGTGCCCCTTTTGCCGTGGTGGCTACTACTAAGTGCCAGTCATCGGCGCGGCATGGATCCCTGCATAAATCTTAATTACCGAATTTATAATCGTCCTTGTTACTGAACGGCTATGGATTGCATGTAAAGATCCACTTCGTCCTATCAGTTAATATTACCGTCACCTGCTGCATCCCAGACGCCCCTGCCCTTATGAATAGTCCTACCAGGGTGCTTGCCAACACTGTGAACTGGGGCAGCCCCACATTTGCTTAAGTATTCTAATAAATAGTTGCTCTAAATTGGTTTTGGTGTTGTGCGATGTCTCCTCAGTCCCAGCTGCAAGTTTGTAATGGCTGGCGTGTATCCACGTGGCGATCTTAACAGTTATCTGTGCTGTAAGGCGTACTTAAAACCGTCCCAGCCACCTCTACGCCTTCCTGTTTTCCCTCCAGCGGTCTTTCGCCACTATTCAGGCTCCAGGTTATAGATCGTACATCTTCCCTTCTGCTGACTGGGGTAGTCCTGTCTTCACTTGATTTTGTATTTGGGACAGAAGTGTAGAGAGTTTCATGCAGTAACGCAACACCTCATCCTCACAGGGGCCTGTTATCTGGCTTCCCTTACGTCTCGGGACAATTCCTGTGTTTGGCGGCCTAACAAAAAAAATCTCAAACGGGCTAAGATTAGCTCTCCCTCTCCTCCTAGACCTCATATACATTAGCACAATTGGAAGTGCCTTTGTCCATGTCATCCCTAGTTCCTCACAGCATTTTGTCAATTTATTTTTTTATGGTAGAATTTTCTCTTTCCGCTGCCCTACCCCTCGTTTGGTGGTAGGCATAGTGCTATCTGATGTTTATTCCCAAATACTCACTAATCTGCTGTAGGGCATTATGGACAAATGGTTTCCTACTGTCACTACTAAGCCTAGAGTGTAGGTTTGCTCGCTGAGCTGTAGGTTTGATATCCAGACGTTTCATTACCTGCCATATGGAGGTTAGTGGGCTAGTGTAGGTTAGGTGGGCTTGGATCGGCGCAACATCGAGGTCCAAAGGGCCTGTACTGCGCTGTATTTTTCTATGTTCTATGTTCTAGGTAACATCATCAGTGACGAACTGCAAGTGAAGAGAAGCTGTTGTCTCCTGCTTTCTAGTAATATGTTTTTCCAGGATGGGGTTCCTGGGGTTTGTGGTGATGCCATTTCATGTTCGTTTTCTGAGGGGTTGATAGATGCTATCTATGTATAAGTCTTTTTTTATGGCGTTGAGGTTGGAGTGCTAGGCCTCAAGGAATTCTCTGGCATGTCTTTGCTTAGCCTGTCCCAGGACAGATGTGTTGTCCCAGACGAAATGTTATTTTTGTTTCATCCGTGTGAAGGGTTACGAGGGAGAGAGGTTCGTGTCTTTTTGTGGCTATCTGGTGTTCTGTATCCTGGTTGCTAACTTTCTCCCTGTTTATCCTACGCAGTGTTTGTGGCAGTCCTTGCATGGAATTTTATAGATGACGTTGGTTTTGTCCATGGGTTGTACTGGGTCTTTTAAATTTGTTAGTTTTGTTTGACACTGTTGGTTGGATTCCGAGGAGTCTTAATAGTCTGGCTGCCACTTCTGAGACTTCATTGATGAATGGAAAGGTCGATAGGCTTAGAACATAGAACATAGAACATAGAAGAATACAGCGCAGTACAGGCCCTTTGGCCCTCGATGTTGCGCCGATCCAAGCCCACCTAACCTATACTAACCCACTATCCTCCATATACCTATCCAATGCCTGCTTAAATGCCCATAAAGAGGGAGAGTCCACCACTGCTGCTGGCAGGGCATTCCATGAACTTACGACTCGCTGAGTGAAGAACCTACCCCTAACTTCAGTCCTATATCTACCCCCCCCTTAATTTAAAGCTATGCCCCCTTGTAATACCCGACTCCATACGCGGGAAAAGGTTCACACTGTCAACCCTATCTAACCCCCTAATCATCTTGTACACCTCAATCAAGTCACCCCTAAACCTTCTTTTCTCTAATGAAAACAGCCCCAAGTGTCTCAGTCTATCCTCATACGATCTTCCTTCCATACCAGGCAACATCCTGGTAAACCTCCTCTGCACCCGTTCCAGTGCCTCCACATCCTTCCTATAGTATGGCGACCAAAACTGCACACAATATTCCAGATGCGGCCGCACCAGAGTCTTATACAACTGCATCATGACCTCAGGACTCCAGAACTCAATTCCTCTACCAATAAAAGCCAGTACGCCATATGCCTTCCTCACCGCACTATTTACCTGGGTGGCAACTTTCAGAGATCTGTGTACATGGACACCAAGATCCCTCTGCTCATCCACACTACCAAGTATCCGACCATTAGCCCAGTACCCCATCTTTTTGTTATTCTTCCCAAAGTGAATCACCTCACATTTAGCTACATTGAATTCCATTTGCCACCTTTCTGCCCAGCTCTGCAGCTTCTCTATATCCTGCTGTAACCTGCCACATCCTTCCTCACTGTCAACAACTCCTCCGACTTTCGTATCATCCGCAAACTTGCTCACCCAACTTTCTAACCCCTCTTCCAGGTCATTTATAAAAATGACAAACAGCAATGGTCCCAAAACAGATCCTTGCGGAACACCGCTAGTGACGGCACTCCATGAAGAAACTTTGCCATCAACTACTACCCTCTGTCTTCTTCCATCCAGCCAATTCCTAATCCAAACCTCCAACTCACCCTCAATGCCATATCTCCGTATTTTCTGCAGTAGCCTACCATGGGGAACCTTATCAAACGCCTTACTAAAATCCATATAGACCACATCTACCGCTTTCCCCTCATCAACCTCCTTCGTCACCTTTTCAAAGAATTCAATAAGGTTTGTGAGGCACGACCTGCCCTTCACAGAACCATGTTGACTATCCTTGATCACATTATTCCTATCCAGATGTGCATAAATCCTATCCCTTACAATTCTCTCTAAGACTTTGCCCACAACAGAAGTGAGACTCACCGGCCTATAGTTACTCGGGTTATCCCTACTCCCCTTTTTGAACAAGGGAACCACATTTGCTATCCTCCAGTCTTCTGGCACTACTCCTGTAGACAAAGAGGACATAAAAATCAAGGCCAATGGCTCTGCAATCTCCTCCCTTGCTTCCCAGAGAATCCTAGGATAAATGCCATCAGGCCCAGGGGACTTATCTATTTTCACCTTTTCCAGGATTTCCAACACCTCTTTTCTACATACCTCAAAGCCATCCATTCTACTTATTTGTGACTCAGTATTCACATCGACGACAATGCCCTGTTCCTGAGTAAATACTGAAGAAAAGTATTCATTCAGTGTCTCCCCAATCTCTTCCGCCTCCACACGCAACTTCCCACTACTATCCTTGACTGGACCTATTCCTACCCTAGTCATTCTTTTATTCCTAACATACCTATAGAAAGCCTTAGGGTTTTCCCTAATCCTACCGACTAAGGACCTTTCATGTCCCCTCCTTGCTGCTCTTAACTCTCTCTTCAGGTCCTTCCTGGCTACCCTATAACTTTCTGGCTTTCTGGCTGTGTTATGTCTACTTGTCGTGGTTTGTTCCTGTGAAATCTGTGGACTGTATTTTTTAAGTATCCGTTCTTCTTGAATACGTTTTATAGGTGGTTCTCATCTGTTTTCCAAAGTACGGCTGTGCTGAAATGTGTGGTGGTTCGTTGGAATAGTGTTCTGATACAGGTTCCTTTTTGCGTGTTGGGATGGTTGCTGGTGTTGTTAAGAATTTGGTCAGTGTTTGTCGGTTTGCTGTATATGCAGACACACCAGAGAAATCCGAGTGGCCTCGCACTCCAATCACAACGCCATAAACAAACACATAAATCGATTTACCATCTGTCAACCCCTCAGAAAACGAATAGGAAATGACATCACCACGAACCCCAGGAACCCCATCCAGGACAAACAAATAAATAGAAAGCAGGAGACAACATCTTCGCTTCTCTTGAAGGTCGCCATTGATGATGTTACCTAGCCAGGTAATGAAACGTCTGGATAACAAACGTTCAGCTCAGCGAGCAAACCCTACACCCTAAACCTCAACCGGAGTTATAAACCTTCAGAAACCTTGGGACTACTAAGCCTCTCAGGGATGCTCCATCTCAGAATTATTTCAGTTAGGAAAGCTTTGGTTACTGCACTGGCATTCTGTTTTGCCGTGGGGAACGCTTGCACCCATTTGGAAAACATATCAACTATTATCAGACAATACCTTTTACCTTCGCAGTGTGTTAGTTTGGTAAAATCCAGTTATAAATGTTCAAATTGTTTTTGGGGTTTCGGAAGTGCTACATGACTCATCTGTATTCCCCTCCCCACATTATTGTGTCACAGATAACACATCGTTCACAATATTTCTGGAAGTAATGAGTAAATCACTCAGTGTACCACTGAGCTGAAATGCTGTTATATCTTCCCTCTTTTGACACATGTTCCTTACCGTGTGTCAGTTTGGCATAGAATGGAAATAATGATCGTGGCAGAAAAGGTTTAACATTGGGACCACACCATACCCCTTACCTCAAACTGCACTCTGCTTTTTCCCACTCAAATGTGTTTTCAAGCCTGGACTTCGACTGTGACTCCCGTACGTCTGCTGATTTGGGTAAGGATTTTCGTCATTTTCATGTCAAACTGATCATTTACCAGCTACTGGGCTGCCGTCCCTGCCGCTGAGTCTGCCCTTGCATTTCCTTGAGAAAGGGAATTGTTATTTTTCGTGTGGGCATCATAATTACACACAGCGATTAATTTAGGCAATACGACCGTTTCCAAGAAGTCAGAAATCTGATCACGGGTGTGCGATGGACTTTCTGGTGAAGGCCAAGAAGTCCCTGTATTTCCACAGGGTTCCAACATCATCTGCAACTCCGAATCCGTATCTGCTATTGGTTAAATATTCGCTGTGTTTCCCTGAGCCAATTTATATGCCTCAGTCAAGGCAATCAGCTCCGCTGCTTGCGCTGACAGTTGAGAAGCGAGTGATCCCGCTTTGAATACCTCATGGGTAGTTACTACAGCATGTCCAATAAAATTCTGGCCTATCTCCTTGCTCCTAAATGCTGACCCATCCACAAAAAAAAAACAGCCATATTTAGATTCTGAAGTGGTGAATTCTGCAAGTCTTGTCGAGGCAGCACATTTAATTAATTACAGCGATACAATCATGTGGGTCTCCTTCTCTAGTGAGACGATTAGCAGCATTAAGGTCGTTACATCGTTTTATTGCAATGTTAGGCTTCTCCAATAACACAGTACTGTATCTGAGTCAACGTGCTGCCGACGTATGTGCTGTCTTTTGCTCGGAAAGCAGTAGGGATACTGCATGTGCGATCAGTTTGGGTAAGTCGCCATAGCCGATTATATCCCTGGATACTGCAACAGCCTTTTCAGTTGCAACCACAGCTCGCAGGCATTTACACAATCCTGCCGCTACGAGGTCCAGCTTAGCCGAAAAATAAGCTGCTCGCCTGAATTTTCCCCCATGATCCTGCAACAACACAGATGTCATGCAGCCATGTTTCTCATCTACCGTTTGATTGTTTGGATTCGGAATCCCCAGTGTAGGTGTACTTTGAAACATCTTTTTGAATTCAACTCGGCCGCTGGGATCCATTGCAACGGACCTTGGTTCTGCAACCCTTTTCCATGGGCCATGTCACTTCAGGGTTCCTCAAGATTTGTGTAATGTGGGATAAACGTTCTTCAGTCGGAGCGCATGCCCCAAAAAGGACAGCAATTGTTTCTTCATGTGAGGCCTTGGAATTTGCTGTATTACTCGCACTCTGTCTTCACCAATGGGCTTCCCTTGTTCAGATATGAAGTGACTGAAGAACTTCACCTGTTGTTGCATAAATCGAAGCTTTGCGAGACTGGCTTTGTGCCCTTCCCTCGTGCAATGCAAAGGAATCCTTCTCACATTGTTCCTCTGTCGGTGCTACTGTTAAGCAATCGTCTACAGAGTTGAAACTTTATTGCTGGAACAGCACAGCAGGTCAGGCAGCATCCAGGGAACAGGAGATTCGACGTTTCGGGCACAGGCCCTTCTTCAGGAATGAAGGGCCTGTGCCCGAAACGTCGAATCTCCTGTTCCCTGGATGCTGCCTGACCTGCTGTGCTGTTCCAGCAATAAAGTTTCAACTTTGATCTCCAGCATCTGCAGACCTCACTTTCTCCTCAATCGTCTACAGACCCAGGGGTTAAAACAAGAGTCTCCAGACTCTTGCGTAGAGCCTCATTATATATGGTGGGTGACTCACAGTAACATTGACAAAGTCGTGTGAACTCATAAGATTTCTCTTTGAATGAAAAAGCGAACCAGAATTGACTATCTGGATGCACCGTTACACTAAAGAACATATTTGCTAAATCCACAGCAGGGAACCATTTACTGTACGGTGGAAATTGAACTGATACAGTATGGGGTTTGGGAACATTTGATGCGCGCGGGACAACACTGTTATTGACTGCCTGCAGGTCATGAACATACCTGCATTCCTCCGGTTCACTTGGAATTTTTGCCTTTTTGATCAGAAAAATGGGATTTCTCACCGGTGAGTTTACACAGGGGATTATCTCTCTAGCCTTTGGGAAGGATTGAAAGACTGGAGTAACTACGTCCATGGCCTCGAGTTTTAACGGGTATTGTGCCCTGCAATGAAGATACTCCGACTTCGTGGTTACTCGTATTGATTCACAACCTCGTATATGCCCCACATCCTATTTGCCTTTTACCCATAATTCAGTTGGGACCGCTATTAATCTTGCGTCTGAGAAGTTTATCTTAGGGAAACGCCAGGCCAGCCTTCTAGGCTCTTCAGGGATAGCGGTGGTTACCTCGACTGTTCTATTGCCTGAGTTAGACAAATTAATTTCTTCCTATATGTCCGCACATCTGCATTGAACCACATACCCACATCGTCCCAGAACACCCAACATTTCGTTCTTTATGCCTTTAGTACCAATGGCCCCAAATCCTGCCACCAGTCGCTGGACACCTTCGCCAGTGACACGCGAGGAACGTAGGCTTCCACATCAAAAATATAGAGTTTACTTGCCGTCACAGGTACTTGACATAAGTTCACACTGACTGCACATCTGCCATCCCTTCAATAAAATTCGCACAATAACAACTGACCTGGTTTAACCAATCTCCTGTAACAATATTCCTCTTATGGTTCCTCAGGGCATCGTGGTGTATGTGTGCTGTGCAGTGCAGCATATTCCCGCAAAAAAAAAAATCGGTGTTAATAGGATTAACATGGTTACCTGCTTCCAGGGCGAGTGAATTGGTCAATGAACTCATTGGTCTCTGGCTTAATCGCCACTCTTAGACATACACCAGGGGTCGTGGGTTGTATTTTGCAGTTTACACTTGTGAATCTTCCCTTTGTATTACCTGCAAGCCCGTCGGAGTACTGAGCAAATACAATCCCAGTCTCACTATGAGATTCCGAGCCATCAAATGTAAAGGACAGAATTCCGCTTACAAAATTGAGAATTAGAATGTATACACATTACTGATTCACACAATATGGGTGCGGTAAAACTCTCTCATATCACGACGCCTGATGCCTCCATTAAGTTCAGGAACATTCCACTCATC
Organism: Chiloscyllium plagiosum; assembly: GCF_037043375.1. Lineage (NCBI taxonomy): Eukaryota > Metazoa > Chordata > Chondrichthyes > Orectolobiformes > Hemiscylliidae > Chiloscyllium > Chiloscyllium plagiosum. Next base: position 77,990,750 of record NW_028270158.1, read on the forward strand.
TTTATTGGCGTCAACTCTCTGAACTGTCTTGATTTGAGGAGTGAATGTGCTGGCCATGTATCTACCAAAAAGGTAACTGGTGTACCTTCCACATATAACATAGAGGTAGGCATCGACATATACGCATCATTGTTATATTGAACATATTGTCCACACTTCGCAATCTCAATGTTCAATATAGAGTTGGGACACATCTCAGTGCCCGTTAGGTTAGTAGAAGTGATTAGCATAGGGGGTTCTTCGTTGCCAAGTATAAAGAAAAGAGGTTTACCTGTACCTTGTGGCCTGCCCACCTCAAACTCAGTCGTCCCCTGTCAGTCACCATGCTGTCCAGCCTCCAGGACCGAATGAGGCTGTCTGTGCGGGCACTGTCTCGACCAGTGGTCCATTGCTTCGCAAACAAAGCACCAGCCAGATCTATCTCTGCAAGCGCACTTCCGCGATCCCTTCCACTTTTGCGAACTCCACCTGTGCCTCTCTCTTTTCCCGCAGTTCCTCCCTCCAACGACTGAACGAACATTTGCATCATAATAAGCTGAGGTTTATGTGATTGCTGTTCCATCTTTAATTTCCGGTTATGGTTCTCTTGAGCCAGCAATGTTTCAGCATGTATCACGTATTGTTCTATCTAATTCAGCTTTCCCGTGTCCCAGGTAATACACGTATATTATTACCTATTTTGTTGTTTCGTACTTCATTCCATTGATGAAACTGCTCCTCAGGTGTGCCTCATACGGTGTGATCTCTGCCATCGTTATGTCCTTCGGTGGTATCAGTCCACAATAGACGTTATCGACTTTCGTGAGGTGCTTAAGGTACTGGGACATTGTCTCGACTTCTTTCGGGATTCTTTTCAATTGATTGTGGGTACGATATGCTTTGGTGATTCAGCAGAACCTGAGGCGGCGACCGTTGACTTGGAATCTTCGCGAAGTGGATCTTGTAGGGGGGCTGTAGCTCTTCGAGGGCACCCATTAAGGTCAGGATCTGATCCAGTCTTAAGACACTGTACAGCTTCATTAGGTTGTTTTCCGTGTGTGTGTGCATGTGCGTTGGTGTTTGTACCTGTACTTGATCTATATTTTATTCGAGATTTTCTTTCCCTGAAAGCAGGCTCAGCCTTCAACATGTTATAAGCACTCCAATTCACAGGTTCTATTTTACCCTTCCGTTTCTCCTTCTCTCTCTCTCCTCCAACAGTGACCTCAACATTTGCAACTGCATGTTACTAAAACTTTCTTCCTCCAGAAAAACACATTCCTTGATTTACATTTTTAACTGCTTTACAGAAACTGGGCCATAATTATTTAGCATACATGGTATTTTTTCTTGACCATTCCGAGTTGTCTGTCGACCCTCTTTTTGTTCGCTCTTGCTGGAGCCGATTTTCATGGATATTGGAAAAGTGTTCTTCTCTCTCTGTCTGTCTCTCTGCCTGTATCTCTCTCTCTCTCTCTGTCTCTCTCTCTCTCTTACACACACACACACACACACACACGATACCATAATCTTCTCTTTGCCAATATAACTTGCTTTTACCTCCGGAGGTCCCCTCTCATTGGGCGCGACCACCTCATTGCCTTGGTTTTCACAAACCAAGAACCCACGTAACCGGTACAGCTTTGGCGACTCCAACGCTGCCCATGGTGGCTCCAAGTCTCAAACCACCGTTAATCTTGCTATCTCTTAAACTCTCGAGAGACGGCAATCCTTTCACTTGAGCTTTACTCGAATACCACGCGAGAGTTCACTGGTCCTTCTTCCTGATTCATTTATTCTCTTCGAACGAGTCTCTATGTCGGATTACTCTAGCCACAACTCTTGCCCTGACCCTATTCGATTCGGAACGCGACTCTGGGGCGATCCACTTATCCCCAGTCCTCTTACGCAAAGGGGCCAATTCAGCGCTGGAGATGAAGTGAAAGACCTTCAGGGCAGTGGCGCGTACACCTCCTGGGAATCTTCAAAATCTTACCCAGTTGCAGGGTCCCAGGCGAGCCCCCTAGTTTACTGCCGTGGAATTTCAATCGACTCGACGCAAATGCTACCAAGAGCAAATAAAAAGTTTATTTTTGAAATTTGCAGAATGGACCCGACACATTTGCAAGACGCCTCATGAAATGGACGCCTGACGGTTTTCATATATTCCCTTTATACTATATATTGCCTTGCCTTATCACACCTCAAGATAGGAACCTGGATCAGTCGAGTTCCTTTCCACACATGGAGTTGCTTTTTCTAATTCATTGACTGCTGATATAATAGATTATTGACCTTGAGAGTCAGCTGTAAATTAGTTTGAACTTTACATTTTTTCTGTCTTTTTGCAAAGTTAGGTCCATACTTCTTTGTTTCAACCATGGTTTCACAGATTTCACAATAAATGATAATTTTCCATTACAGGGGATCAGGCTGACAGTGACTCAATAAGTGTGATGGAGTGAAGATGATAGTGACACAATGAGGGTGAGGTGTCAGCGTGGTAGTGACGCAGACTGTGTGAGTGGATCAGTCCAATAGTTCTGCAGTGAGGGGGGTCAGAGTGATAGTGATGCAGTAAGTGTGAAGTGGTCAAGGTGACAGTGAAACACTTCGTGTGAGGGGTCAGTGTGACAGTGACGCAATAAGAGTGAGTGGTCAGGCTGATAGTGACGCAGTAATTGCAAGGAGATCAGGCTGATAGTGATGCAGTAAGTGTTACTGTGTCAGGCTGATCCTGACGCATAAGGTGGAAGGGGCCATGGTGATAGTGACGCAGTAAGTGTGATGGGGTCAGGCAGAGACTGACCCAGTGAGTGTGAGACAGTCAGGGTGATAGTGAGGGAGTAAGTGTGTGCGTTCAGGCTGGTAGTGACACAGTACGTTGAGACCGTCAGGCTGATCGTGGCCAATAAAAGTGAGGTGTTAGGGGAATAGTGACGCAGTAAGTGTGAGATGTCAGGCTGTTAGGGATGCGGTAAGTGTGAGGAGTCAGTATGATAGTGAAGCAGTAGGTGTGAGGGGGTCAGGCTGATAGAGACGCAGCAGGTGTGGTGGGGTCAGGCTGTTAGGGATTTCTGGCTGTTAGGGATGCGGTAAGTGTGAGGGGTCAGTCTGATAGTGTCACAGTATGTGTGAGGGGTCAGGCTGATAGTAATGCAGTAAGTGTCCGTGAGTGAGAGTGATCCTAATGCAGGAAGTGAGAGGGGACAGGGTGATAGTGACGCAGTGAGTGTGAGGGGGTCAGCGTGATGGTGACGGAGTAAGTGTGAGTGTTTAGGCTGATATTGATGCAGTAAGTTGAGGTTGTCAGGCTAATACTGGCCAGTAAGTGTTAAGTGACAGGGTGACAGTGATGCAGGAAATGTGAGGAGTCAGACTGATAGACACGGTGAAATTGTGAGGGGTCAGGCTGATAGTGATGCGGGAAGTGTGCGAGTGTCAGGGTGATAGTGACGCAGTGAGCGTGTTGGGAGCAGAGTGACAGGAACGCAATAAGTATGAGTGGCTCTGGATGATAGTGACAGGTCAGTATGAGGGGGAGGATGGTAGTGATGCAGTGAGTGTGAGGTGTCATGATGACACTGAAGCAGACTGTGTGAATGTGTCATTGTGATGGTGACATGGCAAGTGTGATGGGGTCAGGGTGACAGTGACGCAGATGCTTTCAGGGGGTCAGGTTGTAGTGATGCAGTAATTGTGAGGGGTCAGGGTGATAGTGACGCTGTGAGTGTGAAATGTTTGTGTGATAGTGAATCAGAACATTTGAGGGGCCAGGCTTATAGTGACGCAGTATGGGCAAGGGGTCAGGGTAACAGTGATATAGACGCACTCACAGGGCCAGGTTGTAGTAAAGCTGTAAGTGTGAGTGTCTCAGGCTGATAGTGATGAAGTAAATGCGAGGGGCTAAGGCGGATAGGGATGTAGTAAGTGTGCAGGGGTAGTGTCAGAAGTGACGCAGTAAATGTGAGAGTTGAAGCTGATAGTGACACATTACGTTTGAGGGGATCAGGCTGATCTTGACGCAGTAAGTGTGACGTTGTCAGGATGATAGTTACGCTGTAAGTATATGGGGGCACAATGATCTTGACGCAGTAAGAGTGGGGAGTCAGGGTGATAGTGACGCAGTAAGCATGAGTGGGTAAGTCTGATAGTGACGCACTATATGTGAGGGAGTTAGCCTGGTAGTGGCGCCGTATGTGTGAGATGGTCAGGCTGATATTGATGCAGTTAGTGTGTTGGGGTCAAAGTGATAGTGACGCAATAGGTGTAAGCGGTTTAGGATGATCGTGGCACCGTGGGTGTGAGATACCAGTATGATAGTGACGCAGTACGTGTAAGGGGTCAGGGTGACAGTGACACTAAGTGTAAGGCCCTCAGTGTGATAGTGCCGCAGCAAGTCTGGGGTGTCAGGGTGTAAATTACGTCATAAGTGAGAGAGGGGCATTGCGATAGTGAAGCAGTAAGTGTGAGGGGGTCAGCCTGATAGTGACACAGTCAATGTGACGGGACAGTGTTTTAGTGACAAGATAAGAGTGAGGCGTCAGTCTGACACTGACACAATAAATGTGATGGAGTCAGGCTGATAGTGACACAGTAAGTGTAAGGAGTCAGGGTGATAGTAACATAGGAAGTGTAAGGGCGTGACTGATAGTGACAAAGTAAGTGATTGGCAGTCAGGCTGATAGTGACGCAGTCAAAATGAGGGTCTCGAAATGAAAGTGGCGCAGTAAATGTGAGGGCGTCAGATGGATAGTGATGCAGTAAGTTTGAGGGGTTCACGCTGATATTAAGGTGGGAAGTGTGAGGGGTCAGGCCTATAGTGATGCAGTAAGTGTCGGCGGGTCAGGCTGATAGTGATGCATTCAAAGACCAAATATCCAAGTCTCACTGTAGTGCTGAATAGCGAGACTCCTCAAGGCTAAGGCTAAAATCAATAGTTCTCATCCTAGTCATAAATCACAGTGCTTCATTTTAAAATTGTCCTCTCCTGCTTCTAGATTCACCAATGAGGGAACAAAATTTAATTGCACCACCCTGTTTATCTCTTCAAATATTTTGCAACTCTCAATGAGATTACCTCTCTTGTTTTGAAACTGTTAAATAAATTTCAATTCAGAGAACTAACGTTCATCCATGATATCAAGGCTAATCACCATTCGTGGTATTCCTCATATGGCATTAGTATCTTTCCTAAATTGAGGATTGTAATTCCTCATACTGTAGTCCAAGTGCGGTCGAACTGAGCCACCATACATTGGAAATAATGCTTCGTTCTCGTGCCCTGAAAGCCTTCTGCAGCTTTCACAACAGACTTCTACAACTGCTACTAGACTTCAATGACTTGTTAAAAACTTCTCCAAGATGCATTTCTAAACATCTGTACATTAGACTTTCTACTTCAAACCTTCGATAAATAATCTCCACACATTTCCCTCCTGACATGTATGATAAAGTCAAATCGTTGCTATTTATTAATCATGAGGGACATGGATAGGTTGACTCGTCAAGGTGTTTTTCGGCTGGTGAGGAAGTCAAAATTTAGAAAACATCGGTTTAAAATTAATGGGTAAGGAATTAAAAGGGGCGTCAGGGTCAACTTTTTCAGACGCGTCCAGAATGAGCTGCCAGAGAAAGCGTTGGAGACTGGTACAACTGTAACATTTAATGGCATCTGGATGGATATATGAGAAACAAGGTTTAGAGGGATGTGGGCCAAATGTTGGCAAATGGGACCTATTAATTTAGGGTAACTGTCCACCATAGTCATGTTGGAAAGAAGGGCCAATTTCCGTGTTGTATTGTTCAAGGACTTGATGACTCTAGAACGACCGCAAAAACTTTGCAAATAATTCCGTCAAGACGATTTCAAGTTCCAAATCTTCGGTTAATCTTCCTCTCTTGTGCTCACAAGTTCATTACCTGATGTCAGAACATACGGATTAGTTGCTGGATCCATTCCTGTAAATTGGTTCTGCATTCTTTCTAATTATGATATTTGTTTTACGAATGTAGCTGGCGTTTATGGACTTAGCATCAATTTTTCTAATACCATATGTCGATGAATATTAAAACACAACAGCACATCTAATTTGGCAGCAGATGATGAGCAATTGAGTCAAAATCGATTGGACGCAGTGGGACAATGACCCTGTCTTCGTGGTGTACATCCGTGACTCTATAATTCGACGAAGAATCATTCCCACAACTTCAGCTGTGTCAGAATCTAGTTTGCGGTGAAAGCCTGTCAATCTGCTCAGGTAACGTTCGTCTGGGTCTCTGCAAAGGAGTTGGCGAAATCTTTGGGTCTTGACAATTTGTTCTCCCAACAAATAAATTCAGTTGGTTTACTATTAAAATTGACCAAATTCCCGCAGCTGTGATGGCCGAGAGGTTAAGGCGTTGGATTTGAAATCCGATGGGGTCTCCCTACGCAGGTTCGAATCCTGTTCACAGCGCAGAATCTCTTGTAAGTCATTTAAAAATTATTTTGCAGGATTTGGATTTCGTGGAGCTTGAGCTTTGCATTCAATCGAAAGTAAATTTTCAACTGTGAAGAATCCGAAGTAGTTTCAAGACTGACCCAGTCATCTAATTAAATAAATTATATGTCGAGACACAAAAAGCCACCAACTTCCAACACGAATCAGTTTCAACACATTTGTCGAACTATCGTGAAATTTGGATGTTTGGTTTGGGGTGGGGTGGGGGGGTGGAATTGAGTAAAACAAGAAGCAATGCAATACATTTACCTGCAGGTGATGAATTTTTTTTAGGATCAGTTGAAAGTCAAGCTGAGAAAGTTCGACCTAATTTACAGATGACACTCAAGGCCAATAATCTTTTATATCAGCAGTCAATGAATTAGAAAAAAACAACTCCATGTGTGAAAAGGAACTCGACTGATCCAGGTTCCTGGCTTGCGATATGAAAAGGCAAGGCGATATCAGCGGAGTAGAATTTTCTGGAAATATTAGAAATGGAATGTTTACGGTCTTCTGCTGTCCACATTCGTTAGAAACTGCATTAAGAACTGAAATTGAAAATTAACGATGAAAATCAGACTTAGACCTCTGCTTGGGTGTAGCATTGTTCAGAACAATAGGTTGTTGTTGAGGTTAAAATTGACCAAAATAATCGATGGGGATCTTATCCACGGCCTTCGTTGGAGCAGTTGGTGTGGAGAGCTCAGCTTGAAGAACCAAATGCCAATTATTCATCCTGGCTGTCTGAATTGCTTAGTTAAACATACTCCCAGTTTAATGAAAAAAACCTTTGCAATCAGAGTTAAATGTTTTCATGTCAGCATGTTCCGATATGAGAAGACCCTTATGAGTAGATGTGAATTAAATTTTGACTCTAACGTCAGAGATGTTGACACATTTCTGCACCAAAATAAGCACTACCATTGGTATCAAATCAAACTGAACAAAGGACTAGTCACTTAGACATTTCCTGTCTGCAGGCTCTGCCAATGGATCGTTCAGGCCCGATGTAGGAATAGGGCGTGGTGACATCTGTTCGCAAGTGGATCACTTTATTCTTGCTCACGATCCATAAACCGTAATTCATTTTGAACTTCTTAGCCATCAGCATGATAAGTGATACATAATGCACAGGTTTGCTTCTCGAAAGAAAGAGCGAAATCTTATTCAATGCAGACGCAAATTCAAGTTGTCCCTGGTCGACCAGAAGACAGATGTCGCGAAACAAAGTGAATACAGAAAACAATCAATGTTTTCTGGGAGTCAAAAAGATGTACTGGAAGAACGGAAACATATATTTGGAACTAAAGTCACGTACCACTTCCACAGACTAAACGTTCTTGAACCATTTTCTTAATATGACCTTCATGTCCACCATTGCTGCAAAAATTATCTTGACAACTCAGAACTTTGTGTTCTTTGATATTCTCTCCTTCATGTTTCTCTTGATTTTGAAACTAAAACCGAGCAATAGTAATGCACCTTATTTCACTTGCAAAGATCAGAAGAAGATTAATTTATAAGAGAACAGAAATAAAGCTACGTCTGTCTTTCAAGAGAAAACACAGTTACCACTTCGACTCCAAAAAGTCTTCTTCAGAATTGTGCGCAATGAACTCGAAATAGTAGACCGAAAATGAAAAAAAGAAGCCAAAATGCAGCGAATACACCACCCGCAAGTGCATCAAGTCCTACTCGAATATGCCGGACTACTACCATCAACATCAGTGGAGAACGGAACAAAGCTCATTCTGCAATTGTCAAACTGTTATGACGTAGTTTGTAAAATCAGAAATATGATTAGGTAAAAAGCGGGATGAAAGCGGGATATAGGAAGTCTGAAAAAAGCAAGTGCGTGCTTTGCTTTGAAGAAGGTTGGCAGTGATGAAAATGGAAACTAACTACAGTGAGGGGGGTTTAATTAATACTCAGCATCGTTGCAACACACAGGGACGCAATTCTTTTTGCGAGGTTTCTGTTCTGCCATTTTATAATCACGAATGCTGTCGGGTTTGGTTTCCATTCCAGGCTTAGGTGACAGCCTGATGGAAGTTTGCACATTCGCCCAATTTCTATGTGGTTGCTCTGGTTTGCTGCCACATTCTAAACAATGGCGATTTCAAATGGTTATTTGGAATCTCCATTGAACGCACACGGTTCTCTGTAATAGGAGTGTCTGGATAGGACGTACTTCTGAGGATTTTTGTGAACTTAAATAGACAGAGTGGGGTTAGTATGCTGTTTCCTGGGTGAGCTACATTGACAGAGAGGGGTCAGGGTCTTCTTCCCTGAGGAAGATACGTTGACAGAGTTGGGTTAGTTGCTCTTACCTGTGTCAGTCACGCAGATACAGTAGGGTCAGTCTGGCCTTCCCTGGGCGAATTTCTTTCACAGAGTGGTGACAGTCTGCTCTTCCCTGCCTGAGTGAAATAGAAAGAGCGGGGTCAGTATTCTCTTCCCTCGATAATTTATGTTGACAGTCTGGCTTCCGTCTGCTCTTCCATGGCGAGTTACATTGGTAGAGTGGGGTTAGTGTTCATTCATTGGGTGAGTGCCATAGACAGAATGGGATCAGTCTGCTCTTCCCTGAGGGAATTACATTTATAGAGTGGGGTCAGACTGCTCTTCAGAGAATGACTTATATTGACAGTGTGGGATCAGTCTGCTGAGTTACACTGAGAGTGTGGGGTCAGTCTGCCCTTCCCTGGGTGAGTAACACTGACTGAGTGGCGTCAGTTTGCTCTTCCCTCAGTGAGTTACATTGACAGAGTGGCGTCAGGAGTGGCGTCTTTGAGGAGTTGACAAAAGTAACTCGTCCCCTACATCTTTGAGATAATTAGGGAGGGGAATGAATCTTATCTCATTGAAAGACAACTGTGTCCCAGAAATGCATTTCTAATAATTGCATGTACTAATTCGACACTGCAAGCGGTCGGGAATAATTTGAGGAGAGGTGCAGGGTAGAATAATTAAAGTCAAATGCACTGATGCCGAGGAGACATGACACAAGATGTGAATGTGGAGCTGATGCTGCAAGGCTCAGTGTCAGTGCTATTGGTTCAGCATTTATTTCTCACTGTTTGCAATGACTCACACACCACTGCTGTCAATTCACAACAATGAGCCTGTTCATCTTGGTTTGAAAATCCCTGCGTGTATATTAACGTGGTTAATGGGACGCGAGAGGAGATGAGCACATCCTGTTTATTCTGTCAGTTTAAACAGATAAAAATATCGGTTGGATGCCAATGCAAGAGGATACTGTCTTTTTCTGTGCCTTTTCAGTAGGGCATGCTCAGCATTGAAATGTCTGCTTTTGCACAAGCAGAGTTTGATTGCCATTCATACTGAGCAACGCTAATACAGAAAACGCGTTTTCGAATTCCTGTGATCAAGTGGTTCAGGCATTGCACACATGGACGACAAATCTGGCTTTTAACGTGGCGCCGTGGCTTAGCTGGTGAAAGCACCTCCCATCACACTGGTGCCTGCTCATTGTATTGAAAGCTCGTTATTTCTCTCAAGTATTGTGTTGCTGATCGAGAAACTCAGTGTCTGTTTGAATTGCGTTATATTCTGATTTCGAGTTCCGGCTTCATTTTCCAGGTTTAAATCCAGTAGTGTATGTTGCTCTTTTTAACTACTATTTTAACCTGGAGATTCTTCCCGCAGTTCCACAAGCACTTTTGCTTCTCATCCTCTTATTCTAATTCCTTCATTCCCAGTTTTGTGGAAATTAAGTGGTGAGGCAGGAGACACTGCAGCATTCCCGGGGAATGTTATGGTAATGGCACTGACACCACGAAATGATCACCATCATTCTCTGCTGTCACCATTCATTTGTTGTACACCAAAAGTAAATGCATCCTTATTCTTCTTCAGCTATCATGTAATTACTTTCTTTTTCTGTTGGATAAGGAATTCAACTTTAACTTCGAAAGGCTCTTTAGATTTTGAGGAAGAAATGTCTCCTTGCCTCAGGTCGAAGTGACAGACGCATTATCCAGAGAATGTGAGACTACTTCGACCGACTCCAGCCCGGCGTCAGAAAGCCTGTCAGCAGTTCGAATCTCAAACTGTCTCTGAATGTCAGGCTTTTCAAGAGCAGAAATGGGAAATGAGGGATATGGACAGCCAGAGAGTCGGAGAATGTGAAAAAGGCCCAGGAGGATACAGAGACAAATAAAGAAAAAACAAAGACACATATTGAGGCAGATACTGAAAAAAACAATTCTCCATTCAACGTGACTGCTAAATAACAGAAAGCAAAAGGAAATGTAGCCATTAAAACATAGCCTTCCACCAGCTCAGGAAAATGAAAGTAGCATGACAGCTGATTAAGTCCTTTGAAGATTGTAAATTTGACGTTTGTAAGCTCAAGATTGATTTTGATAAATATCCTGATTCGACAGGTAAGATTATCATTTTCCCAACAGTGTAATCTAGAAATCTAGAACTAAACTGTTTCCTGTCCATCTAAAAAAAAATCTGTTTCTCTCCACAGATGTTGCCAGGTGTAGCGGGTTTCAATATCAATTCTCGTTTTTAGTTCAGCTATCTAAAACCTGCATCTTTCTGATTTTTGATGACCTGGCACAAAATCAAGCATTACCAGGTTCGGACCAGTGGTCAGAAATACTGGACCACGATATACTTGCACAATAAAACGTTCATTCCCTGTCCGAAAATAGAACTAATGCCATGGCAGTTCTAGTTCCAAATCCTCACTACGAGATTACACTGAATGAAGACAGACGCTCTTGCACTTATTCTCAATGAAATGGCTTTTCCCTTTCATTTCTGATCAGTTTCACTGCAGATTGTTTTCTACTCGTCTTCAAGTTTTGCAGAATGGGAAAGCCCATTTGGCCATGGTGCAGTCTGGTTTAAAGACATTCGTCTATTCCATTCCCAGTTTCCAGCTTTGGTCCATAACCTTATGTGTTCTGATGTTTCTAGTGCAAATGGCAGTGAGGTTCTCGCTTTGGTCTTAGATGACACAACAATGGGATTGAAGTTTGACATAGTCACACTGTGTTATTACCCACGTCGTGTCTCCCACAGAAAGAGACACACAGACACATTCCCCGAGAGTGGAAGAGTTCTCAGGATTTGACCAGCTCCTTGTGCTTCATTTCAGCTGTCCGCTCCAACATGCAAGTTCAACCGCAAAAAGGCAGCTTTTGGTTAAATCAAAGCCAGTTCTACAGACAATGAGAGACGTTCCTCTGAGCTAGAATTTGAAGTGGGCGAAAGAAGCTGTAAATTCGAAAACCCAAACCCTTCCGTCCCTGACAGATAACAGGAATGGACTAGCACGCTGCATCCTCGTGATTTTAAATGCGAACCGATAATCCCCTAACTCGACGTCAGGCGTGTTACTAATTCTGTCACTGACCCAAAGACCAGGTTTGGCTGTGACAGTTTGTCTATAGGTAATGTAAACGTCCACATCAGGGAACCAGCATTCACAAGGTGAAAAATCAGCAAACATAATCACCGTCACTGTTTCACTTGGAATTCCCCACTCTGTGAACCATTTCCTTTCACTGTACTTTCACAGTTGAAGTTTTTTACATTCCAGAGCCTGAACTAATTCAGCGAGAAACCACTGGTCATTTCGAGCCCGTCATCCGGAATGAGGCGAGTTGAACGGTGCCTTTCTTGCTGCCAAAACATCAGCGCAGCTCAAAACGAGCTCGTGTTTGCATCAGTCTTTACTTAACTTGCTGCAATATATCTGCTGAACAACATCAGATTATCACAGCGTTGCCTTCTTCACATTGAAACCAAGGGTGATAATATGAACCGACTTGGAAATTTGGTGAGAGAAACACTGCTGAGAAGACGATTATGACGTGAGAGCAGGCACTAGAGTTTGTACAGGTCCCAAAGGCTACTGCAATATCAATAGACATCCCTGCATACGAGTCTGAGTTTGCATTGCCCAGAACAGGCTTTCATTCCCAGTCAGGAGATGTAGATTTAATTCTCTTCTTGTGAATTATCCGAATGAAAACTAAATCCTGGCTGCACCCAGAACACACACACGGATCCTGCCAGAACAATTCAGTGATCGATCAGCATCTGGCTGGAAGGACAATGGCAGCAAATACAAGCGAAAGCTATCACAGCAACTACCCCTCCAAGGTTCTCGCGTTTCCCAGTTGAAAATATTTCGCTGTTCCTTCAATGTCACTACGTCTAAACCCTTGCCTCATGGCATCATGCCTGTAACCCGCTACTGAGGACATCCAGGGTTATGCGGAGTAACTCAAAATCTCAATCTCTCGAGTAATTCGGGATTGATGGCGCATCCCATCACATTGAGCAATGACTTTATCCCAGTAATACGTTTCCTAAAGCTGCAGTTTCTAAGGGAACACTTGCAAGCTGTCGGGAATAAGTTGAGAAGTGGAACGGACGAGACGAAAATGTGAAAGGCAATGATGACAGGGAAGCATGAGACAGCAAGTGAGTGAAGAGCTGGTGTTGCAACGTTCAATGTTAGTGTCAGTATTTACTGACCACTATTCACTCTGACTCACACACCACTCCTTAACAATTCACCGCAATGAGCCCATTCCTCTTAGTGTGAGTTTACCTTTGCGGATATTAACGCGGTTAAAGGTGCCCAGAGGATGGATGGATCCGTGTTATCCTGTCAGTTTAAACAGTCTAAGTTATCAGTTTACAACAAAGGCAATAAGAGATTGCCTCTTCCTGCGCATTTTCAGTGGAGAATATACAGCTTTGAACTCTTCTGCATAACCAGAGGCTGTTTTCAATTTACACCGAGTAACTGTGAAGCACACAAAAAATGAGTCCGAGATCCTGAGTTCGAATAGTCAAGTAAATGCACGCATAGTTTTGAATCGTTGAGTTGGGCAGTCCCTCAGCCTTAGTTAGTGAAAGTTCCTGTCAAAAAACAGCCGAATATTGGATCAAATCCTGACATCTCACTGTTTATAGGTCTTTCATGAAAAACAGAGTTCCCGACTACACCTGTGGTTCTGGTCGTGGTGGGAATTCAAATCAATGACTGGATTGAGGTTATAGTTTAAAGACAGCTCCTTCGACACCTCTGCCACGCTGCCACACAAACTCCCGCAACCACGTTTTTCATGATTAGTGTTTCAGCATCGCCTCACTTCAGGCACTTACCCACACGCACTTTCAATGGCGAACTTGGCGTAAGTTCGATAATATTTATGAGGATGTTGCAAGGCATACAGTGTTTGGACTGTAGCGTAAAGCTGAATAGGATGTGAAAATTTTCCCTGGAGCTTGAGGACTGAGGGATGGGCTTACAGAGGTTTATATCAATATGAAGGATACGGTAGAGTAAATGGTCAATGACTATTTCTTCCCAAGGCAGGTAAGTTCAGAACAAGGGAACAATGTTTTAAGGGGAGAGTGGTAAAATTTAAAAGGGATCTGAAGGACATTGTTTTTTTTCACATAGAAAGGTTTGTGTGTTTGGAATGAATTGTCAGATTTAGTGGTGGAGTCTGGTATACTTTCAACATTTCAAAGGCATATGGATCTGTATCCAGACAGGAAAGTTGAAAAAGAACAAACGTGAAAGTTGGCAAATAGAGCGGTTGTTTACGGGCTCAGCCCCTCTGAGATGCTGCAGTGGCGATCACCAGTTTGAATAGGCACTCATCACTTGGTCAGTGCGTTGGGCTGGTTTTCTGGAAGATGGTTAGATTAGATTCCCTACAGTATGGAAAAAGGCCCTTCAGCGCAACTAGTCCGCACCGACCCTCCAAAGAGTAACCCAACCAGACCAATTTCCCTCGAACTAATGCACCGATCATTATGGGCAAATTAGCATGTCAAATTCACCTGCCCTGCACATCTTTGGAGTGTGGGAAGAAACCCACGCAGACGCAGGGAGAATGTGCAAACTACGCACAGGAATCAAACGTGGAACACTCGTACTGTGAGGCAGCAGTGCAAACCACTGAGCCACGGTGCCGCCCTAAAAGGGGATGGAGAACGCAGCTAGCAACCCCGCAATCTCTCGCATGCAAAGAGAGTACTCTCCCAAATGAGATTACTCCCACAGGCTGCTTCGGTTAAAACCAGCAACGAATCATTTTTTTCTGGTTTTAGGCTGCCAATGACCATTCTTCTTGACACATTCCCAACTTCTCAGTGGGAGATTTTGGCTGCCGAAAATACCTCACAAATCATATTGCCCGTGCGGCTCTCCAGCGAAACAAAAACCTGACAACTCATGAACAGAAGCAGAACTGACAAAGAGAACTTATTTTCAGACACACGGACTCATGAATGCTGTCTGTGAGGCAGAGCGAGTCGTCTGGTCATGATCTGCTCACACAAATTGCAGCGAGGCAATTCCAAATGGTGCTTTCAACGTACTGGCGCCTTAGTGCATCAATACTTCCAGGAAAGTGCTCAATTAAGATGAATCAGAACTGACTAACAATGAACCATGAAAAGTGAAGATTACCAATTACAGACTCGATTAGATGAGGTTAACAATTGGGCTGGTGTCTCCATCGGATCGAGAGGACCAATCACCAGCCTCTCTCATCAGGACAGAAATTAAAGAAATTAGGGAAAAGTAACCAAGTTTTATATCGCAATTTCAATCCTTTTCGCAACAACAACAGAAAACTGCCAGCAGATTCAATGTAGAACCTAATTTCACATAAACAGGAAAATAAATATCTCCATTCACTTTCAGAGAAACGGCGAAAAATGCAAATTGTCTGGAATATGAAAGATTGGCGCAGCCTGTTTTTGAGTCGCATATTATGCTGGTGGCCTTTCGAGCTGGAGGGGAACGTGACAACTGCAGCAGAAGGGGAAAACATGGGCACTGACATGTTGGTTGTTTTCTGCTGTGCCACATCACAGCCGGGTTAGAAGAAATGACTGCTTTTTCTTTCTGTTCAACTTTAACAAAACTCATCCCTGCAAAACGTTGCCAGCTTAATCCATTAGCACACGTGGCCGCGCAGGGATGCAAATACAAGACTTCTTAAGAAGTGGAATCTGAAATCAGAGTCTCAGGTTGCTCACCCACGGGAGCACACAGGCCAAAACCGGAATCCCAAGAGCATGTACATGATGATACCCTGCAGCATACTCACAGCAACTGCACCAGTTCTGCAGAATAAGCGGTAGGAAGGAATTGCTCTATCTGAGCGGTCGTGCTTGTTTTTCTCATCAGCAAATCTGGCTTTGAATTTGCTAGCCCATACCTGCTACCATGCTGAAACGGAATGCAATTCCAATTAGTCGCTGTGTGAAACTTTGTTCATTTTCTCTCCTCAGATAAAGTGATCACTGGAGATGATGAATTCTGCTCCTGCCAGAAACGCCGACTCTCCTGCATCTCGGATGAACTGAAAAACTGGTTTAGCACTGGAATCCGAGAATGGCAAAACACGTAGCAAGATTATTCGAAACCCAGAGCCAATAAGAGTTCCAACTTTCCTTTTCTTTCTCCATAATAGTGCATTATCCAGCAGAGCCATGAGCAACTGCCACCTGGCTGCAAGCTGAGTTGGAAAACTATGTGGCAATCAAGGACATGCGACCCACTTATTGTCGGTAAATCAAACACTTCTCACTTTGGGGTGTACAAACATTTGTTTCTATACATATTCAGGGAAGGTCAAAGGCGATCTGAGATGTCAAAGAGGTGGTCACTGTTCGTGATTGCTCTTTGTTCGAGTTGTGAAAAGGTTTCCCCGCTTTAGTCGCATTCACGTTTCTTGTTGATGACTGAATCAGACAGAAGGTGTTTCACCAGAGCTGCACTTGACTTGCATTCCTCTCCCTCGCTGTCATACGTTCCTGGAACTCTGTGAGAACAAGAAAACAAAATACATACTGCCTCATTCGGCAGCCTGTCTGTGATTTCCTCATTTTCAGTTACAATATGGCTTAGACTTCAGGCCACACGGTAATATTAGTAACAGTATGAGAACAAGAGTCGATAGTTCTCTGTGCCTGTAAATCTTTTCATTTCTGTTGTTGACTGAATGAACTGTATCCGTGTCTGCTGCTTCGAAACTCGAATATGTGAACTGCTCCAAAGTATGATTGAGGATTTCTGGTTTTGGTTGACACACGTTGAGAAACGCCAGACAGCGTTCAAATGAAGCTTTCAGAGCACATTTTCGGATGCATTTGACAGAGACTAACATCATGAATGCAGTGTTCGCTGTGACAGAAGGAAATGAATGTTTTCCTTGTTACTGATCCAGGCTACCTTCGCATGTCAAGCAAATGCTGTACTGTTGTTACAGAAAGGATCAGTGCCCGGTAACTGTGTCCTTAAAGAGGACATGATTGAAAAAATAAAGAATACCATGTTGAAATATCCAGGAAATATTGGCTGAAAAGGCGCAGACAATTTTCCCTGCAGCGCCAAGACAGACGAACATATGTAACGGCACTCTTAAACAGGATAGCCAGCAGCGATATAGACATCGCCACATATGAAGGACCACTGCAAATAGAAATTTGAAAATGAATTTCACGCAGCAGGTATTCGGAATTATATTCTTTTCACCGCTACAGTAGTATTGGGCCAGTAAATTCAAAACAAGGTTTGCTGATGAGAATGCAATAAAACCCCATCGATCATGATATGAAACTGAGATTGATGACACGTAGACACGGTGTAACAGCTTCCAACACATGTAGAGGGTTTTGGGACGGATTCGGACCCACTCTGGGAAAACGACTGGATCCTAAGACTGGGGAGTAAGTGTTCAGGTAGAGGACTGGAGAATGGGGTTAAGAACGATATTAGCCAAGATCGAATGGCGAAGCAGATTAGATATTCTGAAAGCGCTAACCGCTCCTATGTCTTCCAATCTCTGGCCATCTGGTATCTAAGGAAATAGAAACAGAGTTATTTGTTCAGTTGGAAGTCCTGGGCAAAGTGAGAGATAGAACAAGCATGATACAATTTTAGAGACTGGGAAAATGTTTGGAGAGGAAGCAATAAAAGTGAAGCTGAATATAAAGTTTCAAGTCAGGATATATTCAATAAAAAGGAAGTTTGTAGAAAGGCAGAGGGACATGAAGATGGAAAAAGAAGTGTCACCAGTCCCGAAATCTCATTCGGTTTTCATTTTCAAGATGCGACCGGACCTGCTGAGATTTTCCAGCAATTTCATTTGTTGATTCTGAAACAGAAGATGGGAGTGATCCTGGACCAATCAGCTCTCTCATGTTCTGGGAATATGTGACTGACCCGTTCGATCAGATCAGGTCTGTCCCACACTGAAACCTCAGAATCCTTCCCCACCCCACCCTCGTTACTGGCATTAAACTGTTCATTACATAAACTTACATGAGCAGACAACAAGAACAATTGCAAAATGTACAGGGAGAGCTCCGTTCCGTTCCATCAGCACATTCTGAATCAGTTAATTTTTGTTCAGGACCCATGAGATATGAAGCCGTCTCTGTCAGACCACTAACAAATTGCCATTCGCGTTCTGTGTCTTTGAACACTTTGGTTGGTGCACGGATGAAGTGGAATCTCACGTTTTGAATTGGACATAATTCATAGTAAGTTCAGCTGCACTGATAAAGTTGTATCTGGCGCTTCCAGTAAAGTGCAGACAGTTTTCACTCAGTAACCGACATGTGATCAAAGCAGGAGGACATATGTATCAGCGAAAACAACAAGAATGTTCCACCAGCGTTGGCTTGCAATTCTGCATGTGGAACGAAGCGCTGGAACACTGTTAAACAGTAAAAACGACTATTATGGGGCTTGGACGCACGACTCTCTGATTAAACAACTCACATTGCACCGAACTGATATATCCAGGCTTGGGACACGATGCATTAGTTTGCTATTTCATTCTGAGCATAATTCACCTGGCACAGCAATTTGCAAAGATCCAGCTCATTCCTCCCAATCACAAATAACATAATTCACATCTTTAACTTTTGTTATTTCTTCAAAACATTACAGTCTATTTAACACTTGTCCCGGCATTTAAGATTCAACCCGAATATTTTCATAAGAAGTGATTTCCAGTCACTCTGGCAGACAGTAAATCAGTCGGAAAATTACCGAAATAAACCCAACCATTTCTGTATACGGTGTTGGGAATTTCCCATCTGCTGACGAGACAGAGTCCTCACAATCAACATTTTCTTTGTTCTTCCTGCCTAAAACGTTTACAACTTCTTATTTTCAAGACAGGAGTTTTGTTTATAACACGTTCCAAGAACAGGAACAACCTTCCAATCTCCTGAAGCCGTTTCCAATTTAAAATGGAAGTTTTGTTCTTTTCCCACGGGAAGAGAAGTTAATGAGAAAGGAGTTTCCACGAGCTGTGTCCCAGAGTTTACCAGGAAGCCCCTAATTGCAGCTGCAGTGGCCGATTTCAGTTGGCATCGGGGGATTGGAGAACGTGGTGTCGTATTCTGCTGCGTGTAAACGTCTTGCTCCCTGTGGACTCGGGGTGAATCATGGATGAGTTTTCGGAATAACACTGCCTTCCAGTCTCTGGCCATGTGCTATCTAAGGAAATAGAAACAGAGTTATTTGTTCAGTTCGAAATCCTGGGCAATGTAAAAGATGGAACAGTTCTGATACAAAATTGGAGACTGGGAAAATGGTTGGAGAGGAAGTAATAAAAGAGAAGCTGAATATATAGTTGGAAGTCAGGAGACATTCAATAAAAAGGAAGAGTGTGCAAAAGCAGGTGGAGATAGACATGGAAAAGAAGTGTCACGAGTCCCGAAGTCTTAAATCGATTTATATTTCCAAGATGCTACCAGACCTGCTGAGATTTTCCAGTAATTTCATTTGTTGGTTTAGAAACAGAAGATGGCAGTGATCCTGGACCAAACAGTTCTCCCGAGCTCTGGGGATATTTGACTTACTGTGTCATTCATTCATTGTATTTTCGGCTGCACTGATAAAGTTGTCTCTGGCGCCTCCAGTAAAACGGAAACAGTGTTCACTCAGAAACCGACGTGTGATCAAAAGCAGGCGGACAGATGTGTCAATGAAAGCAGCAAGAACATTCCCCTGCGAAGGGTTGCAATACTGCACGTGGAACGAAGAGCCGGAATTGTATTAAGCGGTGAAAGCGCCCATTGTGAGGCTTGCACCCACCACCCTCAGATTAAGCATCTCACACTGCACCGACTGAGCTAACCAAGCACGGTGCACTGTGGATTAATTTGCTATTACTTTGCGAGCATAATTCATCAGCAATTTGTTAGGATCCAGTTCATTCCTCCTAATCACAAAAATATAATTCACACTTTTCATTTCAGTTATTCCTTCAAAGCATTACAATCTATTCAGCACTTGTCCTGGGATTTAAGGTTCAACCTTAATATCTTCATATATTTTACCCTCACCTTTATATCGCTGATGTGATTTCCAATCACTCTGGCAGACAGTAAATCAGTCGGAAATTACCTAAGGAAACCCAATCATTTCCGTTTACAGTGTTGGGCATTTCCCATCTGCTGACAAGACAGAGTCGTCTCAATCAACACTTTCTTTGTTCTTTCTACCTAAAACCTTTACCACTTCTTATTTTCAAGTCAGGAGTTTTATTTATAACACGATCCAAGAACTGGATCAACATTCCAATGCCCTGAAGCCCTTTCCAATTTAAAGTGAAAGTTTTGCTCCTTTCACACGGAAAGAGCTGTTACTAAGGAAGGAGTTTCCACGAGTTGTTTCCCATGGTTTGTCAGAAAGTCGCTGATTGAAGCTGCAGTGGCCGCTTTCGGTTGGCATCGGGAGCTTGGAGAAAGTGATGTCGTATTCTGCTGCGTGTAAACGTCTCACTCCCTGCGAACTTGGGGTGAATCATGGATGAGATTTCCCGGTTACAATGTCAATACATGGTCGGGGTAAATGCTTGTGCTGAAATATTTGAGGCTTATTCCCTGGGTGGGCTCGAACCACCAACATTTCAGCCAATTGTGCCGACCATTTGAGATACAGAAACTGGCAACGCAGATATCCAAAAGCAAAGTTATCGACGGGATCTGAGGATACGTCGGACAGCCGGAACTTGCGTTGTTTTCAGAGATAGTCGCTGATTTTATCACTGAGAGAGTAAGCTCACTGAGGAGCTGCAAACACTCAAATTAAAAGGCATCCACACATGCGCAGTTCTCTCACACACATCTCCACACTGGAGCACACTTACGATGCTGGTATTTCAGCCACGATTCGATAGAAACTGAAGCTTAAAATCCAGCATATTAGACCGCTCGACCACGCTACCACACACTCAGATTTGTTATGACTAGTGTGTCAGCATCGATTCACTTCAGGCACTTAGACCTCGCAAATTTTGTAATGAAATTGGCATAATTTAAGAAGAAAGACCAAAGAAAATGTACAGACAAGGAACAGGCCCTTCATCCATTCAAGCCTGAGCCGATCCAAATCTACTGTTTAAACCTGTCACCCAATTCCTAAGCATCTGTATCCCTCTGCTCCCCACCTACTCATGCATCTGATCAGACGCATCTTAAATGTATCTACCGTGATTACCGCTCCCGTCTCTGCTGGGAACGCATTCCAGACACCCACCACCCGCTGTGTCAACTAATTGCCGCGTGTATCCCTCTGAAACTTTTCACCTCTCACCTTGAAAGCGTGACCTCTCGTTATTTAATCCTTCACCCTGGGAAATAAAACTTTTCTCTATCTACCCTGTCTGTACCCTTCATGATTTTGTAAACGTCAAAAAGGTCCCCCTCAAACTCCTTTTTTTCTAATGTAAACAAACCTAACCGAATCAACCTCTCTTCCTAGATTGCACCTTCCATACGATGCAACATCCGCTTAAATCTTTTACACGCCCTCTCCAAAGCATCCACATGCTTTTGGTAATGTGGCGACCAGAAATTTACACAGTATTCTAAGTGTGGCCAGACCAATGTATTGTTCAATTTTATCATGACTTGCCAGCCATTTTATTCAATACCCCATCCAATGAAGCCAAGCATACTATATGCCTGCTTGACCACTCTATCCACCTGTGCAGCAACCATCAGTGTATAATGGACCTGCACTCACAGATCTCTCTGTCCATCAACTGTTTTTCCCCAAAGCTCTTCCGTTCATTGTATAACCACAGCTAGAATTAGCCTGACCGAAATGCGTCACCTCACAGATGTCTGTTTTGAACTCCAGCTGCCACTTTTCCGCCCAACTTTCCAGTATATCTCTATCCTCCTGTATTCTTAAACAGTCACTTATACTTTCTGCTAGTCCAGAAAACTTCGTGTCATCTGCAAACTTTCTGATCATTCCAACAGTGCTCTCTTCCAGATCATTTATGTATATCACAAACAACGGTGGCTACAACACTGACCCCTGTGGAGCACTACTGGTCATCTTTCTCCATTTCCAGAAACTCCATTCAACTGCCATTCTCTGTCTCCTATTGCTCAACTAATTCTTTATCCACCTGTCTAGAACACCCTGCACACCATGTTACTTTACGTTCTGTATTTCGTTACCATGGGGAATCTTATCTAACTCCATGCTGTAGTGCATGTATATGACATCAACAGCCTTTCCTTCATCTATCAACTTGGGCACTTCCCCGAAAAACTCTGTGCCTCTCACTGATATGCACATTATTTTCTAAATATGAATATATCCTATCCCTCAGTACCTTCTCCAGCAACTTTCCCAACACTGATGTTAGGCCCATTGTTCTGTAGTTATCCGGAATATCCCTACTATCCTTCTTGTACAGGGACAATATGAGCAACGTTCCAGTCGGCCAGAACCTCACCTGTGATGAAGGATGCCACGAAGATATCTGTCAGGGCCCCAGCTATTTCCTCTCTCACCTCACTCAGGAACCAGAGATAGATCCCATCCGTTCCTGGGGATTTGTCCACATTAATTACCCCTAGCCTGCCCAACACAGCTTCCCTACTTATGGCAACATGATCCAGACTAATCAAATGTTTTACACTAGACGCAACATTCATCATGTTCCTCTCCTCAGTGAACACTGATGCAAAATAATCATTCAGAATCATACCCACTCTCTCAGATTCGACATACAGCCTTCCTTCATTTTCCTTTAGTGGACCAATCATTTCTCTGGTTACCCGCTTGCTTCTTATATATGAATAATAGGCTTTAGGATTCTCCTTAATTGTGCTCGCCTGAAGTTGTTTCATGACCCCTTTTAACCCCCTTGATTCCTCGTTTAAGTCTTGTCCTACTCTTCCCATGTTCCTCCAGGGACCATTATGTTCTTGGCTGCCGAGACGTTATGTAT
This sequence comes from Chiloscyllium plagiosum, assembly GCF_037043375.1. Lineage (NCBI taxonomy): Eukaryota > Metazoa > Chordata > Chondrichthyes > Orectolobiformes > Hemiscylliidae > Chiloscyllium > Chiloscyllium plagiosum. Next base: position 78,013,509 of record NW_028270158.1, read on the forward strand.
GCTTCCCTGTTCCTCTTGGCGAGTCGTACAATTGTCCTGTCATCAACAGTTCACGAATATTGCCTTCCAAATCCTTTGCCTTCAACGGGACATGCCAATCCTGCACTATATTTAACCTATCTTTGAAAGCCTGCCACATATGAACTGTGGACTTTCCTACAAATAGCTGTGTCCAATCCACATTTCCGACCTCCTGCATAATTTTGATATAATTAGCTTTGGCCCAGTTTAGTGCTCTTTCCTCATGACCACTCTCATCTTTGTCAATGAGTATTCTAACACTTACAGAATATTGGACACTTCCCAAAGAAATCACCCACGGCAACTGTTATCACCAGCCCTGGCTTATTCCACAATATCAGTTCCAATATGGCATATTCCCTCGTCGGACTATTGATATACCACTCCAGAAAACTCACCTGGAGGCTTCTTACAAATGGTATCCCATCAAGACCTCTGACACTAAGAGTATCCCGGTCAATGTTGGGAAAACAGAAATCTTCAATCAACACTAAATTATTGCCTCTACCTCTTTCCATGATCTGTTTAACTATTTTTTTCTTACACCTCACGCTCACTGTAGTACAGCCCCAAAAATCTAATCTCACCCTTCTTATTTCACTGCTCCATCCATAATGTTTCACGACCCAAGCCTTACATGGTGTCCTCCTTTCGCACAGCCATGATATCATCCCTGACCAGCAATGCAACTCCTTCCCCTTTTTTCCCTCCCTGTCCCGTCTGAAGCGTCTATATCCTAGAACATTTGGTTGCCAAACATGCCCTTCCTTCAACTAAGTCTCTGTGATCGCAATAACGTCATATTCCCAGGCACCAACCTAAGCCCTAAGTTCATCTGTCTATACTCCATGAATTAAAGTAGATGCATTTCAGGCCACCAGTTCTTTTGCATTCATCTGCTCTCTGCCTACTCTTCCCATTATTAATGCTATCTTCCTGATTCTTAGCGTTTCCAGTTTCCACCTCACTGCCGACTTGTTTAATCTTGTGGTTCCCAGCCCCCTGCCACATTAGTATAAAACCTCCCCAACAGCAGTAGCAAAAACTCCCGAAAGGACATTCGTTCCCGTCTGGTTCAGATGTAGATCGTCAATTTTCTTATAGCTCCACATTCCCCAGAACTGGAAGCAAAGTCCAACAAATTTGAAACCCGCCCTGCAGCACCATTCCTCAAGTCACGTGTTCATCGTGTCTTTTTTTATTCATTTCTACGCTGGCAGTCACATGGCACCGGCAGTAATCCCGAGATTACTACCTTTGAGGTCCTCCTCTTTAATTTCTCTCCTAGCTCCCTGAATTATCCCTGCAGGTCCTCATCTCGTCCTCAAGACAACTGGCTGTTCACGATCCCCTTTTCGAATGCTCTTCAGCCGATGGGCGACATCCCTGGCCTGAGCACCTGGGAGGCAACATAATTCTCCAGAATTGCTGATGCTCCACCCGCAGTTCCAGAGTGACCACGCAGTCAAACAAGTGCTGCAGCTGGACACACTTCTTGCAAGAGTAAGTTTAGAAAACATTTACAAGGATTTGCAAGGTTTGCACTGTTTGGACATGAGAACAAAACTGAAAAGGCTTCGTCAGATTCCCAGGAGCTTCAGGGCTTAGATATGGCCTCACAAAAGCTTATAAAATGATGAGGAAGACGGACAAAGTAAATAGTCAGGGAGCACTTTTTCACAAGACACGCGAGTTCAAATCTACATAGCAAACGTTTAATGTGAGAGAGGAAAAATTTAAAAGGAATGTGAGGGACACATGTTTTTCATACAGAATTTGTGTGTGTGTGGAATGAATTGCCACATTTAGTGGCAGAGTCTGGTGCACTCACAACATTTCAAAGGCATCTGAATGGGTGTATAGACAGGAAGACCTCGGAAAGATAAGGCACAAATATTGGCAGATATGTATGGACTAATTTCGGTTATCTATTCAGCAAAGGCAAGTTGGATCGCGGGATTTGTTTCCATGCTCGACAACTCTGAGATGCTCCAGCCACCGACAACGGTTTGAATACACCATTTGCAAAAAACGCATGATGTTTGTTACTCAGTCAGCGAGTTTGGCTGTTTTGTTTGGAGGGTGGATGGATCCAGAGATGAAGGTTTTCCGGATATTTGCTGCCAATGACCATTCTTCTTGACACTTTCCCAAGTTCGCCATCAAAGATATTGGCTGAAGAAAAATTCCTCACACATCGCATTACCCACTTTGCTCTCCAGCGGATCCAAAAACTGACAGCTCTTAACGTGGAACAGAATCAAAACTGAAAAGGCAGTACCATGATCAGGCACACCGAAGCTTAAGTGCTCTTTGTGAGGCACTGTGAGTCGTCTCTGACATTAACCGCTCGCACAAGTAACAGCGAGGCAATTCCAAACCGACTGGAGATTTAGTTTATTGCCAAGTCCCAAAAAGTGCTCAAGTATCATATTAAAAAAAAAGAACAACAACGAACCATTAAAAGTGAACATTTCCAATTATATCCGTGATTAAATTAGGCCATCAATGCCCCGGTGCCCCCATCTGATCGAGAGAGCCAATCACCTTTCTCCCTCACCAGGACAGTAATGAAGGAAATGAAGGTATAGCAACGTTTCACATCGCGATTGCCCACCTTTTCGCCACAGCATCAAAAAACGGCGAACAGATTCAATGCAGGATCTTCTTTCGAAATAACGGTGAAGTAACTATGTCTATTCATTTTCAGAGTAAACGGGGAACAACACAAGTTGTCTGGAATATGAATAACCAACATAGACTACTTGGGCCCCAGATTCTACTGATGCACAGACTTTCATATGAAAAGGTACCTTGGGTGATTGCCCTACACCCAGAAATCTTCTGGCTGCCTTCTGTTTGCCCTGTCACATTAAACTTGTGCTGATCTAATCGAATTTGTAGTTCTTGCCATTTGTCCGTATTGCAACTAGGGATAGCTGATCGTGGCAACTCGTGACTGCCACAGAAATGCTTTGCAAAAATTGGATTGTCCCGCAACGTGATTCGCAGTGCACGAACTTCGCAACGAGGATATGCCACGCGGCAAGTTAAAAAGCACGCTTCCATTTATTAAAGTAAGTTTCTGGGAACTGACAACCAGATTCCTCCTTACACTCGGAATTATGACAACACATAAACCAACAGCCTCTCTCAGAGACAAGTGACCAATGCCCATCTTGTGCCGGACAAACATAGTTGACAAGATTGCACGCAGGGACTGCACAGAAAACTACAGAGGAGAAGCAGACAGACGACCATCGAGCTGCATTCATGCAGTTCAGTTACCCTGTAAACCCCATGCACAGCTGTTCCTTGCAGGTACACACAGGGCACTGAGTCTCTCTGACTCCGGGACTTGGAACTCGGATTATATGACCGTCTGCAGCACTGGTCACTTCCTTGTGTGAGGTAACTCCCGATGGAACATATGTAAAACATGACAGCTCATTGAGAAATACGTGCAAAATAGTACCCAAGAGACGTATTTCTGTTGTGCTTCAGATCCAAGAACACTCAGATCAATAGCTCCCTTTCTTACCTCTGCTGTTCATGTTTGCAAAGAGATCTAGCAAATTGCCAAGTGTGATTTTCCTTTCAATCAATAATTTTGACTCAGTTTGGCTGCAAATATCTTTTCCTAACTTTGTGTTTTTCTTCTTTTACATTGGTGTCTCACACCTTACAATTGACAGCAGAGTTAGGAGAGGAGATGGAAGCATTTCGCCTCTCAAGTCAGCGACAGCTTTCAATGAGATCTTGGCTGATTTGGTTAATGCTCAACTCTGCTTTTTAGTCAGTAATCATGGCCGAGTGGTTAAGGTGATAGGTTAAAAATCCATTCAGGTTTCCCCGCGTAGGTCCGAATCCAGCTGACTCCGCTATGAATGACTTGCTGCTGGGCGAATCTTCGCTCAAAGTTCAAAAAACCTATTTTGCAAACCAGGCCGGTAATTTAATTAGACTTTGGAACTCGAGTTCTTCATCAGAAATGTTCCATATTTAGAACATTATCTCTGTTTCTCTTTCCAGATACACTGCTCGACACATCGGTTTTCTGCAGTTGTTATTGAACGTTCTGAGCAGAAGTGCTGCTTTTTATTAGATTCCTTTAATCCCTGTCCTCTGTTCTCTGACTCGGGTCAGTGGCAACACTTCCTCCTGCTCGTCAAAGTGCTCATTCCCCACCGCTCCCTCTCCCATCATTACAAACAACCGCAGGAAATTCCCACTTAATCATCTTTGTTCCAAAGTGAAACTCACCAGCCTCGGGAATCTGTCCACCAAACGGGACTTCTCATCACTGGACATGGTGCAGACCAGAGGTTTCCGAAACTTTACTGTGAAAATATTGTCAACTGGCAGTTGGAAAAATGTTAAGGAGCGAAACCAATCCAGGCACCAGCTTTGGGAATCTTGAGAAACTCTTTGGGAAGTGGAATCAGAGGAGAATGCAGAAGGGTGAACTGTCGGACCGAGAAGAGGCCAGAATATTGACTCTGATGTTGTCGGGACAGGAACTGGTCTGAGACATTGAAAAAATTCTCACCCCTGTACATGGGGAATAGAAACTTCATCTGGACTCTGCGACAATGAAAATCACTGGAACACACAAGGCACTGAGTGGCAAAAAAAGAGATTATCCCTGTTGGAGGTGAGCTGGTTCCCAGTGACATGGGTGTGTATGTCTTGGGGGTATCAGACTGTTAAAATGTCTCCATAATGAATGGTTCAGTCTTTCATTTGGAAAAGTAAAACTGATAGAGGGCAGTAGTCGTTCAGAGAATGGCACATTGAATTTGGAATTCAGTCACGGACTGCTTTAGAGGATCGTCGAATTTGTTAGGTTGGAAGTTTCAGCGCATTCGACTGTTAACTAAAACTGATTCTGGATTAGTGGTGCTGGAAGAGCACAGCAATTCAGGCAGCATCCGAGCACAGGCAAAATCGACGTTTCGGGCAAAAGCCCTTCATCAGGAACCTCCGCCCTCAGACCCAACCCCTCCAACCGCAACAAGGACAGAACGCCCCTGGTGCTCACCTTCCACCCTACCAACCGTCGCATAAACCAAATCATCTGCCGACATTTCCGCCACCTCCAAACAGACCCCACCACCAGGGATATATTTCCCTCCCCACCCCTCTCCGCCTTCCGCAAAGACCGTTCCCTCCGTGACTACCTGGTCAGGTCCACGCCCCCCCTACGACCCACCCTCCCATCCTGGCACTTTCCCCTGCCACCGCAGGAACTGTAAAACCTGTGCCCACACCTCCTCCCTCACCTCCATCCAAGGCCCGAAAGGAGCCTTCCACATCCATCAAAGTTTTACCTCCACATCCACTAATATCATTTATTGTATCCGTTGTTCCCGATGCGGTCTCCTCGACATTGGGGAGACTGGGCGCCTCCTGGCAGAGCGCTTTAGGGAACATCTCCGAGACACCCGCACCAATCAACCAAATCGCCCCGTGGCTCAACATTTCAACTCCCCCTCCCACTCTGCCGAGGACATGGAGGTTCTGGGCCTCCTCCACCGCCGCTCCCTCACCACCAGACGCATGGAAGAAGAACGCCTCATCTTCCGCCTCGGAACACTTCAACCCCAGGGCATCAATGTGGATTTCAACAGCTTCCTCATTTCCCCTTCCCCCACCTCATCCTAGTTTCTAACCTCCAGCAACACGATCCCCTGACTTGTCCGGACTTGTCCGACCTGCCCAGCTCATTTTCCACCTATCCAGTCCACCCTCTCCTCCCTGACCTATCACCTTCATCTCCTTCCCCACTGACCTATTGTACTCTATGCTACTCTATCCGCATCCCCACCCTCCTCTAGTTTATCTCTCCACGCTTCAGGCTCTCTGCCTTTATTCCTGATGAAGGGCTTTTGCCCGAAACGTCGATTTGCCTGTCCTCGGATGCTGCCTGAATTACTGTGCTCTTCCAGCACCACTAATCCAGAATCTGGTTTCCAGCATCTGCAGTCATTGTTTTTACCTTGTTAACTGAAACGTCCTTGTGGAACATAGTAAAGAATCTTTCCGTTGAATTAGAAGGATCTAGTATTGACTGATGGGGCCACAGCAGGCGGGTAAAATAAAAATGCGCTGAGTTCAAACACAAGAAGCATGCTCTTTCGGTATGGTGGATCAACACTACAGCATTTTAAAGAGGTTTAAGCAACGATCCTTCAATGTACAGGACATGCAACGCCAGGATTTGATACCATGCTAGTCTCCTGATTACCAGGCGCTTTAACTAATTCATCAACGGTTCAGCGCAGAAGATGCTGTTCATATCCATATGTGTATTTAATTAGCTGTCCAATCACAGTAACTTGGATATTTGTTACTTTATTAAAGTTGCTCCAGACGAATTTAAACTAACCTCTGCTGATACAGAAAAGAAACTTCACACCTGGACATTCTCCAGTGCAAATGCACAGAAAGAGCCAATCTCGTATTGCGTTCATTTCAAACTGATATATTCATCTGTTTAAGCTGACAGGATAAAGAAGATACGTTCATCCTCTCGGGGTCCATTAACCACGTTAATATGCACAGAGGGAATACAACGCCAAGAGAACAGTATCATTGTGGTGAATTGATCAGCAGTGTTGTGTAAGTCAGTGTAAACAGTGGCCAATATAGGCTGACCCATTAATACCAACAGTGAGCCTTGCATCACCACTTCCTCTCTCACTTACAGCCTCACGCCCTCCAGTCATCATTGCCTTTCACTTTATTCAACCGCCCTGCTCCACTACTCCCTTCTCCCGATCGCTTGCGGGCGTCCACGTAGAACCTGCAGATGTTCGAAACTCATTCGTGGCGTATAGACGTCACTCAATGGCATTGGATTCACTGCCCATTCCTAATTACTCCAGTGATTGAGATGATGAGCTACTGTACAGAAACATGAGCGAACTTAACATAGAGGTACAGCCAAGATGCTGTTAGCGAGGGAGTTCCAGGATTTAGGAATAGCCAGATACTTCCAACTCAGAAAGGCGAGATCCCTGATGGGTGATTTGCGGTCACAGTTTTCTCTTGTTTCTGCTGCTATCGTCCTTAGAGATAGATGTAAACAATCACAGGATTGTTTCTGGCAACCAAAATAAAAACCCTGCATCTACTGTCGTTTGTGGAAGTGAGTTCCAAACCTCTCCCAAATATTGTGTGTAGAAGTGCTCAGTAACATCTGTCCTGAATACTCTGAACCTCATTTCAGACTTATTGCAGAATCCACAGCGAACTGAAAGAGTTTATTGCTTCATTTTAGTGTCTTGCATTACTTCTCTCAGGTCACCACTTAACATTCAAAGTTGTCGCAAAAACAGGCTTCATTTGTATATCAGAAACAGAAATGGCTCAGCATGTCTTACATCATCTGTGGGATAGCAAGAGTTAATGTTTCACTTCCGTTTACCATTCTTTGCAACTGACTTGCCTGATTTCTTATCATACCTACAAACGGCATGAAACCGGAACGGATGACAGAACACAGAGATTAGGAAGTTCTGCATTTGCAGTGACATCGGGAGTCTCTATCACTGTAGAATTGTAAGGAGACTACTGCTCAGTGAACTGATATCGCTCTTTCTGTGTCTAAATAAGGAAACCTGTCAGTGAACTGGAGACTTTATTGTTCAAAAGATAAAACCAAAGAGCAGATCAGCAGCAGACTAAAACAAGTGACATTGTCATAATGCCTTATAAGGAACGCCAATGAAGACCAGGACAGTGAGAATCACCTTCTCCACATGTTTGAATTGTTTGATGCAGTTTTCTGTGCGACGTTATATCTCCTTCAGGCAACTGACAAGCTCCTTGTTTGAAAATCTGAGTTGATGCATCACCAAAAGTGTTTCATGGTACTGTGTGTAAGCAGCTTGTGGAGACTGAGACTGTAGCATTGCTCACTTTTTTTTGTTTTTTATTCAAATTTCTGAGAAATGAAGAAGCTTAATAACAAGCTTAATCCCAGTTTTGGAGAAGCATTGCTCATCAGTACATGATAATCAGCTCACGTGAAGATATTCCAGAATTGATATCAGAGACCTAATTCAAACCCTGCAACGATAGATGCCATGAATTCTAAGTTGAAATTCTATGTCTAATGCCTTTAACACATTACAACTTACCATGGAAAATCCCTTCCGATTCGCCTCTACCCCTTAGGGAAGTAAAGCTGCTATTCTTATTTGCTCCAAGATACATGTGACTCCAGACGCACAGAAACTGGATTGGTTGTTGCAGGTCAGTTATCTAAACTCCAGGACCTCACTTCAGGAATTATTCAAGGTTCTGTTCGTTAATAAATGTCCAGAGTTCAGCCGCATTCTTCCCTCCTCAACTCCTGAAGCATTCCATTTCACAATGCAGCAGAATTCTGGCAATGTGAAGGCCTGAGCAGACAAGTGAAATGAATTTCACACATCCTGATTAAGATAATCTAATCAACACCTCTGGAAATTCAATAGTGTTGCCATTACCTAGTCTTCAACGATCAACAATCGGGGAGTTACTATTAACCCCAAAATGAACTGTCCTCCCTACATAAATAATGTGGCTACAAGAGCAGGCCAGATGGAAAGAAAACTGCCAACAGTCATGAGCTTTCTGACTCCAATCGCTTCTCTAATACCGAGAAGGCTCACGTCAAGTGTGTGATGGAATACTCCCCGATTGACTGAACAAACATATCGACAATATACCTCAAGATGTTGGACAGCGCCATTTTGAAACATTCGTACAAAAGGATAATGCTGAGGACATTTAATAACTGAAATGAAAGCAGAAAGTGCTGGAGAAGTTCAGCAACTCTAACAGCATACTTGGAGAGAAATACAGTTAACCTTTTGAGGCCAAAATGACTCTTCTTCAAAACAGTACTGAAGAGACGACATGTGGGACAAGAAACATTACTTCTCTGACACTTTTCACAGTTGCTACCAGGTCGGCTGAGTTTCTTCAGAACGTTCCATTCCATGGCAATTGAGTCAGTTCGATTGGCACTTTATGTATAATTTCAATCCATTCACCACTGTCGCAGCTTTTTGATTCATCAACAATTTCCATTTGACAGCACACTCCAACTCTAGTACTACTATCGTCCTAAAGACAAAGGAAGTAAACGAATGGGAAAATCATTATCTGTATGTTCCTTTGCAAGCTACTAAACATCACAATTGGATAGGTATTCCTTCAGTCAGTCCTTCACTGTCCCAGTGGATCAGAGGGTTGCTCTCCTCGCCCACTTCAAAACATCCAAATAGTTTAATGAACTGTTCAAATAAACTTTGTCAAACTCAATTGTTAGAAGGCCAACACTTACTGGGAGGTGAGAAAACCTTCACAGAAATGTAACGCTTAAGCTACAGAGTTAAGAGGAGCAGTTTGGAAATATGTATCCCTGTGTTCTTACAGCAGATTCATGTAATCAGACATTTGAGATAGGCTGAGTCAGCAACTTGCCATGAATAGAAATGTTGAATTTGGTGATGCATTTTCACTGGAGGTATTTTCCAGCCATGATTCTGTTTCAATTAAATTTGCATAGTCGTCAATTCGAATTGAGATGAACACTTGCCAGTTAACTTTGACACAGGGATAATCAGCGTGAATCCACCATTCACCATTTTACTAGCAAGCTGCTGAGTTGTACCATGTTAAAGTACTGACGTTATGAAATAGAATCATACCATCCCTACAGTGTGGAAACAGGTCATTAGGCCCAACAAGTTTACACGCAACCTCTAAGGAGTATTCCACCCACAGCAATTTCCCTTCCCTACTACTTTGCACTGCTCCTGACCAACACATTCTGGAGAACGAGGTACAATTTAGCATATCCAATTTATCTAACCTTCATATCTTTGGACTGTAGTAGGAAACTGGAGCAACCCGAAGAAACCCATGCAGACACAGGGAGAATATGCGAACTCTGAACGGTCGCCTGAGGCTGGAATCGAATCCAGGTCCTTCATGCTGTAAGGCAGCAGTGCTAACCAACGAATCACGAAAGCTAACTTCAAACCTTAGTGGAGCCATTCTTCCGGATAAGCCTGATATCAATGACATACACGTCTCCATAGCCATTTTGCAGCAAAAGGTAGACATAAGTAGACTAGACATACTCCAGCACGTGGCTGAAGGTGATCAGTTAAAGGATAGATGTTTTCTCATCATTTATGAGCAGCTGACTAAGCTGCGCTACTTAAAGGCTGCAGCAGGAAGTTCTCAATCAAATATGTTCTTCTTACCATTCGTCCTGCTAAGACTGCGGTATTTATCTTCATTTAGGCTATATTATATATTTTCGGTTACACCATTCTCCTGTTAGATGGCATCCCCCGAGATTTTATTCAATTACTTTGCCTGTTTGAAGTTTGGAAAGTCTCCCAGATACTGCCAAAACCTCTTCAAGAGGCTTCCCCTCCCAGAATCAGCTCTTGCCTTCAAACTTCCCCTCATTGTCAGTCCTACTCCTAAGAAACTAACTGGAGACAAATACATGTATGATGTCACGGAACAGGCCATCACCGCGCTTCACTCTCTCCCAGGGAGCAGCACGGCTCAGCGTTGGTGATCGATGCCTTGCAAATCCACTTGGGATGATGGGAAGAATGGTTGTCATCTACCTATCCGCGATCAAAATGAACCTGAATCTGAGAAGTTACCATTCCAATCAGTTTGAAGTGCATGCATTAAATGTAGATAAATGAGACTAATTCGACTGTTTATGATATAGATTAAGAAACACAAGATTTGATCTTAATGGTAAAAAGCTGTGATTTCCGAAGCGTGAACACTGAATGCACAACTTTAAATTGCGTAAGTGCAGACTTCGAGGTGTAGCTCCTGTCTGAGAATTGGAATATCGTTTGCAGACATTCAAAACGACACCTGGAAACATTATTTATCTTTCGGACTGTCTGGAAAATCGCACGATCGCAATAATTTTCATAAAATCCCAATTGTGTGGAAGTAGGCCGTTCGGTCTATCAAGCCCACACCAAATCTGTGAAGATTATACCAACAAAAACCACTTCCTAATCGATCCCCTTCCAGTTTCTCACAGCGAAATAACCTGAAGTCCACATACGTGGACAAGTTGGGTATTTTTCCATTTGGCATTCCACCGAAACGACACAGCTTTCATAATGTGGGAGGAAAACTCACGCACACATGGGAGGAGTACAAGCATCTTACAGGCAGTCGCCACAGGCTGGAATTGAACTGGGTCTCTGGCACCGTGTGGTAGAAGTGTAAAGCATGTTTATTCTTCCGTCAGCTCACTGGGTTCAAGATAAATGACATTTAAACAACTCAGGCAAAGCTTTGAAGCATATACCGTCCCTTGAAGTATGTTTTTCTTTGAAATTGAACCACATTCCAAAGTATATACATTGCAAAAGAACCGCTTGAACCTTAAGATTTCATCACGAACAACAACAAGTTCAGAATTACATGCGGCAACAGGAGTAAATGAGCTTGAACATAGTGTGGAGGGGAAAGTGCGTGTAGTGGTGTTTCCGTGTACCTGCTGTGGAGGTTGCGGTTTTGGACTGCGATGGACCAATTCAGAAATCACACCAGGTTATAGATGCACATGCTTATTTGAAATAACAAGATTTCGGACCAGAGCCCTTTCGTTAGGTGAAGTGGGAGGGAATAACACAGAACACTGAATTTAAGGGAAGAGAGATCAAGGGCAGACAGATTAAAATATCAGGCAAATTGTGGGGGCGGAGTGTCAAAGACTTAGTATCTGCAAGTGAACAAGAGTGTCCGACAGTGTGAGTAATGTGTCAATAACTGAGTGCCAACAGAATGGTTGACCTATGATCCAACAAAGTGAGGCAGAGAGATAATTACAAACCGTTAAAATAAAGTCGTACTGGAGGCATATCAAGGCACTGGAATGACATGGAACAGAAGCAGAAGCAACTGGAAAACCGCTCCACAACAAAAACACCAGAGGAAGGGACAACAACTTCGAAACATTAACTCTCATGTTCCTCCACAGATGTCCCCAGACCAGAGAAACACCTGCCCCCTTCGCCACGATGCCCCAGTCCCGTTCACTCACCCCGTCCAGTAACCCTTGCCCTTGCTCCTGGTTTACAGCATTCCCAGTTCATCTGATTTTTATTTGGCTAGAATCGCATGTCGCGACCCAAATTATCAGTAAGCCAATATTGAACAAAGTGATTAAGGTAGAGAGACAATAACAACTTGTCACGGTGATGGTGTGAAAACAGAACAATAAGGAACATTTCACAGATACAGAACAGTGTGGTGGGTCACATGTGGTGTGACATTAACCGAATATCATGGTTGATGCCATCACCACAACTAAGGCAGTTGGCGATCCAATTCTGTTTGGCGATTTTGCGTTGTTGTGTACCTCGAAAGCCGCCTTGGCCGACATTTAGTCGAAGATTGAAAACCAAATGTCCTTGATTGCTGAACTCTTCCCCGACTGGGTGTGAATAATCCTGTCTGGCAATTGTTATGCCGTTACCATTCATCAATTGGCACACCGTCTGCATGGTCTCGCCAATATACCACTACTGGGTATCTTGTGATATCTTGTGGTATCATTGCCTGCTGCATGTGACAAACAACATTGCCTGAGTCACAAGAGTACCTGTCGTGTACGTGGTACCAACGGGTGATGGTAGTGTCCATGTCTTGCAAAGGTTGCGAAGGCATGGTGCTGTGGTGTTGTGGTTAATGCTATGTAGTTTACTGTAAACGGTCGTATGCTATAATTTTGGTGGGTGTTTGAAGGTGAGAATTGAAGTCATGGGGATGTTCTTAGTGAGATGCTCATCATCATCGGTGACATGTTGAATCCTGTGAAGAACGTGCTGAACTCCAGGAAAGTACTGACGATGAAAGATACTCTATTAGTCGCATCCTCTGTCTGTCTTCTGACGAGTTCACAGCAGATTTTCACTGTGGCACACCGGAATGGCGATCAATCAGTTCAACATCAGTTAATCATGAGGGTATCCTTCAAAATCTTTAGGTGTCTGTCGCATTATTCCTCATCTGAGCGGTTCCTGTGCAGGTGAAGCGCTTGTCCTTACGGTATGGCTTCTTTAATATATTTAGGGTGGAAGCTGGAGAAGTGCAGTATCGTGCAGTTATCCTTGGGCTTGCGGTGGAGTGGGATGCTGAGGTGTTATTTCTTAATTTTGGTTTGTGGTGGGTAAGGTTGTATCATCCTGATAAATGGAATAGGCATTCAGTTAAAACCACGAACAGAAATACCAGGAGAATCTCAGCAGATCTTACAGCGTCTATTCAGAGAGAATCAGAGACAAATATTTCAAAACTTCATCAGAACTCGGTAATCTCCCACAGGCACTGCCAAACTGGTTAGTTTCGACAGCAGTTTCTGTTTTTGCTTCAGATTCCCAGAATCCACAGTTCTTTACATTAACCATTAAAGCAATGCATAAACTTTTTTTTATCGTTCGTCATACCAAAGGTTTCTGTTTGAAACCATTTTCCTGACCCCATTAGAAACACGAAACGGTGCTGCACAGAAAACAGATGCATTATGAACATCAATCGCTGTCGCCCTGGCGCTATTGAACCAGTAACATTTCAGTTAACGGTCGCATGAGCTGATACGTCCAACCTAACACATTGGACGATCCTCGAAAGCAGTCTGTGATTGACCTCCCACTTCAAACTGCCATTTCCAGAACGACAACTGTCCTCTATCAGTTTTACTTTTCCGAAATAAGGACTGGGACATTCATAATTGCGACATGGGAACAGTCTGATCCCATCCACGACAGACACACCCATGTCACTGGGAACCAGCTCTGCTCCAATCGGGAACATCTCTCTCCGAACCTCTCAGTATCTTGTGTGGAATCGAGTATTTTCATTGTCCCAGTGTCCATATAAGGTTTGTATTGCTCATGTACAGGACCGAGAATTGCTTCAATGTCTCCAATCAGTTCTTGTCCTGAGAACATCAGAATCAATGTCCCGTCCACTTAAAGAACGCGAAGTTGTCCTGACTGTTTCCGATCAGTCTGACAATTCACCCTTCTTCATTCTCCTCTGAGTCCTTTTCCCAAAGAGTTTCTGAAGATTCACAAAGCTGGAGACTGGGTGACGTGTTTTGACTTCTTAACATTTTTTCACCTGACAAGTGACAATATTTTCCCAAATTCTGTTCACAATTGTCTGTATTTCACCATGTCCAGGGATGAGAAGTCCCGTTTTGTGGAGGGATTCCCGATGTTGGTGAGTTTCGCTTTGGAGCAAAGATGGTTTGTCAGTAATTTCCTGCGGCTATTTACAATGATGGGAAAATTTGTGGTGGGGATTGGCTCTTCGACGAGCGGGGGAAAGTGTTGCCACTGACCAGAGTTAGTGAACGGAGGACTGCGGTAAAAGGAATCTATTCAAAAGCAGCACTTCTGCACAGTACATTCAACGAATACTACAAAATCTCGATGGGTCTGGCAGTAACTGTGAAAAGAGAAACGGAGATAATGTTTTAAGTGTGTTGCATTTTTGATTAATAACTTGAGTTTGCTAAGTCTAATCAACTGACTGGTCTTGTTTGTTGAGACGAGATTTCTGAACTGTGAGTGAAAACTTGTCCAGCATGACATCACTGAAAACTGAACCAGCAGAATTCGAACCTGTGGAGGGAAGCCCCAATGGATTTCTAATCCATCACTTGTATCACGCGGCCATGACTACACACGTGCAATGCTGTCTTAGTATGTCTTATGTAACGGAAAGTTCCAACCTGAAACACCAGGATTTGGCTTTTCCTGGTACCCCAGCATCCTCCTCCTTTCGAAAGCAAGAGAGTCTGACAGCGAATACTGGGGTACCAGGAAAAGCCAAATCCTGGTGTTTCAGGTTGGAACTTTCCGTTACATAAGACATCCTAAGACAGCATTGCGCGCGTGTCGTCATGGCCGCATCAATTTGAATTGCACACATATTGATGAGAGATAAAGTGGATGGGTCGGATCCATTTTCATGCGCAGAGAGGTGAATAAACACAGCACTGGATCGCGAAAGAAAAATGTCCTTGCATTAGGTCGGCACGGTGGCACAGTGGTTAACACTGCTGGCTGACAACGCCAAGACCCGCGTTCAATTGCCGCCTCAGGCTACTGACTGTGTGGAGTTTGCACGCTCTCCCCGTGTCTGCGTGGGTTTCCTCAGGGTGCTCCGGTTTCCTCCCACAGTCCAAAGATGTGCAGGTCAGGTCAGGCGAATTGACCATGCTAAATTGCCCGTAGTGTTAAGTAAGGGGTAAATGTAGGGGTATGGGTGGGTTGTGCTTCGGCGCGCCGGGTGGACTTGTTAGCCCGAAGGGCCTGTTTCCTCACTGTAAGTAATCTAATTTGTCTAGCCCTATTCACTGCCAGTAGAATTACGCTCAGCGAAGTCTTCTTGAAAAAATTCACCACTGGCAAATCTGATGTGCAAATTAGGTCTACTATTTTTAATCAGAGGTCAAAATCTGAAAATGTTTCAAATACACGGAGCGGCACTGGAGAGTGCAGACCTACCTTCAGGGGCTTATTCTGCTCTGATGTACACCCCCGAGAAATTGGGACGAGAGTGCGTTCTCACAGCTGAAGGGATCAAACATTTAAGAAAATGATAAGGAGGATATTCACTCTTTCAGAGGGTAGCAAAGCTGTGGGTTTCCTAACAACAGAGGGCTGTGAATGCGAGGTGTATTCAAGGCTGTGATAGAGAGACATGGAGCATCACGGAGATGAGGATAAAAACGGGGGTTGAGAATTAACCAAATCAGCCATGATCTCATTGAATTTTGTCGCAGACTTGATAGGCTAAATTGCTTCCATCTGCTCTTGTATCTTTGCCGTCATTTGGAAGATACCGGACACCATTTCAAAAGAAGAAAAGCACAACTTTAGGGAGAGGTGGTTTCAATCAAACTGAATCAAAATTATTTATTGAGCGAAAAATCAGACTTGGCATGTTTCCAGATTTCCTTGCTAGTATGACGAGCAGAGTTGATCAAGGTCGTCTGATTGTACTTGGGCATGGAACAAACAAAGATTAGTGACATAATCTTCATTTTCTTTATGTCAAAAGTAATATCTTTCCTGATAGTCACAAAAAAGGAGATGGTTTCCAAGAAAAGACAGATACTAAGTCAGCTGTAAACTAATCGATGACCAAAATATGGCTCGCGTTGTTCTCTGGGACGGATATGATTTATTGATTATTGTCATCCAAACTTTTTTTTTACCATTGAACCGTGAGTGAGAGATGGGAAACTAAGATCACCCGTAACTATTGCCATCTTTTATCACTCACATGTAGTATTTTTTTCTTGTACGTAGTAGTTACTGCGAGTGCACTTGTAAACTACACCTGCGGATGACTTCTTTCCTCACTGGTCCTCATTTCTACACAAACACGTTTTATATCCTTATCTCCTGAATCAAAGCAATATGCAACCAATTGATAAATGTCACTAATACCTTGGCATTTCACACGCCTCCGTTTGTCACCTTCCAATGTAAATTAATAATTTGCCGTGTTGCAATTGCAGACAATAAGAGATAACAAAATACAGGGAGGTGTACCAGGTTTGCAAACGCTCGTTATTGAAGCTAAAACGCAGGTTTCTGCCCAAATTACGATCACGGAAGCATGCACCGAACCGTCAGGAAGCACACAAAAAGTCCAGTTCCTGAGGGCATGACAGGAACAGCACCAGAAAAACCACCAAAATACTTCTCTCGGCTAATATTTTGGATGTACATCTCAATGAGCAATCGAGTTTTACATATGTTCCAACAGTAGTTACAACACAAGGAATTAACCAGTGCTGCAGATGGTCCAAGCCCCTGAATCAGAAACACTCAATGCCCTACATACAACTACAAGAACATTTGCCCGTGGCGTATACGGGCTGGCTAAAGTTAATGATTGCAGCTCGCTAGTTGTCCGACTGTTTCTCCGACATTCCCTGCGTGGAATCTTGACAAACACATTTGTCCTGCACAAGATGGGCATTGGATATTGTTTTCTGGTGAGCTTTCCCTCAGCGAAGCTATTGGTTTATGTGCTGTCCGAAGTCCGTGTGTTCAGAGGAGTCTGGCTATCAGTTTCCAGAAATTTATTTTAATAAAGGGAAGCATGGTGTTTCAATTGTTTTATGGCATATCTTAGTTGACAATTTAGTGTGCCAGACATCTGGGAATGCTGTTGTGGGATACATATTCTTGGCAAAGAATTTGTGTGGCCATCACTAATTGCCACGGCCAGCTGTCCCGAGTAGCTATACGTACAGACAGAAAGCATCCACGAGAGCAGCACAACAGTAATAGAACATGGCAATCAGAAGGCAGCCAGAGGATTTCTAGAAGCAGGGCACCCATCCATGGATTCCATCAATAAACACATTGATCAGGATCCAATCTGCAACACCAACAACCGGACCCAGCGGCAATGAAACTAAATCAATTACAATCGCCACAGGACAGTAGGCTTCACAACAGGCTCTGCAACCCTGAGGATGTTACCCAGAACTGTGAGGATCCCACTTCCCAGCACCGCAAAACATTCCAACAACATCTCCATGAAGCACACGAGCTTCGCATCTTTCTGCTCCAAAGCAGTCCGATCTTTCACAGCAGAGAATTGTACACTGAACTCCCGCGTGCAAGGTGAGGATGCCAAACCTAACACGATCAATAATGGCAGTGAGAGCGAGGGCAACAATTTCCAAAGTCATATGGACAGCCACAAACACTCTCTTTGAAAGGTACCTTTAAATATGAAAGTCTGTGCAGCAGTATAATCGGTGAACCAAGTAACCTGCGCTGGGTATTCATATTTCAGACAATTTCCTTTGTTCACCGTTTTCACTGAAAGTGAATGGATATTACGATTTCATTGCTGATATGAAACCAGATTCTGCATTGTATCTGCTCGCCGTTTTTATTGTTGCAGTGGCGAAAAGGTTGGCAATCGCGATGAGAAATGTTTTTTGTATTTCTCGCATTTCCTTCATTACTGTCCTGGTGAAGGGGGCTGGTGATTGGTCCTTTCGATCAGATGGAGTCATGAGCGCATTGTTGACCTAATTTCATCACGAGTGCAATTGGTAAACTTCATTTTTCATGGGTTATTGCTGTTCCGTTTTGTTTTATGTTTGTTGAGCACTTCCTGTGACTTGGCAATGCACTAAATCTCCAGTATGTCCTGAATTGCCTCGCTGCCATTTCTCTGAGCAGTTCATGACAGAATCGGATTGCACTGCAGCAAAGGCAGCATGCATGCTTCGGTGTGTCTGACAATGGTCCACCCTTTCTGGTTTGCTTCTGTTCCACATGAAGAGCTGTCAGTTTCTGGATTCGTTGGAGAGCTGAGGGGAGTAACATTATCCGTGCGGTATTATTCTTCAGCCAAACTCTTTGATGGCAAAGTTGGGAAGGTGCCAAACGAATGGTCATTGGCAGCAAAAGTCCGGAAAGATCCTCATCACTGGGTCAACTCGTCCCATCCACCCTCCATAAATATAGGAAAACGCGCTGACTGCATAACAAACAGAGTGCATTTTTTTTCAAATGGTCCATTAAAACTGGTGTCAGCTGCGGGAGCACATCAAAGTTGTCGAGCACGGAAAAAGACCCTACTATCGAACATGTCCCTGCTGAACAGATAAGCGTAAATTAATTGACCCATATTTGACTAAATGTGTTCCTTATCTCTCCGAACGCTTCCTGTCTATATACCCATTCGGATGCCATTGAATTTGCCTTAAATGTGGCAAATCATTCTGCACACACAAAAATGTCTGAGTGAACTCGCTGAGTTTCTGCATGACACCATGACCAAACTTTGGGCCAAAGTGGGAAACTGCGACTAGAATAGATGGCTCTCTGATTAGCCGCAAAGCACAAAGGACGGAATGGCCTTTTCACACTTTGTAAATCTTCGAAGACAAGTTGAAAATAATCTGCAACGAAAATGTTCTTGTGAGGATTGACTTGTGAGGATTCGGTACACTCATCACGGTGGCCCGGATCGTATTCCCGCTCATGGAATGGTTGTATTGTTCAGCAAACATATCGGTGTACCAGTACTTCTGCCGATTTTCCGATGCTGGCACGTCATTGGTTTTGTCCAAAACATTATGAAGGTTAACATAAAACAAATAGCTGCAGTTTCTGGAAATCTGAGCCAAAAACGAAAATTGTTTGTGGAACGCAGCAAGACTGGCCACAGAAACGTCAACTTTCCTGCTCCTCGGATGCTGCCTGACCTGCTGTGCTTTTCCAGCATCACTCTGATCTAAAATCAGATTTCCAGCATCTGTAGTTCTCACTTTTACATCGTTCCTTCAGTGTCGCTGGCTCCCAATTCAAGAACTCCATCTCTTGCGGTTTCATGTCTGTACCTCCACGCTGAGGAGTTGAAGAGTGAAGAAAAGTAACTCACCCCCTCCATCTCTGAGGTAATTAGGGACTGAAAATGTATCGTGTCACATTGAAATATATCGAGATGCGACTTAATGTTTGTCTTTTATTGGGAACCATCTCTTTCATTGTAACCATCAGGAAAGAACATTTCGTTCGCCAGAAAAAGAAATGAATATGTCACTATTTGTTTGCTTCAGGTCCAAGAATACTCAGATCAATAGCTCCCTTGCTTACCTCTGCTGGTCATGTTCGCAAAGAGATCTAGCAAATTGCCAAGTGTGATTTTCCTTTCAATAAATAATTTTGACTCAGTTTGGCTGCAAATATCTTTTCCTACCTTTGTGCTTTTCTTCTTTTACATTGGTGTCTCGCACCTTACAAATGACAGCAAAGGTATGAAAGGAGATGGAAGCATTCAAAACATCAAGTCAGCGAGAGCTTTCAATGAGATCACGGCTGATTTGGTCAAAGCTCAACCCTCCTTCGCTGGCTGTAGTCATGACCGAGTGGTTAAGGCGATGGGATAGAAATCTATTGGGGTTACCCCACGTAGGGTCGAATCCTGCTGACTACGTTATGAATGCTTTCCTGCTGGAACAATTTTCGCTTAAAGTTCAGAAAACCTATTTTGCAAACCAGGCTGGTAATTTGATTAGACTTGGGAAACTCGAGTTCTTCATCAGAAATGTTCCATATTTAAAACATTATCACTGTTTCTCTTTCCAGATACACTCCTCCGCACATCAGGTTTCTGCAGTTGTTATTGAACGTCCTGAGCAGAAGTGCTGCTTTTCATTAGACTCCTTTAATCCCTGTCCACTGTTCTCTGACTCGGGTCAGTGGCAACACTTCCTCCTGCTCGTCAAAGTGCTCATTCCCCACCGCTCCCTCTCCCATCATTAGAAACAACCATCTTTGTTCCAAAGTGAAACTCACCAGCCTCGGGAATCTCTCCCCCAAACTTCATCTGGACCCTGGGACAATGAAAAACTCTGGAACACTCAAGACAAAATCCAAATATTGACTGGGATCACTACAGTACGAGTACTATAGATGGGTCAGTTTTTGCCCAGTGTGTGCAGGAGGGCTTCCTGACACAGTATGTAGACATGCCTTCAAGGGATGAAGCCACTTTCGATTTAGTACTGGGTAACGAGCCTGGCCAGGTTTTTGATTCGGAAGTAGGTGAGCACTTTGGAGACAGCGATCACAATTCTCTCTGGTTTACTTTCGTGATTGAAAGGGATAGATGTACTCCACGGAGCAAGAGTTTCAGCTGGTGGAAGGGAAATTACGATGTATCGAGGTAAGATTTAGGAAGCGTAGAATGTGGTCGGAAACTGCAGGTGGTGAGCACATTAAAAATGTGGAGCTTATTCAAGGAAAAGCTCCTGTGTGTCCTAGATAAGTATTTACCTGTCAGGCAGGGAGGAAGATATAGAACGCGTGAGCCGTGGTTTACTCAGGAAGTGGAATCCCTGGTCAAGAAGAACAAGAAGTCTTATGATTGGACAAAATGTGAAAACTCAGTTAGATCGCTCGAGGGTTCCAACGATATCAGGAAAGGCCTAAAAAGAGAGCTGAGAAGAGTCAGGAGGAGACATGATAAGTTGTTGGCAGATAGGTTCAGGGTTAACCCTAAGGCGTTCCATCGGTTTGTCAGGAATAAAAGAATGACGAGAGTTAAATTTGGGACAATCAAGGATAATCGTGGCAAGTTGTGTGTGGAGACAGAGGAGATAGGGGTAGCACTAAATAAATATTTCTCGACAGTGTTCGCTATAGAAAATGAAAATGTTGGCGAGGAAGGTACAGAAATTCTTGCGTCTAGATGAGAAGAGATTGAGGTTCACAAGGAAGAGATATTAGAAATACTGCAGAGTGTGAAAATAGATAAGTCAGCTGGGCCGGATGGGATCTATCTGATGTTGTTCAGCAAATGCACTGCAGGAAGGTACAAATCAAGCTGATGCTAACAACGGCTCGTTTTGAGCCGCTAATATGCAGTGAAGTGGCGGCGCCAATAAAAGGTGTCAGGCATCTCGTCTAATTCCACATCTAGAGCTCGAAATGACCAGAGGTCTCTTACTGAGTATCTGCAGGGTCTTGCTTGGACGTACCACAAGGGTCCGTGTTAGGTCCACTGCTGTTACATGAGATCTAACCGTGCCAATCAGTCTCCCGTGGGGAACATTGTTGAACGTCTTACTGAAGTCCATATGGATCATATTTACTGCTCTGCCCTCATCAATCTTCTTTGTTCCTTCTTCAAAAAACTCAATCAAATTAGTGAGACATTATATCCCACGCACAAAGCCATGTTAACTATCCCGAATCAGTCCTTGTCTTTCCAAATGCATGTATATTCTGTTCATCAGGATTCCCTCCAACAATTGGAGTATTCTTGGCAGATGCAGTTTCATGTCGGGAATGCAAGGTCATATACTTTGTTGGGAAGAATCAAAAGACACGCTACTATTAAAATTGATAGAAACGCAAAACATGTGCAGTTCAGAGGAGTCTCAGTGTTCTTATACATGAAACGAACAAAGGTTAATCACATATTTATTTCTTGCTGGCAAAAGAAAGCCTTTTCTGATGCTCATAATTAAAGAGATGATTTCCAAGAAAATAGGAAAATTAAGTCACCAGTAGAGTAATCAATTACCAAGATATCCCTCGTGATGTTTTATGGGACATGTGGGATTTTTTTGATTATGGTTCTCCAAACGTTTTTACAATGGAACCGAGAGTTTTAGATGGGAAGTTAAGATCACACATGACTATTGCCATTTTCGTCACTCACACACAATATTTTTTTCTTGTACGATTTATTTCGCTTTGTGGTTACTGCGAGTGGGCTTGTAAACTACACATGCTTGTGAGTTCATTCCTCACTGTTCCTCAACTCCACCCAAACAGACTTTACATCCTTATTTCCTGAATCAAGGTAATCTCTAACCATTGCATAAATGTCATTAAAACTTCTGTATTTCACAGGCCTCAGTACATCACCTTACAATATTAATTGATTCTTTACTGTATTGCAGTTGCGCATAAGAAGAGAAAAATAGCATCGAGAATGGTGGACCTTCGCTTCACACACCCGTTAGTGAAGCGAAAATGCAGATTACTGCCCATAATACGATCGTGGAAGCATGTGCCGAACCCTCAGGAAACGCAGAATAAGTTCAGTGCCACAGGGCATGTCAGGGACAGCACCAGAAAGACAACAGAAATGCTGCTATGAGCTCCTATTTTGGATATATTTCTCAATGAGCAATAGAGTGTTACATGTGTTCCATCAGGAGTTACCTCACACAAGGAAGTAACCAATGTTGCAGACGGTCATATCATCCGAGTTCCAAGCCCTGGAATCAGAGACATTCAATATTCTGTGCATAACTGCAAGGAACAGCTGTCCGAGGCGTTTACAGTCCAGATGAAATTATGAATGCAGCTCTCTAGTTGTCAGCCTCTTTCTCCTATGTCGTGTTTCGTGCAGTCCCAGCGTGGAATCTCGTCAACCACGTTTGACCTGCACATGATGCGTATTGGGCCTTGTTTTCTCGTGAGTTGTTGTCAGAGTGAGGCTCTCGGTTTCTGTGCTGTCATAAGTCCGAGTGTTCGGAGGAGTCTGGATATCGTTTTCCAGAATTTGTTTTTAATACAGGAAGCATGATTTAAAAATTACCTCAAAGCATATCCTCGTTGCGAACTTGGTGTGCCATGCATCTGTGAATGAAGGTGTGTGGATATTGGCTCTTGGCAAAGAATTTGTGTGGGCGTCAGTCCAGCAGTCCCTAGTAGCAATACGTACAGACGGCAAGGGCCACACATTCGACTAGAATAGCACAATAATAGGACAGGGCAAGCAGAAGACAGCCAGACAATTCCTGGAAGCAGGGCACTCATCCACGGATTCCATCCGTTGGACCCAATCTGCAATCCCAACAAACGGAAACAGCGGGAATAAAACCAAATGAATTCGTACCATAACATGAGAGCAGCGCTTCACAGGAAACTCTGCAGCGCTGAGAATGTCACCCAGAAAGGGAGGAAAAGTCTGCAAACCATCTTCCTCGCGTCACCGAACTTTTCAACAAGAACTCCAGAAGCATCTGAACTTCACATCTCTCTGCTCCAAAACACTCCGCTTTTCCACAACAGAGAATAGCACACTCAACTACCGCGTGTAAGATGAGAATACCAGCCTCTACACTACCAAGGGCGGCAGTAAGAGCGAGGGGAAACAGCTGCCACAGTCATTCCACAGCTACAAACGCTCTCTTTGAAAGGTACATTTTCGTATGAATGTCGGGGCAGCAGTAGAATATGGGAACTTAACAGCCCGCGCTGTGTATTCATATTCTGGACAATGTGAGTTGTTCACAGTTTTCCCTGAAAGTGAGTGGACGTCGTTATTTCACCGCTGTTGTGAAGCCAGATACTGCACTAAATCTGCTCCCTCGTTTTTTGTTGTTGTGGCTAAAAGTTGGGCAATCACAACGTAAAACTTTGTTATATTTCTCTCATTTCCTTAGTTACTGTTCTGGTGAGGGAGGCTGGAGATTGGCTCGCCCAATCAGATGGAGGCACCAGCACATTGTTGACCTAATTTAATCGAGAATATAATTGGTAATATTCACTTTGCATGGTACATTTTTCTGTTATGTTTTATGTTACTTGAGCACTTTCTGTTACTTGGCAATGCACTAAATCTCCAGAATGTCAGGAAGCTCCGTTTGGAATTGCTTCGGTGCTATTTGTGTGAGCAGTTCTTGACATACACGTCTTTCACTGACTCACAGACAGAAGTAATGAGTTTGTGTGTCTGATAATTACTTTGCACCTGGTCCACGTTAAGAGCTGTCAGTTTTTGGATTCACTGGAGAGTTGAGGGGACAACACGATTTGTGTGGTTTTTTTTAGTCAACGAAATTATTTGATGGAGAACTTGGGAATGTATCAAGGAGAATGGTCATTGTCTGTAAATGTCTGGAAAACATTCCTCTCTGTGTCAGTTCAAAACATTACGCCTCAAGAAAAAATAAAGTTCAAACACGCTGACTTAGTAACAAACAGCATGCGTTTTTGCAAGTGGTCTATTCAAACTGTTGTCAGGTACTGGAGTGTCACAGAATTGCCGAGCACGGAAGCAAACCTTCCTATCCAACTTGCACCTGCTGAACAGATGACCGTAACTAATCTAAACATATTAGCCAATATTTGTCACTTATCTCTAGGAACACTTCCTGTCTGTATACCCATTTAGATGCCTTTGAAGTGTTGTGAGTGCACCAAACTCTGCCACGAAATGTGGCAGTTTATTCCACACGCACAAAAATGTCTGCATTAAAAACAAGTATCGCTCACATCCTTTTCAAATTGTACTGCTCTCACATTAAACCTATGCTATCTCACTTTAAACTCACCTGACTTCTGAAAAAGTTTAGATTGACTCTGTTCTCTGCTCGTCTACCTCATGATTTTGTAAACTTTTCCAAGGACATCCCTCAGGCCTGAAGCTCCAGGGAAAACTGTCGAAGAATATTCAGCTTCTCACTAATGTCCACACCGTGCAAACCTTTCAAATCGTTGTAAATATTATTTTTTAATTATGCGAAGGTGTTCATAAAAAGTGTCAGGGGAAATGGCCTGAAGTGAAGCGATGCTGAAACATTAGTCTTGACAGGTTTGGCGCTTAGTTATCGTCAGGGAGCGTCGCTGAGTGGTTTAATGTAGGTAAAAACAATGAATGCAGTTGCTGGAGACCAGATTCAGGGTTCGTGGTGCTGAAGAGCCCAGCAGTTCAGGCAGCATCCGAGGAGCAGTAAAATCGACGTTTCGGGCGAAACCCTGTATTCCTGATGAAGGGCTTTTGCCTGAAACGTCGATTTTACTGCTCCTCGGATGCTGCCTGAACTGCTGTGCTCTTCCAGCACTACTAATCCAGAGAGGTTTCATGTGCTGGGTTTAGGGTCCAGTCTCTATTGTGTCGTGGGTTTGAAACCCAACTTTGCAATAGAACAACTGCAGGCAGCTTTTTATGACAGAACTACACAGGTCCTGATGTTGTTTTAACGGTGTGTTTGTTACTCCTCGGGTCTCTCATCCTCTCTGCGATAAACACGGGTACATGAGCAACTGATTCTTAAAACAATGAGAACTACTTCTGTCCACATCCTCTCGAAGCACTGTGCGTTTGGATGTGTACACGCACAATTTTGCTGCCAGTTGCTGTGTCTCAAATGGTCAGAGCATTTGGCTGAAATGTTGGTTCTCCTAACCCAAAAAGAGCACAGAACTGTACATCTCTATGACTCTATGACTCTAAGTATTGAGACCGACCATCTTCTGACAATACAACCACGAGAACTCATCCATGATTGACCCTGAGTCCGCAGTGAGTGAAACGGTCACGTGCAGCAGAATGTGACCCCACTCTCTACAAGCCCCCCAACAGAAAGGGGCCACTGCCGTTTCAATCAGCGGCTTCCTGCCCAGACCTGGGACTCAGCTCATGGAAAGTCCTTCCTCAGGAACGGCTGTTACCGTGTGAAAGGGTAAAAAATTTCTAATTCAAATTGGAAATGGCTTCAGAAGATTGTTCCTGTTTTTAAAACATTTTATAATCAGGATTCCTGTCTCGAATATGAGAAGTGGTAAACTTTGTAGGCAGATAGAACAAAGAAAGTGTTGATGGTGAGGACTGTATCTCTTCAGCAGGTGTACACTCTAATCAGAAATGATTTGGTTTCCTGAGGTATTTTCCCGATTGATTTGCAATCTGCCAGATTGTCTGGGAATCACTTCGGCGACCTAAGGATCAGGGTCAAAATATGAAAATATTAACAGAGAATCGTAAATCCCGGGGCAAGGCCTAAATGGATGGTAATGGTCTGAAGGAATAAATCTGAGAGTTGAAAGACTTAGATTAGATTACAGTGTGGAAACAGGCCCTTCGGCCCAACAAGTCCACACCGACCCGCAACCCACCCATACCCCTAACCTAACACTTTGGGCAATTTAGTATGGCCAATTCACCTGACCCTGCACATCTTTGGACTGTGGGAGGAAACCGGAGCACCCGGAGGAAACCCACGTGTGCAAACTCCACACAGTCAGTCGCCTGAGGCGGAGAATTGAACCCGGGTCTCTGGCGCTGTGAGGCAGTAGTGCTAACCACTGTGCCAGCGTGCCGCCACTTGGGTGATGTTATTTGCAATGGGGAGGAATGAACGAGATTTTTGAAAATTGCCGTGTCAGCTGAATTAAACTCAGTATGAAATGATAAATTAACCAACACCAATCCTGTCCTGGCTCACTCAGTCGGTAGAGCTTGAGACCTTTACTCTCAATGGTGTGGTGCCGAGACCCACGCAGGGCGCTGTTGTTTGTTAATAGGTATACCGCTCCCCATTAATGTTGCAAGAGCGAATTCCCTCGCTGAGGCAGATTTTGTTGACACATTTTTTCCTCCCATTTTGATCATCTCTTGGTTTCTGAGTGGAAACTGTCTCCACTGTACTGCAGGTGCAAGAGAAAAGGTTATCAGTTCAGCCGAATATGCTTTAAACGATGTCCCTTCCAAAACGTGAGGTACCATTCCAAACGTGCCCCAACCAAAATGTCCAGAGACGTCGAATGCGAATGGCCACATGACAGTGACAGCTGCATGTCAAATGGTGCTGCAATAGAATTAACTGAATGAGAATGCTCTGATCGAAACCGAATGGAACTCTCCCTGAAATTTTCCCATAAACTCGGTAATGATGCTGTTGTGTACCCATATGGGTTTACGTCATGAACAGCTTATTGTCAGTAACACGAGTGGGGGTGATGCAGGATAGTGAGGTTTCCGTGTGGGTCAGAAGTGATTTGTTCGAACAGGGAATTCAAACGTCCACAGAGCAGACATAGCTGATTGGTCCAGGATCACACTTCTCCCTTCTGTTTCAGTACCAACAAAAGAAATTGCGGGAAAATCTCAGCAGGTCTGGTAGAATCTTGGAATTGAAAATCGAGTTAAGTCTTCAAGACCAGTGACACTTATTTCTCCATGTCCATCTCCGTCTACCTTTTTATTGAATATCTCCTGACTCTCAACTTTATACTCAGTTTCTCTTTTATTACTCCGTCTCCAAACATTCACCCAGTCTCCAAATTTAATAGCAGAACTGGTTCATCTCTCACCTCGCCGAGTTATGAGAGAAGGACTTCGAAATGCGCGATTAACTCTGTTTCTATTTCCTTAGATACTGGATGGCCAGAGACCAGAAGGCATCGGAGGACAGTTAGAGCTTTCAGCCCATCTGGTCTGCCGCCATTCGATCATGACTCATATCGTTCCCAAACCAATTTTCAGCCTTCTATCTGTGACACTTAGCTCCCCTGAATTTAGGATCCAGTCTTTTTCCCAGAGTGCGAATGAAACCATCCCAACCGTCTCCACATCTGCTGGTAGCTGTTACACCGTATCTGTGTGTGATCGAGCTCAGTTCCAGTCCCAGACAGCAAACACGTCTGTTCTGAGCAATGCAATCCCCGCTGCATGACAGATCGATCGGGTCTCTGACCCCACGGTTTTTCTGCGAGGCAGTAGTTAGCTCCTTCACCACCCACGGCAAGGACCGGTGCTTCAAAATGTGGGGACAAAGAACGATAGGCACAAGAGTTTGTACAGGTTCGGTCGAAAGGGTTGTTGTCAACTTCAGTGGAGTCCCTACTTCAGAGTCTGGGTTTGAATCGCCCAGGCCTGGATAAAATACCAAGTCAGGAAATGAAGATTTATTTCTCCTCTTCTTTTGGCTAATCTGAATGAAAGCCATTTTCTGCTTCCACAGAGAGCACAGACCCGGTTCTGCCAGAAGGAATCCAGTGATTGATTGCATCCAACTGGAATCATAGAGTCATAGAGATGTACTGCAGGTAAACAGACCCTTCGTTCAAACCTGCCCATGCTGACCGGAACTCCCCACCCAATTTGTTCCCTCTTGCCAGCACACGGCCCATATCCCTCCAAACCCTTCCTACTCATATACCATTTCAAATGCTTCTTAAATGTTGCAATTGTACGAGCATCCACCACATCCTCTGGCAGCCATGGCAGCACATACACGAATAAATTGTCACTGCAAATCCCCTCTAAGGATCTCGCCTTTCTGAGCTGAAACTATCTTGCTGTTCATTCAATGTCGCTATGTCTAATTCTTGGAACTCCCTCCCCATCGACATCATGGCTGTATCACTGTGTTGAGCACTTCGAGGACGAAGTAAAGTAACTTACCATCTCAATCTCTTGAATAATTATGGTTGGGCAGTGAAGCCTATCCCAAAGAGTGACGTGCATTATCCAGAAAATCGTTTGAAAAAACTGCAGTTTCCAAGTGGACACCCGAAAGTGGTCCGGAACAAGTGTAAAGTTTCGAAGGGAAAGTAGGATAAACTGAAAGTCAATAATGACTGGGATGAATGAGGCAGAAAGTGAGTGAGGAGCTGTTGGTACAAGGATCAATGTCAGTGCTAAATGTTTAGCCCTTACTGCCCACTGTTAACACCGATTCACACACCACTCCTGGTAAATTCACCACAATTCCCCTGGTCTCTTGGTATGAGTTTCCCTCTGTTCATATTCACGTGGTAAATCAGCCCAGGGAGGATGAACGCATACTGTTTATCCTGTCAGGTTAAAGAGGTGAAGGCATCAGTTTGAAATCAAAGCAAGAAGAGATTGCCTCTTCCTGTACATTTTCAGCGGAGAGCCACCAGCTGTGAACTTCTTTCCTGCACAAGCGGACGTTGATATAAATTCTCATCGAGCAGCTTTATTACAGAAAGGTGGTCCGATTAACTGTGATCATATATTTCATTAAATGCCCTTATTGATTTGAAGAACAGTGTCTGTGGTTTCGTCAGTTAAAGTATATGGTAATAACCAGGCATTAATGTTGTCAAGTGCTGTCAAATGTTCTGTACATTGAAAGTTAATTGTTTAAACTTCTTGTAAAAGCCGTATTGTTTATCCAACATCGCGAAAGTGACGGTTCAGCAAGCTTCTTGTGTTTGAGTTCAGTCCGTTGTTATTTCGTGCTACCAAGCCCTACCGCCTGATGTGGACCCATTAATCTATGTTCTATCCTGATAATTCAACGCAGAGTTCTTTTTACTCTGTTCGACAAGGATTTGTCTATCTCTTCACCTATTATTCTCTGTCCGGCTTTTCATGTTTTTTGGGAATAATGAAGAGACGCAGGAGACACTGCAGACTTGCAGGACAATGTTTTAGTAATAACGCATCCAATGAGATAATGGCTCTCATTGTCTGCTGTCACCATTCATTGATTTTAGGCAAACGGCAATGGCATCATAGAAATCCTATAATTGGAGTGAAACTGCTTTTTTACTGTTCTATTATGAATACTATTTAGAATTGTAAAAGATCATAACGTTTTGAGTGAACAAATGTCTCCTGACCTCAGACCTAAGTAACATAGACATTACTTGGAGACTGTGAGCCCAGTTCTACACACTCTGGCGGGGGGGGGGGGGGGGGGGGGGCGGGGGGGGGGGAATAAAGCCACGGAACAGACACCGATTTTAACACTTTTCCAAGAGTAGAAAAGAAAAATGAGGGATATTGACAGACAGAGAGTGGGAGAATATAGAAGAGAGTGAGATGGTACAGAGAGACAAAGGGAGACAAACAGAAATTCTCCATTCACCATGGCTGCTCATCGACATAAAGGAGAAGAAAAAGGTAATGAAGGCCAGCCTTTCACCAACTCAGGGCAACAGCAACAGCATTACAGCCGATAAAGGAATTTTGCATTTTTACAGATGACATCTGTCAGCTAATGAGAGATTCTGGTAAGTACGCTGTTTCGCGAAGTGAAATTGACAATAACCCCGGCAATAAACAACAAAAAGCATAAGTAGCCTGAATCTGTGATACGATACATTAAATCTCTTTGTCTCCACAGCTGCTGTCAGGCCTGCAGAGATTCTCTGTCAATTCCTGTTGTTGATTCAGATTTCCAGGATTCGCACTTCTTTGTTTTATGCTAATCTGAATCCTGTTTGTGACAATACTCCATTAATTGCCAGTTCCATACAAAATTCCCTGCTTTGGGAAGGTTGTCAACAACATAAACGGTCAGAGGAAATCCCCCATTGCTACAGCAGTGAGAACACTGAGTCCTTAACAGTAGACTTCCACGGAAAGTGAATCATGGCGCTATAAGTTTTCTCACTTTTACTTTTTTCATTTGTGATCATTTTAGCTGCACATCAGTTTCTTTCTTTCTTCAATTTCTGTCAGCTTGGAAAAGGCCTTTCCGCCCATCTGCAGTGCGGGTCATTGGACATTCATCTTTTCGAGTCCAGGAGCTACAATTTCTTGGAGGACCTTCTGCACTGCATCTTGGGTGGGGTGGGTGCGAGGCTGGACCACTATATTCACCTGTCTATAGATATCGGAGAAGGGTCTATCTATTCCACACCACCAGGCTTCCTCATCGCTCTTCTGAATCTTGGTTATTATTACCATTGCCCATGGCACCTCCTTCTTTGATAACAGGAAACCGATATCCCGTGTCAGGTGTACCTGTAGCTGTGGTGGATACTACTCAGTGCCAGTAACTGGGTACACAAGGATCTCTGCGTAAATATTTATTGCCTTATTTATAGTCGTCCTGGTTACCAAACGGGCATGGGTGGCATGTAAAGGTCAACTTAACATCCTTGGTTAAGATTACCGTCTGCGGTTGTATCCCAGACACCCCTGCCTTCACGACTCGTCCTGCCATGCAGCCCCATATTTCTATGAGTCTTCTAATCACTACTTACACTTATTTGGATCCGGTGTTGTCCGATGTCTCCTCAAGGTCAGCTACACGTTTGCAATGGCTGGCGTGTATCAACGTGGCTCTTTCGGCGATCTTAACAGCTGTCTGTGTTGTAGGGAGCCCTTGGAACGGTCCCATCCAGCAATTCGCCTTCATGCTTTTGCTCCTGAAGTCTTTCACCACTATCTCGTCTTCAGGTTCTAGATTGTGCATCTTCCTTTCTGCTGATTGGGGTAGTGCTGCCCTTCTTTTGATTCTGTATTTGAGACAGAAGTGTGGAGAGTTTTATACCGTAACATAACATCTCGTCCTCACAGTGGTCTGTTATCTGTCTTACAATCGGTCTTGGGCCAATTCCTGTATTGGGCCACCTTCCAAACAAAATCTCAAACGTCCTAAGATTTACTCTTCCTCTCCTTCATATACATTAGCACAATTGGAAATGCCTTTGTCCATGTTACCTCTAGTTCCTCACAACATTTTGCCAATTTATTTTAAGGGTAGTTTTCTCTCTTTTCACTGCCCCACCGCTCGCTGGGTGGTAGGCACAATGTTGCCTCACCTTTATTCCCAAGTAATTACTGATCTGCTGTAGGGCAATATTTATAAATGGCTTTCCATTGTCGCTGCTAAGCCTTTCAGGGATGCCCCATCTCGGAATTATTTCAGTTTGCAAAGCCTTGGCTACCGCACTGGCATCCTGTTTAGACGTGGGAGCACTTCCACCCCTTGGGAAAACATCGACTATTACCAGACAATGCCTTTTCCCTTCGCTGTGTGTTAGTTCAATAAACTCCATCTGTAAATGTTCAAAGGGTCTTTGGGATTGGGCGTGTGCTGCCTGATTCATTTGTATTCCCCTCCCCACATTATTAGTGGCACAGATAACAGATTATTCACATTTTTATTATGAGCAATTTGTAAATCCCTTTCTGTACCAGCGTGTTGAAATATTGTCGTACATCCCCACTTTTGACACATGGTCCTTACCGTGTGTTACTTTGGCATAGAAAGGGAATAAAGATTGTGGTAGACAGGGTTTACCATTGGGGCCACACTACACCCATTCCCTCATTCTGCACCCTGCCCTTGTCCATTCACGCTTCTCCTTCGTTGTGGCCTGCGACTGTAACTCCCATAAGTCTGCTTTGGATTACAAATATTTGACATACACATGTCAAACTGATCACTTGGCGGCTGATTGGCTGCCGTCCTTGCCGCTGAGTCTACATTTTCATTGCCTTGAGAAATTGAATCATAATTTTTCCTGTGGGCTTTACATGGACACACAGTGATTGATTTAGGCAATCAGACTGCTTTCAGGAGGTCAGAGATCTGGCCATGTTATATGATTGGCTTTCCAGTGGCGGTCAAGAAGCCCTTGTATTTCCACAAGGATCCAACATTATGTACAACCCTAATGCATATGTGCTGTCGATGTAAATATTCACTGTTCTGCCTTCGGTCAATTTACATGCCTCAATCAAGGCAATCAGCTCTGCTGCTTGCGCTGACAGATGAGAAGGAAGTGATCCCGCTTTGACTACCTCGTGGGTAGTTGCTGCAACATATCAGACACTGGCCTATCTCTTTGCTTCTGAATGCTGACCTATCCACAATAAAACGCCATATCCAGATTCTAAATTGGTGAATCCTACACGTCTGGTCTCGGGCTTCCAACCTAAGAACTTCAACTGTTGTTCCACAAGTTGTAGTTTTGCGAGACTTGATGGCAGAGCATCGCAAGCCTACCTTTCTCACATTGTTTCTCTGTTGATGCTGCGATTAAGCATTCGCTTACATACTGCAGAAGCACTGATCCCCCCCCCCCCCCCCCCGCCGGTTAAAACAAGAGTCTCCAGACTCCTGTGTAGAGCCTCGTTAATTATGGTGGGGACTCGCAGTAATCTTGAAAATGTCACGTGAAAGTATACTATTGGCCTTTGAATGGAAAAGTGAACCAGAATTGAATGTTGGCGTGTAACGGTACATAAAACAAGGCATTTGCTAAAATCCACAATAGAGAGCCATTTACATCCGGTGGAATTTGAGCCAATATAATATAGGGGTTGGGGACATTTGGGGTGTGCGGAATAACAGCGTTCTTGATAACCTGCAGGTCATGAACAAACCTCCATTCTCCCGATTCATCTGGAATGTTTGCCTTTTTGAACGAAAAAATGGGTGTTCTCTCCAGTGATTATTCCCGGGGGATTATCACTCCAGCCTATAAGAGAGATTCAAAGACTGGGGTAATTCCTTGCACAGCCTCGGGTTTTATCGGCTCTTTTGCTTTGCAAAGACGATACTCAGACTTCGGAGTTATTCTTAAGGGTTCGTATGAGCCCCACATCGTGTTTGCTTTTTGCCCTGAAATCAGTTGGGACCCTTCTTAAGCTTGGATCCGAGGCATCTACCATAAGTAAACGCCAGACGACACTACTGGTGGGTGTTACCTGGACTGCCCTGTCTGCCTGAGGTAGCCGATTTAGTATCTTCCTATACGTCCTTATAACTGCATTGAAGCAGATAACCACACCGACCCTGAAGATACAATCGTTTTTTTGTGCCTGTCGTACCCATGGTCCCAAATTCTGACACCTGTCGCTGGATGCCTTCGCCAATGATCCGTGAGGAAAAGAGTCTTCCACATCAAAAAACAGGGTTTACTTACCGTCACAGATACTTAAAAAAGTTTAAAGTGACAGCACATCTGTGACCATTCCAATAAAATTCGCACAATAGCAACTGATCAGGTTTAACCAATCTCCTGAACCAATCCTTCTCTTATGATTTGTCAGGACCATCAGGGTGTATGTGTGCTGTGCAGTGCAGCATATCTACAGCAAGAAAATCGGTGTTAATGGGATTAACATGGCTACTTGCTTCCTGGGTGAGTGAATCGCTCAAGAACTTATCGCTCTCTGACATCCATCACGGGTCGTGATTCGTATTTTCCAGCCTGCACTGTTAAATCTTCTTTTTGTATTACCTGCAAGCCCGTCGGGGTACTGTGCAAATCCGACCCCAGTCTCACTATGAGATCTCGAGACATCAGATTTACAGAACAGGATTCCGATAACAGAAATGAGAATTGGAATGCTTCCCCATTACTGGTTTCGCATAATAGGGGAGCGGTAAAATCTCTCTCGTGTCACGAATCCTGACACACCCATTAAGTTCAGGAAGCTTCCGTTCATCTTTATTTGCGTCGACTCTCTGAACTGCCTTGATTTATGAACTGAATATGTTGCCCTTGTAAGAGGTGCACCTTCCACATATAACATAGATGTAAACATTGACTTATGTGCATCATCGTTGTACTGAAAATATAGTTCACGCTTCGCAAACTTAGTGCTCAGTATAGAGGTGGGACATGTTTCAGTGCCCATAAGGTTAGTAATAGAGATGAGAATAAGCGGGTATTCGTTGCCAAGCATAAAGCAAAGAGGATTACCTGTAACTTTGGGGCTGCCCACCTCCACCTCAGCCTTCCTCCATTCGCCACCCTGCTGCCCAGCCTCCAGGGCCGATTGAGGCTGTCTGGGCGTGCACTGCCTCACTCACTGGTCCATTGCTCTGCAAACAAAGCACCCGCCAGATTTACCTCTGCCAGCCCTTCTTTTCACGCACCACCTCCTTCCAACGGCTGGGCGACCATTTGCATCATAGTAAGCTGAGCTTTATGTGTTTGCTGTTCCATCTTTAATTTCCGTTTTTCCTTCTCTTGGGCCAGAAAGTTTTCAGCATGTAGCGCGTGGAGTTCCATCAAATTCAGGTTTCCCGTGTCCCAGGTAATACATTGGCAAGACGCCTCATATAATGGGTGCCTGATAGCTTTCACATATTCCCTTTAAAGAACAATTCGCTTCTTCTTAACAACACTTCAAGGTCAGTGGCCTGAAACATTCGAGTTCCTTTCCAGATATGGAGTTGTTTTTTTTTCTAATTCCTTGGCTGTTGATATGGTAGTTTGCTGGCCTTGTAGGTCTGCTATTAGTTCGGTTTAAATATACATAGATTCTCTTTCTGTCTGCATCACTTGCCCTCTGAAAAGCCAGGCCCTTACTTTTTTTGTTTCCCTGTACTTTTATTGGTTTCAAAAGAAATGTTAATTTTCCATTGTAATGGACATCACATTATTTTCACAGGTCGGTGCAACATCGAGGGCCGAAGTGCCTGTACTGCACTGTAACGTTCTATGTTGTAAGATACATTTCCTGCTGATTTCCACTGTCTCTCCTCACTGTGGAAACTTCCAGACACATCTTCCAAGGATTTGTCTGCACTTCATTCAATCCAGAAAACTGTAGTTCCTGCTGAGAATGTGATCTCTCTACAATGGAGAGAGGAAAACAGAGTCGGTGACAAAGATGAGATCACTTACGTTCTGTCCAGAATCAACAAAAATTACCCCGGTCTTCCAGTGTCCTGTCACTTTAACATTGCATTGTGTACCCAATCCATCATACCAGTCTCTGGTCTGCTGCAGCTCTCCTTCAAGGCACAGCAGAAGTTGGAAGATCAGCAACTCATTTTCTACTGAAAGACCATGCAGATTTCAGGACCCAACATCGAGTTCAATCATGTTTGATCCTGTCCGCCCTCTTCCACATTTTTCACCCACCCATACATCCCATCATTTCCGAACACGAATCATTGGACTCGAAGCGTTCACTATCCTTTCTCATCATAGAGGGACAAGAGCTGCTGATTTTGTTCAGACATTTTGGCATTTCTTCAAAGAACATTTCTTTTTCCGTTGTAATCGCAAGACTGCAGGAACCGTCTGTTTGCAGGAGGAGAAGTTCACAGGAGATGAAAATAATGCCAAGGGCTGGACCATTCCCATTGTGAAGGTAGATGAACTAAGCTGGGGCTGTGTAACTAAGCACAGAGAAGGCTGAGTGAGAAACCGATTAACATGCACATATTATGAAGAGGATAGATATGTATGACAGGAATAAGGCTTTACGGGAAGGAATAATAACCAGTGACATAGATGAAAAGCAGAAGAAAAGCGGTTTAGAGGAGATTTATGAGAACGCTTTCATCCATAGAGTGTTGTTCATCTGGAATTTCTTATTTGAACATGTGGTAATGTTAAGTGTTATGAGGACATTTCAGCAGTATGTCGCCGAACACTTGAAGATCCAAAGCACACGTGGATAAGGACCAGATTCTGGAAAGTGTGACGAGGTCAGACAGACGTGAGATGGATGTCCCGAACGAACTCATTCTAAGGCAAACTTTTGTGCTGAAAACTGGGTGAGGCCGCGACTCTGTGGTGCAATGGAAAGCGCGTTGAATTTCTACGCATTTCTTAAGACTGCCATTCAAAAGTTGTGGATGCAAATCTCATCAGAGTCGAGTTTTAGTTTATGTTTTGAAAGGTGTTCAGACCAGACTCGGCTGCTCATCTGCAAAACCTATAACATTCATGCAGAAACCCAATTGTCTCGAAATGCAACATTTTCCTCTCAGCGATGAATAACTTCGATGTCTATTTATGGTAGAGATCGATAAATATGTGTTAGCCACTTGGCAACACGATGATATGGATACGCTGGAAAAAGACATAAAAGTGCTGTGTGAGCTATGATGGTACAGAATGGCGTGGCGGGGCAGGAGCGGTGTTAGGAATGGCCTACCTCTACTCCTTTCTGCTTGAGTCATTTCTGGCCCAGGTTTTTAAACAATCACAATGAGGACGATGTGAATCTACATCAATTAATATTTTCTGTCTCACCTCCACTTCGCTTCCCTCCAAGCTGGAATAGATAGCTCCTGTTTCAGCTTTAGGTCAGACAGTGGAGGATTCTCACAAGTTCTCTGTCAGGCTGAACATCCCTTCACACAGGTTTCCAAGAGGACACATGGAGCAAGCGATTACATGGATGCTGGGGATTGAGGGACAGATTTCCCTCTTGCTGGGCTAGAATTCTGGCCAAGGTAATGAACGTGAATTTCTGACGTTTTGAAACTTACTCTGGATTCTTGCGACTTTACTAATTAAACTAAAATTCAATTTGCCCGTGCATAACATGATTAATTATTCACTATTTATGAAAAACAAACATGCCACGTGCCCTTGGATGTAGTAATGCAGAAGATTGTTGACGTTGTGTACAGTGTGGGTCATTGTGCCGTATGAACATTCCAAAGGATGCTGGTGAAGTACTAGTGAATCGAATTCTCTGACGAATTGATACCGATAGAAGGAAAATCCCAATAACATTGCCTGTGATCAATGCAGGAAGCCACGGTAAACCAACACAGAATTCAATTATGCCTATTTTTACCACATTTTACTATGTCATTTTCCTGAACCTGATGCTCAATAATTGATGATCTATCATCAGTATAACTTTCTCTGCGCTGTGTTTCATTTCAGATCTTCAGCAAAAAAGGAGTAATTGGTTTGTGGGGCCCAGTGGTAAGCCATTGGTCAGCAGTACACGGCAGTACACGGCAGCTCCAGTGGTGCAATTCGTCAGTTTGATGTAATTGCACGACAGACTGGAAGTGCGTAAGGTGCCAAAGTTGCACATTCGGTTCTCGCCAGGTGTTGGTTTTACTGATAGTGACAAGAGATGATTGCAACTTCAAGCTGAAGAACAGTTCAAACACCGAATATTACACCGCAATAAAGTTCATTTTGGCCCTAACATTGCACCGACCTGTGACACCAATCTGACTAGTATTTTACCATCATAATCCGCAACTTTATACATTGACCATTTCATTGCCCTGAAAGGTGTTGAGTCTACGAGTGTTGAAGGCAAGGCGTTCAGCACCCTTACTACTCACTGATAAAGGAACCTACCTCGGTATCTATCACCCTCAATTTACATCGATGTGCCCTTGTGCCAAAATTACCATTTGAAGAAAAATGCCTTCACTGTCCACCTTATGGCAACCTCTGATCATCTTCAATTTCTCTCTAAATTCACCCCTCAAACTTCTTGTCGCTATCAAAAACCGCCTCAAGTCCCTCAACTTTCCTCGTAAGACCATCTCTCCATAGAAGGCAACATCCTAGAAAATGTCCTCTGCACCCTTTCCAATGCTTTCAAATCCATCGTATAATGTGGCGACCAAAATGCACGCAACTCTACGAGTGCGGCCACACTAGTTAATTTCTGGAGCTGCAAAGTGATCATTTCGCTCTGAAACTGAATCACTCTCCGAAGAAAAGCTAACACACCGTACTCCTTGCAAACAAACCTGTCAACGTGGGTGGTAACTTTCAGAATTTTATATACATGGTCACCGAGATCGCTCGGCACATCAACACTTCCAAGAATATT
This sequence comes from Chiloscyllium plagiosum, assembly GCF_037043375.1. NCBI lineage: Eukaryota > Metazoa > Chordata > Chondrichthyes > Orectolobiformes > Hemiscylliidae > Chiloscyllium > Chiloscyllium plagiosum. The sequence goes on from NW_028270158.1 coordinate 78,052,152, forward strand.
ACAATTAGCCAAGAACTCTTTTTTCTTGTTGCTCCTTCCAAAGTAAATTATCTCACACTGTTTGACATTAAAATCCATTTGCCACTTCTGAGGTCAGCTCTGTAACCGTCAGCAGATATTGGCACTATTGGCAACATCGTCGATCTTAATGTCATCTGCAAATTTATGAATCCAACATTCCATGCCATAATCCTGGTCATTTATAAAAATGACAAACAACAGCGGACACACAAATGAACCTTGTAGTACACAATCAGTTACTGAACTCCAAGATTATCATTTCCTATGAACTGCCACACTCTGTCTTCTTTCAGCGAGCCAATTTCTGATCCAAACCGCTAAACCATCCTCAAACCCATGACTCTGTATTTCATGCAACAGCCGACAGTGCCTTACTGAAAACCATATCCACCACATCAACCTCTTTACTCTCGTCCACCTGTTTGCTCACCTTCTCAAAGACCTCAATAAGGTTTGTGAGGCACAACATGCTATTGATAAAATCGTACTCATTATCCCGAATCAACTTCTTCCTTTTTCGCTGATCATAAATCCTATCTCTCATAATCTTTTCCAAAACGTTAGCCGCAAGAAAGCTAAGGATCACTGTTCTATAATTACCAGCATTGTCTCTACTCGCCTTCGTGAAGAAGGGGACAATATTTGCTAAACTCGGGTCTTCTAGCACTAATGACATAAACACTGACGAAATAAAGCTTTTAGTCAAAAGTTCTGCAATCTCCTCCCACGATTCGCAGAGAATCCTCAGATACATCCCATCAAGTCCAGGGGACAAACCTATTTTTAGACTTCCATGAATTGCTGAAAACTTCTCTTTGTGAATGTCAATGTTGTTTATTCTAATAGGTTGCATCTCAATACTCTCTTCGACAACATTGTCTTTTTCATTTTTGATATGATAAAAAAAAACATTCAGCGTCTCTGCTATCCTTGGACTCCGCTGACAACTTCATACTTCTGTTCTTGACAGGCCATAATCATATGCTAGACATTATTTTATTCTTGAACTATCAATTGAAAGCTTCAGGATTATTTCTGCCAGACAAGGACTTCTCATGCCTCCTCTTCGCTCGAAATAGCTCTCTCTTTAGGCCCTTCCTGGTTAGCTTTTAATTCCCAAGCGTCCTACCTCAGCCTTCATATCTAATGTTTACATACGCCTCCTTCTCCTTCTTCTCAAGAGATTCAACTTCTTCAGTAAACCCAGCTCTCTGTGTCGACCTCATATTCCCTGCATGACGCATACATAATTACCAAGGACATGCAGTATTATTTTCCCTGAACAAGCTCCATATTTCAGGTGTGCACAACCCCTGAAGTTACTTTCCACATGCAGTGCATCTTAACTCTTGCCTAATCGCATCATAATGGCCTTTCTCCCCGCGATACCTCATGCTCTGCAATAAATGCCTATTCCTATCCATCACTAAATAAACATAACCGAATTGTGGTCACTATCAACAAAGTGCTCACTTACCTCCAAAGAGAACAGCTGGCTGAGTTCATTACCCATAAGCAAATCCAATGTGGCTTTGCGTCTTGTTGGCCTGTCTACTTGCTGCGTCAGGAAACCCTCCTGCACACATTGGACAAAAACTGACCGATCCGAGGTGCTGAACCGATAACATTTCCAATCAATATTTGGAAAGTTAAATCTCCCCTTAACAACTACCCTGTCACTTTTGTTCATCTTTGCAATCTTTTCCTCCATAAATCTAGAGCATTTTTGTGGTGAGCTCTCCATTCCTGATTCTATTCTCAGTCCATTCTACCTCAGCAAATTCAGTCGCGTCCTCACCAATATCCTTTTTGCTACCATAATACTGTCCTCGACGAACAGTGCCACATCTCCCCCTCAGAAACGACCCTCCTGTTCTGACGGAAAAATCGAAGCTGAGGTACCAGGAACAACCATTCTCTTCAGTCCTCCGTTCATGTCTCTGAAATGGCCACAACATCGAAGTCCCAGGTAACAACCCATGGCACGTACCTTATCCCAGATATTTCTGGCGTTGAAACAAACACACTTCAATCCACCTTCATCCTTGCCAGTACAATCTTGTATACCTGAAACGCTATTTATGACAAAACCACTCACAACCACTTGCAAACTGGAGCTACAATTCAGTTTCCCACTCCGCGGCTAAATTCATTCAAACCCTCATGAAGAGCTTTGGCAAATTATCCCCTCAGGGTATTGGAACTCTTCTAGTTCAGGTGAAGACCATCCTGTTTGTAAAGGTTCATCGACTCCAGTTTAGCCCCCAACTATCCAGGTATCGGAATCTCTCCCTCCTGCACCATCCTTGCAACAACATTTTCAAATGCTCTCTCCATACACTTCACCTCACTACGACTTAGAATGGGCAACAAATCAGAGATAACAACTCTGTTTATCTCGATTTAGGATGTCACCCTTGATCCCTGAAATTCTGCCATGCATCCACATCACTTTTATTACCGATGATTACCGATGTTGGTGCATATGTGGACAATGACTTGGGGTTGTCCACCCTCTCCCTTAAGGATCCTGAAAACACGATGCGAGATATCACAAATCCTGGTAGCTGGGAGACAACACACCAATCACGAGTCTGCCCTATATCCACAGAATCTCAATCTGTTCCCATCAATATGGAGTCCCCTCCTCCTCCTCCCCCCCATCCTTCTGAGAAAAAGGTGCAAACTCTGTGCCAAAGAACTATGCCCTATGGCTTTCCCCTCGGAAGTCATCCCACCCAAAAATAACAAATATGGTATACATGTTACTGAGGGGCACGGCCACAGCAGATGCCTGCACTGTCTGCCTGTTAGCGTTTCGGCTCCAGACTGTATCCCATCTATCTATTTCTTGTACCTGAAGTGTTACTGCCTCCCTATAACTTCGCTCAATTCCACTCAGACTCCAAATGATCTGACATCAAGCTACAGTTCCCGAATGCAGTTGCCGAGGAGCTGGAGTTGGGTTCACTTCCCGCAGATTCGGATATCTGGGACATTATTGAAGACCCTTACCACTCATATTCTACAGAAAGAAATTTCAAATGTCCGGCAATCCATTCCTAATATTGTCCACGTACAAACACTCATATGTGTGTGTGTGTGTGTGTGTATATATATATATATATATATATATATATATATACACGAACATATATACATGTATATAAATATGTGTGCATACTTGCATGTATGTGTGTGCGCATATATATTTAAAAGTTGCAAAAGAAAGTTGATTGAAACGGCATTTATTTTTTAAAAAAATATGATTTTGTGGAGTGTTCTGTCCTTGGGAAATACCTCAGTTACTTACAACCAGCAGAAATACTCCCTGATGAATATCCATCTCTCAATCGAGATACAGAGCAGACGTTTGAAGATGTTGACCTTTCTCTTATCGCTGATCCTGTGCTGTGTTAAATTCTGGAAAGGATGTTTAGTTCGTTTCATGTTACTTATTTTGTTGCAACCTCGCACAGGCCATTAAAACAATCCAAAAATTATTAGATTTATCTCATGGGACAATGTTGTCGGCAAAACTGGAACCGAAATGATAAAGATGTTGAAGTTCTGCTTTAAAGATTATAGGATTCAAACAGGAACATTTTTCGAGTCTTGTCACTGAATATTTTGGGGGGAGAGGGTGAGCAGCAAATGGTCTCACTCCCTTCTCTGTGATTGCAGCCAAATGTCCAAGGCAGTAGATGAAAAAGAAAATGGTGTATTCCATCGACAGGTCAGTAACCACTCATGATAGTATAATTCCGCTTTGATTGTCGCCATCGTATAAAGGATTAGGTGAGTGGGGAGATCGGGATTCCGGTGGTAATCTGAGACATTGCGATAATTAATCCCACACTGTTGGCAGCACTTTATATCATAAACCAACTATGCAGCGGACTGAGCTTACCGACTTCCCTTTAATGCTGAGCTAACAGAAACAGCTCAGTTCTTTTACAATTTATGGAAGTTCACGTAGAACAAGCTGCTAAACCTTGCTTCACAACCAGCACTTTCTACACTTAGTCGTACTCAGTTGGAGGTGATATGTGCTATATTTCCAATTAACGTTAAGCAATTAGAAATTGTGCACCTAACGCTGACCCAACCCGGCCGACCCGACTCCCTGTCTTGGTGAAATTCACTCATTATGTTTCTGCACGCATTTTTACAAATACTTTAGAATCAGCTTCTGACACATTTTTCTTTGAAAAATAGTCATTTTCGATTTCAATTACTGTAGAATGAAAAAAAAGTGTTCCAAACATTTCCTTACCATTCATCGCTGGTTTTGAAGTTCGAAAGTCTAGTTATAAATCCATCTGAATGAAGGAATTTCCCTTCTGTTTACTCTCAGCAAATTCACATCATCAGGGAAACTTCCATATGGACGCAACTCAGTTTCACCTGGTTTCACGCCACATGATCTATTCATCTGTTCCACCATCCCATGAAACCCCGCCTTGTCTTTTCTAATGGTGTTTTGCCCCAGAACTTCGTTGGCTTCCTTTCCATTCTTTTTTGTTTCCCAGTAGACGCTGTCCATTCTTCCTGACGTCTTTTGATTCCAGTCATCGGCATCCATGTCTTTTATCATCTCTTTTATATCCCAGGGAAGTCCATCTTGAGAAAGAATGCTGTTCCAATGCAACACGTGAAAACCCGCTCGAATGGTGTATACTGTCATTACCAGTATAGGGAAGATGGGAGCTAGTTCAGTCACAGGTGAATCGGTTGGTTGTCACACAATGGATCAAGCACTGACTGGGAAATGATTATTTTCTTCACTTTTCTCCCCTCTCTGAACATGTGCTAAAACAACACAGTAAGGTATCATAGAATGCCGACAGTTAAGAAACTGGCCATTTGATGCAACAAATTCACACTGATCCTCCAGGGATTAACCCTAACAGAACAATTCCTTACCCTATTACTCTTCATTTGTTCCTGAATAAGGCACCTTACTGACAGTCGATCCATTTGGATTCATGCCATGTCTCAGGCTCTGTGAGGCAGCAGTGCTAACCAGTAAGCCACCTTGCGGCCCTGCAGCAATATTTCAAAGCACATGCGGATGCGTGTAAAATGGGTTCCCTGCCAAAGATGCTCCGCTTTTGTTGTTGTCCTTATCAGGAACAATAATCCTGATTCCCTGACCAGGCAATGAAACCAAACCACAGCGGTGATAGTGCTGAACTGTAACCACTAGCTGACGTTTAGGACGGCAGGTGCAATTGCATCTTCTCTTAACAGCATAGGTTTTTTTTCCCCTGCGATGAGACGTTTCTTCCAAAACACGATTCGTGACACCGAGCTTTTACAGCACAGAATAATGCATTATGTCAATCCATTCTCATTTCCAGCTTCCAGTCGCCCGCAGCCTGACTTCTGACGTGTTCATCTCAAACAGACGTTCCCTGCAAAGATTTAATCTCAAATGAAGAAGCGAATGAGACTGAAGTCAGATACCATTAAATTTGATCATGAGCTGCGGGAGAACTGAACTGCATTTTCAAACAAAGAGGGAAATATACAGACACACCTTAGGAGAGGCCAACGATCAGAAAATGAGGAATTGAACTGTTTGCCTCTTCTTTTTTCACTTCGGGCTTTAAAACCCGATCTGTTTGCATACGCAATGGGGTAAACAGGCAGGCGACTTATCCTTCGAGGACTGGCACAGTCGTGAATAATTGGTACATGCTAATCGTTGAATTCTCCACCTGCTGAGGTAGTCTGGCATGCTGTGCTCTTCCAGTCTCCTACCTGTTTCATTTGGATTCCAGCAGATTCCTGCCTCTACATAAGGAATGAAAGCATTCAGCCGCTTCGCTGTATGTTTTCCTCCCCCACTATTTCACCGTTACTTTACTGCTTCGACTGAATCACATTGTTCTTCCGGCTAAACCAGAGCATTCTTGGCATCAGATGCTTGTCGTCCTTATGTTCCTCGAAGTAGAAACACAATTGGAGATTTCGAAAGTCAAGCAGATGAGGCCAGGTCCATGGGGAAAATCACTTCACGATGTTCCCTCAGAAATACTTCCAAGCAACACGGAAAATGCATCTGTGCATGTTTGTTGCAACAGTTGTAAACAAATTCAGCAAGGCCCAAGTGAGATTCGAATACACGACCAAAACTCTAGCCTCTGAGCTAAGGAGCCACCGGCAAAGAAAGCGTTTATTCTGACCAACAGAAAATGATGAACTCTAGCACAGCAAATTCCGTCGTCCGAGGTTCGTGATGCAAGCTTCGTTTTCTGTTTTAAAATACGACTTGAAACCCATTTCTTTGACATAACACTTTGTCAGCTTCCCAATATCTCATAATGTGACTGGGATCAAAATTTGTTTAAACTCCCTCCAGAGGAACAGCTTTGAAGTTTCCATTATGTGAAAGGCACGATGTAGTATTGATAGCAATTAATTGCCCTTCATTTCAACAAAGATTATAGCTTTTCTTCTTCCGTTGTTGACTAATTCGTTTCCTATAGCATTGTGTGATTTACATAGTGAAGACATTTCACAATTTATGACCTTGACAGATGAAATTTAGGCACCAAACGTAGAACAGTTCAAATCGAACACACTCCGAAGATTGGAATTCCAGGCTATGCAGGTATCTGAGATTTTGATTTAGAACAAAATCTTCGGTGTCGTGTTCACTGGCTGGGTTGGCATTTATTGAACAACACTAATTGCTTTTGAGTGGGCTGGAGGACATGACAGTGATAGACAGAGCGAAGACAGTCAAGAGATTTGCAGAAATGATAAAAACGTTGGAATTCAGCTGCCCGGTAATGGGTGACCAACCCTTGTTGTTAATACTCCCATGTGCAGCAGAGTTGTTGAAAGATCTCAGGACTACATCTTTGGGTGAATAACCCGCAATCCCTGCCCTTCCAGCATGTGGCAGCCCGTGTGGAAAGATAAAGCTGCGAAGGCCGCAGTGCACGTTTGGGAAAATGTGCAGTGGTAAAAGTATCATTCAGGTCAGGAACAATGAAACACTGAACAGAACGCAAGTGCACCCTTGAATAGAGGCAGAGGAAGTTAGGCCAGAGCAGAGGGGGAATCTGAGAGGACGGATGGAATTGTGTTACCACCGTTTAATCCAAACGAATGGATGAGAGTTTGAGCTGCAGAAGAGCGGAGACGTGGAAGAGTTAACGATGTTAATGAGGTGCAAGTAGGCTGACATGGTGAAGATGGCAATATGTGGTTGAAAGCACAAAACGCGGTGAAGGATGTCACTATGGTTATGACGTGACTCGTTCAGTCTCAGACAGTTGCGTGGGAGAAGTTTGAGTCAGTGGCGAGGCATTTTCTCCTCGCACATGGTCAATGATGCTTTCCAGCTCATCTCATCCATTTGCCGCAACTCCACTCTCAAAACCCATCCCTCCAACAAAGACAGAGCTCCTTTATTCATCACTTTAAATTCCAGCAACCTCCGCAGACATCATATCATTCTCCGATATTTCCACCACCTGAGAATGAACCCCACCAGCTAAGATGTGTTTCCCTCCCCACCCCTATCCGCTTTCTATAAAGATCATTCCCTCTACGACTTCCTTGTCAAGTGCACACCCCTCACCAAACCACCCTCTCCTCCCGCCCCATTCTCATTCCAACACTGGATTTGCAAAGCTTCCACCCATACCTCCACTCTGTCGCAGACCCCAAAGGAGCCTTCCACATCCATTAGAGTTTTACCTGCACTTCCACGCATGTCATTGAATGTATCCATTGCTCCTGATGCAGTCTTCCTGTATTGCAGAAACAGGATACCTAATTACAGTTCGCTTCAAAAACACCCCAGGGCACCCGTAACAAACAACATCACTGACCAGTGGCCGAACACGTCAACTCTCCCTACAAATCAGCCAAGTTCATGCAGGTCCTGGGCTTCCATTGCTCTCATGAACTGTCCTATGTATCAATCTTCCTCCCCACCTATCCGCTCCGCACTGCTCTGCGACCAATCACCACTACACCCACCTCCATCCACCTATCACACTCTCAGCTGCCTTGTCCCAGCCCCATCCACTCCAATTTGTCTCTCTACCCCCTCGGTTTACAAGCTTATTTCCTGATGATAGCTCTTGCCCGAAACGTCGATTCTCCTACTCCTTGAATGCTGCCTACCCTACTGTGCTTTTCCAGCAGCACAGTTTCGACTCAGGAGCGAGGCAGTGGATTTTGATATCGGGACTGAAGACAGAGGTCTCAGCTTTGCCATGATGCAATTGTAAGAAATGTGTGCTCCAACTGAACTGCATATCAGACAAGGCAGTACAGCGTTTGACCTGGAAGGAAAAGGGAGGCGATCATGTTTATATCCACCTGCAGATCTATTTGTTCTCTGTGGTGGATGCTGTATGCATGAAAGATTCTGACGAAATTCTGGTCACATTCTAAGTGTCAAAAATCCCTCACTCTCAGACCATATCTTAGAAAGTATCCAGAGTCTTGTGAAAGTTGCTTTCCCACTCTCATTTTTGGATAACATCAATTTCGCAGGATATTAGAACAGGAAGATTTACAAACCAATCTCTCCGCCGTGATCTGATAAAGTCGCACATTTTATCACAAGTAGAATTTAATCAGATAGAGAACATGAAAGGAAAACAAACCCTCTGGTTACAGTGAGAGAGAAATCGTTCTCTTATTGTGTGTGTGGACAATGGTTCTACCCATCATCAGAGCTCACAAACCACAAATGCAGTCATACTAAGGAAAGTCTATGGAAATGTGCGTATTCATTTCCTTTTCTGAGCTGAATTCCCATGGAGACAAAGATTCCAGGAAAGGCCATTCACCTGCTCAGAGTGTGGAAAGGGATTCACTCTGTCTCTGACCTGCTGCAGCACCTGCTCGTTCAAAATGAGGAGAAACCATTTCAAAGTCTGGACTGCCGAAAATGCTTTAAAACGTCCAGCACAACGCTCATACTAATTAGAAACCTTTCACCTCACCAGACTTTGGAAAATGTTATCAAACCTCTGTGTGCTTCATCTCTGAGAAATATGCTCACATGAATGCGAGACCTTTAAGAATTCTGGAGACGTGACGTCTGATCTACGTGCTCACCCGGGAGGAGAGACATATTTGTTTCCAAATCGATGGGACCTACTCTAAAAGTCCGAGCGACCGGATGGCTCATCACCTTTCTCACAATATTAACCTGTCTTTCTAAATGCCCTGACTGCAGGAAGTGCTGCACAAGTTCCTGGAGACGAACGTGTTCACACTGTGGAAAGACATTATTCACTCTAAAAGTTCCAGGGGGCAGTTTATCATTAACGTCTTCACATTGAAGAGAGACCTATCAAATGTATAGGCTGTAGGATGTGCTTAACAGTCTCTGTCGAACTGATGTCCCTTCGACATTTTCACGATGTGAGAGACGTTTCAAGTGGAGCTATTCGAGGAATAGTTTCAAGCGTTCACCTCAACTCTCAGTCCACCAGCAAGTTTGCAGTGGGCAGAAAGCATTTACTTGCTCCATGTGAGAAACACAGTTAGCTCACTCATCGACCCTGCTGAGACAAAAGAGGGATCCCACTAAGGGAAAGAATTCACTCACTCATCGACCCTGCAGAGACAGTGCAGAGCTTACATATGTCAACAGCGAATTAACCTTGTTGTTCATTATATTCAGATCTGAAAGCAAAGTTTTGATATTCTGGAGAAAAATCAAATAAATCAGCTTTGTATTAAATTTATTGTCAAATGTCATTGGAAGGATAGGTTTACCGAGTACCTGAAGCATCAGCACAGGTTCCCAAAGGGAAATAATGTCTGACAAATATATTAGACATCTGTGCGGAGGTAATGAGCAAGTAAGACGAAGTCTACCCTGTAGAGGTGACCAGCTGGAATTTCCAAAAGGCTTTTGGCGAGGTGCAGTATGACAAACTGCTCAATAATGGGCAACTTCTACTTTAGACGACGGTTTGTTTGGAGTTTCCACATCCTCTCCGTTTCTGTCTGGATTTCCTCCCCAGACGAAAGATGCGTCGGTGACCTTCTTTGGCCATGGGGAATGCAGAGTTACAGGAATTGGGTAGAGGTGTGAGTTCGGGTGTGATATCCGTTGCAGGATTAAAGGAATATTCCTGGGCCTAATGGCCTGTTTCCACATTGTAGGTATTATATTAGGACAAGGTTGATCGCAGGGATTAAGGCTTTTGTCATATGAATTTCTTTTTTTAAAAAAAGGTCACGATTTCCATATAAACACATGATTTCAATTGAATCTGTTGAATGATATAAGGAAGGGATGGGCATTCTTAAAGAGGACATCATAAAGGTCAAGCGAGAATGTCAGATCACCTTAGCACGTAAAGTTAAGGATATAATCTAAAGAGATTCCACAAGTACATTAAGAACTAGAGACGAAGTAGGACCACTTTAAGATGAAAGAGCTCACTTTTGTTTTTAACCTCAGCAGATGGAGATATATATAATGTTCACTTCGTGGAGAACGAAATGGACCCTACAACTAAATATTAATGTTTATAAAGTCGTTTCCATTGAAAAGGGCAAGTGCTGGAGGACTTGGAAAATATGAAGATGGATATTTCTCTGGGATTTGATCTCATGTATTCCGGAACTTTGTGGCAAGTTAGGGAATGAAACTGTTGGGCCTTTCGTAGGAATAATTGTGTAAGCTATTACTATGAGTGAGGCGCCGAAAAAATGGGGAGTGGGCTAATTTTGTACTTTTGTTAAGAAAAGGTTACATGGAGAATCCCGGGAACGATAGACCTGTGTTTCTGACGTTGGTCTTAAGTAAGTTGTTGGATGCAATTATAAACGATAGGATTTAAATGCATTTGGAGATACAAGGAATAAATAGGAATAACCAGAATGTTTTTGCACGAGGGAAGTTGTATTTCACAAACACGACTGAGTTTTTGAGGGCATAACTAATATGATTGATCCGGAAAAAGTGGTAGATATTGCTCACTTGAACTTTAATAAAACCATTTTCATGGTTCCACATGTTTGCCTGATTCAAAAAGTGAGATCACAGAGAGTTCGGTGAGATTTCCAATACGATATAAAATTAGATTAACAGCAGGAAGCTGGGAATAGCCGTGGAAAGTAGCTTTCAGACTGGAGGACTATTACCGATGGTGTCCCACATGGATCGATGCTGATCCCACATTCATTTTTTCATTTAAATAAATGATTTAGGTGAGATGATAAAAAGCATGGTAAGTAATTTGCAAAATTTGTCGGAAAAGGGACAATAAAAAGGTGATGGAAGATTGTGAAGAGATTTTCTCGTCAGGTCAATTCCTTTCTCTGTCTTCGAGTTTTTAAAGCGTGGGGGAGTGGGGTTGGGGCGGGACAGTGAAGGGCAGTCCGTCCATCGTACAGAGTAGGTTATCAGACGTCCATCTATTCTCGTCCCAGTTTTCAGCATTTGCCCCATAACGTTGCGTGTTCTGACTTTCCAGGGAAAATGTCAATGAGATTCGCTCTGTAAGCTTAAATGACACAACAATGGTACTGACGGTTGACTGGGTTGCAACATCTTTGAGGAACGTATTCTCATGTTCACACACAGAGGCAGACACGCAGACACATTCCCCGACAGTGACAAAGTCCTCATCATTATATGCACTCCATGCGCTTTACGTGCGCAAGTTTCTCTGGTGATAGGCGGCTTTAAGTGGAATACAAGCCACTTCTCCAGAAAATGCGAACCGTTGCTGTGAGCTTCGATATGAAGTGGATACTGAGCTGAAATAGTCCCACACGCTTCGCATGTGTAACTTTCAGTAACACAAATCTCACCAAACCAAGGCATCTTGCTCCTGGGATCTGACAGGATAGCGCCCAGCAAACATTCCTCACTAAACGTACTGACACACGGCAAACTCTAGACACTTTCACATCTCGTTTCGTCTCGTTCGGTTTCTGTCCCTGTCACACCTCCAGATTCCTCTTCATGTCTAGTCCCGAGATCAATGAGTTGTTTGATACAAATACAGACACAACGAGAAAGTGATCTTTATTTCAAAAGCAGAATCAGGGAATGTAAGCTGCGAGGGCTTGCTCACGGCAGGGCAATAAGGCACCACGGTTTCATGTCCTGATTATCATATAAACTGATTCCACCAATGGGCACCATACCAGTTATTACCAATTAAAATCTTCCAATGATTAGGGTGACTGACAGAATGTAGCTTCGACATCTTCCTCGCCGAAGGGCATTTGCCAATAATGTCCTGTTCCTTCACAAACTGAGTTTTTCTCAGCTGGCCATGGATGTGTCGAGCACAGAAAATGCCCTTTGGCCCACTAAGTCTGCACATTCCAATACAATCCCTGAACCGTTCTTACCTCATTTGGCAGCACTTTGTTCAAAGGCTCAAATGAATTCAGCACTGTCAGTGTTCGAACTATATGGGTCCTTCATGCTTTGGAGGCTTCTGCCTTTTCAATCATGTCAGGCAGTTGGTTGCAGTTTCCCAAGCTTCCTTATCTGGGTTATATGCATTTTATTTCATCCTGCGATTTGAATTTCAAACAAAAAAGCAGAGAACAAACAAACTTCTAGTTCACTCTCGACTCTCAATCACAGTCAGCAAAATGCTTAACTGCATTAAGAACTCACAGTGGATTTAACGCACAACGCCTCAATCGCTTGGCCACACCTGCAGAAGTACGCTACTAAACTGGTTTCACGTTCTCCCTCCCTGTGGAGCTGAGGGACCGGCAATCATTGTTAGGTTTGTTTGAATTGAATCACCACAGCTTCGACAGGGTAAAATGTCAGGATATGTTTGGTCTGTGTCACCAATCTCGATATTTCAAATTATCATTCATTTAGAAGCAAAGACACAAATTGCAGGAGAAACTAAGCATGACTAGCAGCATCTGGAGATAGAAAAACATAGACAACGATTCAGAGATTCTTCAGGAGTTTATTAGAACTCTGTTTTTCTCACAGGGTCTTCCATTCCTGGCGAGTTCCTTGGGCTGTTTTTGTTTTTTGTCAGAGATTCTCAGCATCCGCAACACTTTACTAGCCATTAAACAATAAGGAAACACATTTGTCGTTCCTCACTGGATAGGTTTTCCGATTGGGAGCATATTCCCGAACCTACTAAAAACACAAAACTGCACAGCAAAGGATTCGGATGGATAAGAACAGCGACCGCTCCATGCGTGGGAACAGCCTATCGGTTACCAGCCAAACGAGAGAATTAATTACTCCACAGAGACTGGGGAGTTCCTTGTAGCCAGCCCCTTGCAGGATCTCATAAAGAAGACTGTTAGCGAATTCAAGAATTCGCCTGCCCTTCGTAGAATGACAATTGCCCTCGATTGGTTTGACTTTTCCAAAATGAATCCTGGGGCATTCGTTGTGGAAAATGGGAACAGTCTGATCCCACGCCTTGCCGACATAGTCATGTCACCGGGAACCAGCTCTCCTAAAATCGGGACCGACTCCCTTCGTGCCTCATGACGGACATATTCCTGACCACGGTAAAACCCCGGAACTGTGCAGCTGAAGAAAAAAGGATGGTGTGATTGTCATTCCCTTCCTGGGTCGTGGGAGAACAGCACCTGTTAGTGAAGAGCCGAATGCACTGACTTACATCGCCACAGAAACTGATGAGCCAACGGCGTCAATGATCTCCGAATGCAAGCTTTAGTCTGCTCCTCTCCCATGGAAAATGCTCCTTAATTAGCTTTACCTTTCGAAAATAAATTCATTCTGAAGACAAGGGAATAGTCTGCTCCCATCCTCGAAAGACACAACCCTGACACCAGTTCTCCTCCAACCGGGACCGTGTCTCTTCCGGCCTTTCAGTGTCTTGTCTGTGAGCGCTTTTTCTCATTGTCCCGGAGCTGAAATGAAATTTGACGTCCTGACGTGTTGGAACGAGAATCTTTTCAATATCACAGATCAGTTAATGCCCGGAGAGCATCAGAGTCAAAGCACTGGCCTCCGCAAGCACGGAAAGATTTCTAACCTGTCTCTGCTCAGTCGAACAGTTCATCCTTCATTCGCCTCTGGATCCGCTTCCCAAGGAATATATAAAGATTGAAAAAACTCGAGACTAGGATTTCTGCTTTGCTTCTTGACAGTTTCCCCAAATGCTAATTGGCAAAATTTTCCAAGAATCTCTTCACAACCCTCTGCTTTGCACTATGTCCAGAGATAAATAAATCTAACTTTGTGGAGAGATTCCCGACTCTGGGAATGTTTTGTTTGGAGCAAAGACGTCTAATGGGAGATTTCTTGGGAATGTTTATAATGATGTGGGCGAAAGCGGTGTGGATGGGCGCGTTGATGGTCAGGAGGAACTGCTGCCCCTGACCAGGGCAACTGACCAAAGGACGAGGAGTGAAGACGTTTAATGGAAAACACAACTTGTATCAAATAAACTCAGTGAAACCTACAAATACATCATGTGTTTGTTATTATCTGTGGATAGAGGAACAGAGCTCACGTTTTGAGTCAGATCCGTTTCTCATTCAGAACACAAGTTTCCTGCATGTCACCAATTGAGCATACCTGAGAAAATGTCGAGTTGTTGAGACGGGTTTTCTGGAGTTGCAGGGATAACTTTAATTTATAGCTTTAAATTAAGGGGGGGGTAGGTATAGGACAGATGTTAGGGGTAGGTTCTTTACTCAGCGAGTCGTGAGTTCATGGAATCCCCTGCCAGTAGCAGTGGTGGACTCTCCCTCATTATGGGCATTTAAGCGGGCATTGGATAGGCATATGGAGGATACTGGGCTAGTGTAGGTTAGGTGGGCTTGGATCGGCGCAACATCGAGGGCCGGAGGGCCTGTACTGCGCTGTATTCTTCTATGTTCTATGTTCTATGTTCTATAACTCCCATTGATGAGAGAGAGAGTGGATGGGAAGGATCGATTTCCATGAGATGAGAGATTAACAATACGGCAATGGTCGAGTAACAAAGGTGTTCTTGTATTTTTACAGCGCCTTTCAGCACCACTTCAGTCACAGGCACAGGCATATAGATAGGTTGAATGAATGGGGAATAACTTGTCAGATGCAGTTTCATGTTGGCTTTATGAAGTCATGCACTTTGGTTGGAGAAGTCAAAAGAAAGAACACTATTAAAATCGAGATAAAGTAGAAGAAACGTGTGAGACAGAGGAATCTCATGCCTGACACAAACATGTTTAGTATCATATTCTTTCCCTGACAAAAAGGATGGCTTCCTTTCCGAATGCTCACAATGAAAGAGAAGGTTTCCAAGGAAAGTAAAAAACCCTGAAACAAATAGCCTAATCGAAAACAAAGGAAAGAATTGAGTCGTTCCAATGGACAACTTTGATGCTTATGGCTCTCTACAATTTGTTTATAATGGAGCTGGAAGTGGGAATTGGGGGAGCTGAGGAGTGAAAGTCAGGTAACCCATGATTACTGTCATCCTTCGTCTGTCTTCCTCATTGTTTTGTATGTTCTATTTTTCATTGTGGTTACTGTGAGTGCGCTTGTAAACTACACTGCTGGTGACTTGTTTCCCAGACAGTTCTTCAACACGACTCGTAAGAATTCAACATTCTTTTCTCCTGAATCTAGGTAATCTCTAAACACTGTGCAAATATCACCAGAACCTCGACATTTTCCACGCCTGTCTGCCTTCTTGCAATATCAATTGATCCATCACTGTGCTCCTGTTGCACAAATCAAGAACGAACCAAACCGCATCAATTGCATCTAGGCTGCAAGCGCAGATAACTGCAGCCGCTCCCCAGAGTCCGGGCAACTGTGTGATCACAGAAGCACACATTGGACAGCCAGGAAACTCAAAATAATTACAGTGCCAGAGGCCGTGCCAGGAACGGCACCTGAGAAACAACCTCTTTTGAGGTACGGACCTGGTTATATTTCTCAATCAGCAATCGAAGTTTACATTGGTTATATCAACTGATCCCTCACTCAAGGAACCAACAACTGCTGCAAACGGAGGAGAAAATGAGGACTTTAGATACTGGACATCAGAGTCTAGAGTCCCGTGCTGGAAAACACAGCAGGTCAGACAGCATCTGAGGAGCAGGAGAATCGATGGTTTGGGCATGTGCCTGATGACTTGCTCATGCCAGAAGCGTTCATTCTCCTGCTTCATGGATGCTGCCTAACCTGCTGTACTTTTCCAGCAACACCGCCTCCATTGCTGCAGACTGTGATACAATCCAAGCTTCCAGCCGCAGAATCAGCAACACTCAGTGTAATGAGTCAACCTATTGAGGACACCTGGCAGTGGTGTTTAGTGTCAAGTAGATCTTCATGAATGCGTGTCGTGAATTGTCTGTCCTTATAATGTTCCCTGGTCTCACTACGTGCAACATTGTTTGACCATATTTGTATTGTACATGATGGGTATTGGGTCCATTGTTCTGGTGAGTTGTTGTCTAAATGTGGCTTTCGGTTTATATTCTCTCATAGATCCGAGTAGTCAAAGGTTGCCGTTCCGAGACATTTTTGCTTGATGTGTTGGGTCTTGGCATGCCCTCCTAACGTTGTTTTTCTGCAAGGAATTTGCGGGAATATCTATTGTTGCAAAGCATTTCTGGAGGATCCAGTAAACACCACAATCAGTTGTACAGAGTGGCAATGCACAGACATGACGAGGTCAACAAATTCGACCAGAACAACACAACAATAATTGGACAATAGTGGGCAGCCAGAGGTTTTCTAGAATGACGAGACTCATCCAATGACTCCATCAAAGAACATGTTGACCTGGACGTAACATACCGAGACCTGTAATGAACGACAAGAAGCAGCAACTGAAAGCAGTGGGAAGGAAATCACACCAATTCGAAACGCTACAGGACAGCAGAGCTTCATAAGAGTCTCATCAGCCTTGAGGATGTCACCGCGAAAGGGCAGGAAACTGCTGCAAACCAACTTCCCAACACTAACGAACATCCACACACCATAAGCAAACTTCACTGGAACTGCAAATCTTTACACAAACCTTGAAACCCTGAAACAGTCAGGGCCGCCCCAGCGGGAGAATGAACCCTTGCATCCCACATGACAGCTGAGGATACGAAACGCCATACTCCAGTGGACGTCAGAGCGAACTGCTCTTGCCAGCTTCTTGTGCGTGCTCTTGTCAAAATAACTGCTTGAATATCCTCAGCCATTTTTTCATCGTTTGACGTTATGTGCTTTTAGCATTACAAATTTACATCTGAATATCTCTGAATTATCTGAGAATTTCTGCCGTTCCAACACTTAGAGACAGTGAGTTCCAGATTCCAACCACTCGTTGTCTGATAACGTTTTTTATGTGCAGCTACCCAAACCTTTTTATTCTTATCTTAAATCTATGACTCCTTGGTGATTGATCCCTCCATCAAATGTTTCGTTAAGTGTACATAATCCATACTGCTCATCATTTCGTACATCTCAATACTGTCTCATCTCAATTTCCTCTGCTTTCAGAAAAACAACGCCAGTCTGTCTAAACTCTTTAAAAGTTGAAGTGCTTCAATCCAGATAATGTATTTGTTAATCACTTCTGCATCGTTTCCCACAGTTGTCATATCACTGCTATAATGTGAATTGTAAAATTATACACAATAATCTAGCGAGAGACAAATGATGACTTGAAATAAATGTGGGGAGACCAGACATATTGGTCTTTTCCAATTAAGTCATTCCCTCGATGCTGTTCTGTGCCCTTTTCATGAACCCAATCTTCAATGATCTCTGATCCATGCAAATAAAACACTACATGTGAAGATTCAAAACCCAACCACATTGTCTGATGGCATTAAGTGGCTTAATGGTACTGATGGTGATATTGGGTCACATTCAACTAACAAGAGTGACAGCTGCAGCACAGACTTAACGGTGTCAATGTGAAAGTGAATGTTAATTTTTCCAATGCCCCGGTGACATGGGAGGAGGGATGGAAACGGGGAATAGTGATTGTTAAAGGGAGAAAAGTCTCCAAGATTGGGTGCTGAGAGTAGCGGGTTGAAGCATTAAAACCAACACCTGAGTGAGTATTTCATCTTAAAATTGATTGTGTCCTTTCTGCGTTTGTTTTGCACAGGTTATGTGGAGTAACATGGAACAAATGCTCATTACAGATACTCGGATTTGAATGGAGGTTGCTTGACCACAACGCAGAGGACGAACCACTATTCGATTACATGAAAAAGCACAATACAAAAAGCCTTTAATGCAATGGCAGAGATAGTCGAGGAACCGCATCACATGCACAACAGGAAAGCCCACTGAGACTGGATTGAATCGTCACCTTCGATGTCCCCAGTGGCTGTGGAGATTCCATGATTGAGAACGTTGAAGACTGAATTCGATAGATTTCAATAAAAAGATTAAATATACAGGCGAGAGTTCACAAATATTGTTGAAATATTGGTTTCAATAAACATGAAGTTTCACATCGTAACTGTACCCGTGCCGTGAGACAAGGAAGAAACTATTATTGCACACTCACATCACACCGGTTCCCAGGTCTGGACTCAGTGAAACTGTGTACGCAGTGGCGAAGATCCGGTTGGAAATTGAGACTGGAATGAACGAGTGGATATCTACTTTGCCTGCCAGTGACAAACTCCATGAGCATGCAGTCCTACTGTGAAGGTAGAGAGGCGCGTGAAACACCGAGGCTGGGAGCTCCAAACTCGCTCGGTGTAACTGCTGTTGACATGGCGCAGAGGGCATTGGGTCGTGGGAAAAGATCCTGAGCTATTTTAATCTGAATTGAAATGATTTGATTAGATTCCCTGCAGGATGAAAACAGGCCCTTCGGACCAACATGTTCACTACAACCGTCCGAAGATCATACCATCCCAACTCTATGTTTACCCCTGCCTAATGCACCTAACATTATGGACAATATAGCATGACCAATTCACGTGATGTGCATATCTTTTAGATTGTGGGGGGTATCGGAGTACACGGCGGAAACACATACAGACACAGGGAGAACGTGTAAACTCCACACAGACAGTCGCCCGAGGCTGGAATCGGACCTGGGACCCGGGTGTTATGAGGCAGCTATGTGAACCAATGAGCCAACGTGCCACACATTTGCTCACTGAATTGGCGCCCGCAGCCCTCTACAGCAACCATCTCCAAAGAATAACCACTCTCTGATTGAAGATTTTCCTCCACGTCTCATTTCCAAATTGTTATCGCTTCACTTTGTCTCTGTGCCCTCGGGTTCTAGTGTGTCATAGTGGGTGAAACATCTTTGCTACATTGGCTCTGCACAAGCCTCTCAGCACTCTGTAAATTTCAAATAAACTGAGTCACTGACTCAGACATCATTGAAACAGACCGCTGTTCCAAACAGTCCATGCTATCATTTACCGAAACTAACGTAGTACCAACTTCGTGTATTGGGCCCATATCTCTCTTAACATGTCCTATTCATGCACTTATCTAAGTGTCTTTTAAATGTTGTAACTTTATCCACATTCCTACTTCCTCTAGAACTTTGCACAGGAAACATACCGTGTAAAGTAAAACAAAGTGAACCTCATGTCTTTTTTTCACTTTTGTCCTCACACCTTAAAAATACGCCCACTAGTCCTGAAATACCCCAAAGAAGGAAAGCACTGTTGCAGTTGAGCTAATCTGTACCCCTCAGGATTTAAAAAAAAACATTTATACGGTAAACGTCAACCTCCTGTGCACCTTTGAAAGACGTCCCAGCTTATCCAGCCTCCCCTTCATTCCTAACAACATACTGGTAAATCTCTTCTTAACTCTGTCCAGCTTAATATTCTTTTTTGTCTGACTTGGAAACCAGAACATAGACACGATACTATAGAAGATTCCTCGCCAACATCCTGTACAACCTCAGGATAACTTCCCAACTTCAACACTGAGCAACGCATGAAAGCGTTCTAACAGCATTTTAACGAAGCTGACGATATGTGACACGACTTCGAAAGTCCATTCCGTGACCTATTCACGTGTCTATTGCAGGACTATTCAAAGCAGTACTTGTAATTGTACAAGTGCTACATCCCTTTATAATTCAAACTGCGGTACGTTACATTTGTTCAAGAGAATTTCTCTTTACCATTCATTTAATCATATACCCGAATGATCAATGTCTCTTTTAATCTTCTATAACCGCAGATGACCTTCTTCTCTGTCGACTGTACCACCATGGACAGTTGTAGCGTCCCTCAGCACAGAAACAGGTCGTTTGGTGCAAATTGGTACATACTGATCATAATGCCGATCCACATTAACCGCATTTCTCTGCACTTCGACCATATCATTCTAATCCTTTGCTATCCATGTATTTGTCCAAAAGCCTTTTTAAATGTTCTTCGTGTACACACAAAGACTGATGCTGTCATCTCATGAAATGCATGTCGCTCATGTTAGTGTCAACCACAAACTGATGATCCCTGCCTTCCATATTGTCATCTAAAACATTTACATCAGTTACAAACAAAAGAGCCATCATTGATCCCTGTGGAATACTGCTGGTCACAAGCCTCCAGTCTGATAAACAACACACCAAAACCTTACCCTTTCTCTTGTTGTTAATTGAATTTTGTATCCAATTTGCAAACTCACTGTGAACCACATCTGATCTAACTTTACTCGTTAGTCTTCCATGTTGAATCCAGTTAAACGCTTTCCTAAAGCCTAAGTAAGCAAAGATATTTGTTCTTGCCTCACCAATCCTCTTGCCTACTTGATCCACACCTCAAAAATTTGTGAGACCCAATTTCCACCTCACTAAACCATACTGATGATCCCCTATTTTTCCTGGATTCTGAAAATGCTATCTTCCAAAACCACCTCAAAAAACTTGCGAACCATCAATTTCAAACTGACAAGCCTGGAGATTCCAGTCTTTTCCCTGTATCCATTCTTCAACAAGGTTCGTCAATGTCCAGTCATTTTAAATCACACCCATATTTAGAGATGTCACAATTATTTCAGCAAGGAGTCTTGCAATTTCCGCGCTTATCTCCCATAATGCTTTGGGATTTAGTACAAACACAGGGTAAACCTCGATGCTAATTGAAACCAGTAACACATAAAAATATTTACCCCGTGCTGTAATCTGTGAAAATTCGATAGTCAAAACGTTTCGCAAAGGTCACGATTTAAAGGGAAAATATCATTTTTTTTCTCTATGTCTAACAGAGAATGAAAACTAACAACTATTTACAACTAGTTTCTCTTAAACCCATCTTTTACCTTCCACTCCACAATAATATTCCGATTCTAAAAAGATTCCCAATAACGATTTAAAAAGTAATCATGGTTCAAAACTACTCAGCTTTTTCAAGTCTCATTTTGTGGATTTTTCTGGCAAGATTCTCTCCAGGTTTTCCTCGATGTTCTGCCATGCAAACACATTTCCAGGAAGGTACATTTGTAGTATCTCTTGAGCTGGACGTCTCTGACGCAGTCCTAGCTGTTGAAAATGTCCTGATTTATAGCCCAAAACATCGGATTATTTCATTGCCTTTAATATTATCAAAACGTGAAGTTCATACCTGATTTTGATTTCGGATCTTGATTCATAATTTAAGCTGATGGCAATCCAGCTCTGCTGGCTGTTTCGAACAAATGTCACATTGTTCCCTTGGTCAGATCAGGTTGTTCTGTGTCCTTGCAACTCTTTTTTATCACACCACGTTCATAACAATACACTCGTCCAGGGTCTGGAGTTTTATACGCCTTTTATATTTTCTGAGATGTCCAGCAATTATTTTCCTGTAATATGAAATGTTTATCAGTATGTATTTCCATGATTTCTGTAGCCTCCTTAAGTCTAACATATCCTTGGCGAACAAACTTCCCAAACTGAGCTGTTCCACCTTGCTTGAATCCCTCTAAACACTTTCTCTTCGTCTAAACGTCCAAATGTCTTATAAAATAATGTAACAGTACCTCTAGGTACCAGTTGCTCTAGCAGTTGATTCCATGTGCAAGCCATCCTCTGTGTGAAAAGGATGTCTTGTCATTCGGAGTAAATCTTATGAGGTCTGGACTCCCGGATCCAAGGGAAAACGAACTTTGCTGTTTGCCTTGTCGAGAGCACTCTTGATTTTATCAATCTCTGTAAAGTCATCTTCGACCTCCGATGCTGCAGTACGAGAAGGCAAAGCCTGCTCGTTGTATTAAAAATCCAGTCCCGAGAACATGCAGACTCTTTGTTGCATGAGGCCAGATAGAGTCGAATGCAATCCAGCCGCTAGAAACATCACCGAATCTCAAATTATTGATGCTTGGTAAAATAGTTTCGGAAAAGGTATCGTCCTCTTCACATATGGAGAGTAAACATTTGGTCTCGCTGTCTCCACAATAAAAAATGACGTGAAATATTCGTTTAATGCCTATTCCATCTGCTGAGCTCAAAAGCAATGACAACCTCCTTGATCTTTCAGGTAATATTTCTCGGGTTGTTCTCTTGCCAGATATGTACTTGTAGACCCCCTTTGGATTATCTTCAGCCCTGGCAGATTAAATTATTTCATATCCCTTCTTTTCTTCCTGGTCTGCACTTTATTGAAGTCCCTACAAGAAATTCACTTGAACCAGTTGTCTCTCTGATATAGGATACTCTTTCGTTTTGATTTGTTCCTCAACACCTTTATTCAACAATGGTCACGTCTTGTGAGTGTCCAGCCTGACAAATTCAGCTCAGGTTGACAGCATATCTGCCACTGGGAAACTGTTAATCTATGATTAAAGTTGGAATAACAGAGCATTAGAATTGCATTACAGAATAAAATGGATTCCGCATAGCTTTGTGCTGACGAAATCAGACCTAACACGTTTACAAGTATTTTCAGATCGTAACAAGCACAATACATAAAAGGGAATGCAGTAAATGGAATATATCTGAATTTCGAAAATTATTCTGAACGGTGTTTTATACGATAGCACTTCACAAGCATAGAAGCATAAACCAACACATTTGGGGGTATGTATTAGTCGAGGATTGGGGAATGAATGGAGAGGCGAGGTAATGAGGGCATTTTCATGATCGTAAATTGTAACTTGCAGATTCCCGGAGCCAACAATATTGGTGCCACAGCTGTTGGCAACATGTACTAGTCACCTGTACAACATAAGTTAATGTACTGTTGCTCAGTTAGGAGATGACACAAAATAGATATGGATGCAAGTAATGAGGGCGGCACAGCAACATTGTGGACGGACAGAATCATGATAAACAAGTGGACAAAAACGTAGCAGCATATAACATGCAGAAAAAAGATGTTTATGCGTTTTGGCAGATATAAATATTAAGTGGGGAAATAAACAGTACAAAGCATCAGCAACCAGAACACTTCGCTTCCTTGTACATGAAATATGAAAAGTTAGAATCCAGTTTCAGCAGGTAATCGGGAAGTCAAATAATTTTGTTTCACTTTATTTAAACGGAATGGGGACATATGTTTTTTTTTTCAAAATACACATTGCATAAGTCAGATCAGAGCTGGATTAATGTGAACAAATTTAGTCCCCCTATTTTAGGAATAGCAGTTCATGGAAATTTAACACAAATCATCCTGGATATGGGAGGATATTCTCGGAGATGAAATTGAGAATATTGCCCCTGTACTCATTGGAGTGTAGAATAATGTAACAAGACTTTACTGAGATACATTAGATTATGAGGGACATGATAGGATAATTTAGGAGAGAATGATTCGCCTTGTCTGAGAATCGAAGACCAGAGATCATAGTCTCAGAGTAAGTAGTAACCTATTTAAGAAAGATATGGAGGAATTTCTTTCTCTTCGAGCCGACTGAATATGTGAAAGTATTTACTGCAGGCCGCTCTAGAAATTGGCAGCTCAGTGTATCCAATATTACACTGAGATTAGGGAGGGTGATAAAAAAGGAGGGGGTGTGGCGTTGCTAATTAGAAATGGTATAATGGCTGCAGAAAGGCAGTTCGAGGGGGATCTGCCTTTGGAGGTAGTATGGGCTGAAGTCAGAAATAGGAAAGGAACAGTCACCTTGTTGGGTGTTTACAATAGGCCCGCCAATAGCAGCAGAGATGTGGAGAAACAGATTGGGAAACAGATTTTAGAAAAG
The DNA here is from genome assembly GCF_037043375.1 of Chiloscyllium plagiosum. Taxonomy (NCBI): domain Eukaryota; kingdom Metazoa; phylum Chordata; class Chondrichthyes; order Orectolobiformes; family Hemiscylliidae; genus Chiloscyllium; species Chiloscyllium plagiosum. The sequence goes on from NW_028270158.1 coordinate 78,076,255, forward strand.
TACAGAAGCCACAGGGTAGTAGTTATGGGCGATTTCAACTTCCCAAATATTGATTGGAAGCTCTTTAGATCAAGTAGGTTGGATGGGCCGGTGTTTGTGCAGTGCTTCCAGGAAGCTTTTCTAACTCAGTATGTACATTGTCGGACCAGAGGGGAGGCCATATTAGATTTGGTACTCGGTAACAAACCGGGACAAGTGATGGTCTTGTTCGTGGGTGAGCATTTTGGTGATGGTGACCACAATTCTGTGACTTTCACATTGGCTATGGAGAGATATAGGTGCATGCAACAGGGTAGTTTTTACAATTGGGGGAAGGGTAAATACGATGCTGTAAGACAGGATCTGAGGAGTACAAGTTGGGAGCATAGGCTGTCAGGGAAGGATGTCGTGGAAATGTGGAACTTTTTCAAGGAACAGATACGACGTGTCCTTGATATGTATGTACCTATCAGGCAGGAAAGAAATGGTCGTGTGAGGGAACCTTGGATGACGAGGGAGGTTGAATGTCTTGTAAAGAGGAAGAAGGGGGCTTACATAAGGTTGAGGAAACAAGGTTCAGACAGAGCATTGGAGGGATACAGGATTGCCAGAAGGGAGCTGCAGAAGGGACGAGGAGAGCTAAGAGAGGGCATGAAAAATGTTTGGCGGATAGGATCAAGGATAACCCCAAGGCATTTTATGCGTATGTGGGAAACATGAGAATGACAAGAACGAGGGTAGGTCCGATCAAGGACAGTAGTGGAAGACTGTGTATTGAGTCAGAAGAGATAGGAGAGGTCTTGAATGAGTACTTTTCTTCAGTATTTACAAACGAGAGGGACCGTATTGTTGAAGAGGAGAGTGTGAAACGGACTGGTCGGCTAGAGGAGATACTTGTTTGGAAGGAAGATGTGTTGGACATTTTGAATAACTTGAGGATAGACAAGTCCCCCGGGCCTGACGGAATATAGCCTAGGATTAGGTGGGAAGCAAGAGAGGAAATTGCAGAGCCGTTGTCAATCATCTTTTCGTCTTCACTGTCAACAGGGGTGGTACCAGGGGACTGGAGAGTGGCGAATGTTGCGCCCCTGTTCAAAAAAGGGAATAGGGATAACTCCGGGAATTACAGGCCAGTTAGTCTTACTTCGGTGGTAGGCAAAGTAATGGAAAGGGTACTGAGGGATAGGATTTATGAGTATCTGGAAAGACATTGCTTGATTCGGGACAGCCAGCACGGATTTGTGAAGGGTAGGTCTTGCCTTACAAGTCTTATTGAATTCTTTGAGGAGGTGACCAAGTATGTGGATGAGGGTAGAGCAGTGGATGTAGTATACATGGATTAGAGTGAGGCAATTGATAAGGTTCCCCATGGTAGGCTTATGCGGAAAGTCAGGAGGCATGGGATAGAGGCAAATTTGGCCAGTTGGATAGAAAACTGGCTAAACGGTCGAAGTCAGAGAGTGGTGGTAGATGGTAAATATTCAGCCTGGAGCCCAGTTACAAGTGGAATTCCGCAGGGATCAGTTCTGGGTCCTCGGCTGTTTGTAATTTTTATTAATGATTTGAAAGAGGGAGTCGAAGGGTGGGTCAGTAAATTTGCAGATGATACGAAGATTGGTGGAGTTGTGGATAGTGAGGATGGCTGTTATCGGCTGCAAAGGGACTTAGATATGATGCAGAGCTGGGCTGAGGAATGGCAGATGGAGTTCAACCCTGCCAAGTGTGAGGCTGTCCACTTTGGAAGGACAAATAAGAATGCGGAATACAGGGTTAACAGTAGGGTTCTTAGTAAGGTGGAGGAGCAGAGGGATCTTGGGGTCTATGCTTATAGATCTTTGAAAGTTGCCACTCAGGTGGATAGAGCTTGTAAGAAGGCCTATGGTGTATTCGCGTTCATTAGCAGAGGGATTGAATTCAAGAGTCGTGAAGTGATGTTACAGATGTACAGGACTTTGGCTGGGCCACATTTGGAGTACTGTGTGCAGTTCTGGTCGCCTCACTTGAGGAAAGATGTGGAAGCTTTGGAGAGGGTGCAGAGAAGATTTACCAGGATGTTGGCTGGAATGGAGAATAGGTCGTAAGAGGATAGGTTGAGAGTGCAAGGCCTCTTCTCATTGGAACGGAGAAGGATGAGGGGTGACTTGATAGAGGTTTATAAGATGATCAGAGGAATAGATAGAGTAGACAGTCAGAGATTTTTTTCCCCGGGTACAACACAATGTTACAAGGGAACATAAATTTAAGGTGAAGGGTGGAAGGTGTAGGGGGGATGTCAGGGATAGGTTCTTTACCCAGAGAGTGGTGGGGGCATGGAATGCACTGCCTGTGGGAGTGGCAGAGTCAGAATCATTGGCGAACTTTAAGTGGCAATTGGATAGGTACATGGATGGGTGCTTAAGCTAGGACAAATGTTCGGCACAACATCGTGGGCCGAAGGGCCTGTTCTGTGCTGTATTGTTCTATGATCTATGTTCTATCTAACAATTCACGAATGAAAAATAATTAGAAATTTAATTTGATCAAAAGTCATTCCAATCTTTAGATGAATTGCATTTTTTAATAACAAATGTAGGTAATTAGCTGACTAATGAATAATTGGAAGTGACATATGTTCACTTTACAGATGAAGAAAGCGACTTTTTTCTCTCCTTGTAACACAGCAGAATAACAATGTGAATGTCCGAAATGTTTGAATCAAGCTCTTCCGAACAAAAAACTGATCACTTACGATCACTTAGCCTTATCACCTTTAAGGCCACAACATTCTCAAATATTTTCCAGGAATTTAGAAACAGCAGAACTAGTTCAGTTCTTGTCTTGGGAACCCGAAGAGAATAAACAGCAGATACTGTGAATAAGTCATTCAATGCGAGCATTCGACTGAAGACAACATTCCTTTTTAAAAATGTTCAACTTTCAGATATTCAAAATTTATTGTCATTGTTGAATGAAACAATAAAGAGATGCTGGTGCTTTTTCGTTGGATTTTCTTGCATGAAAAATCCTTAAGTCTTATTGTGAATACAAACACAAGAAGTGTTAGCATTGAAGTGAAATAGATTTACATTAATACAACTATGTTTCAACAGGTAAAATAAAAATTGGTTGTTACAAATATTGAGAGATTGTACACTGCAATGCATATGAAGAATTAACATGATTCAATATTTCAAAAGCACTTTGCTGTGATGTCGATTTGATGCTTATTAAGATCAGTAAACTTAGGAATAAAACATAGTAGCTAGCTTTACGTATTAGAGAAAGAAATGAGACATTCAGTGATTATTGACAAAATTGTTTTCTGAACTCAAAAATATATGCAATATAAAACTTGCGAATTTCTTTCCACTTGATTCCTTGTAGAGATGGTACGTTGATTAATATTATAATCAAAGTGTCAGAATTAGGAAGAGAATTAATAGATCATGAAAATGAGCATGAAACTAAACAAACAGTGAAGACACTGCAGTGTGATATATAAAGCGATTGTAATAATTGTGCCATTATTGTACAATGATGATTAATGTTGGAATTGAAACAACAAAAAAATCTACTTCTTTTGTTACAATGCAATGAAAGCAATACTCATTTTGTAGCGCATATGATTAGAAAAAGCAGTCTTTTAATATGACATACAGTGAAGACTAACCTTTTTGCAAATATGTAAGAAGTTCATAAATTCAAAATGCAGCGTTTGTTGAATTTGCAACAAAAATGGTTATAATTTGAATTGTCTCTTGCACACTCACAACAGAAGAGGAGCTTAAAGATTGTTAGAATAGTTAAAAAAGTGTTTCCAGTGTTATTATATTACAGTCAATATCCATGATAAATTAGAATTATTGTTTTAAACAACATAAATCGTCGTTAACAACTGAACTGAAATATGAGATATCAAATGCACTTACTGCATGGACGAGTAAACAAATGCTTACTGTTGTCATTAGTCTCAGGAACAATAAGATACTCAAGTTATTCCACTGAACAGTAATCAGCTGATGATGAATATCTTTGTGTCGCTTGATGTGCACTGTTTTGTGTGAACATTGATTTCAAGAAAATTGGAATATTTACATGAATTAGGAATAGATTGATAACTGGGTGTTCAGGATCTTATTTAAGATTAGACTTTTTTAATAGTTGATAGAATTGCTGAGCAAAATACACTTCAGACATCATGCAATAAATGAGATAAGTGATTGTGAGATATGAAGTTCAGTCACTTCAAAAACTTCAGTCCGGAACAAGACCTGAATCAGTAGTATCGTTTATTACGCTGTTGCAAGAGGGGTGTGGTGTCCACTGTCCACAAGACACACACACACACTGAATTTAACGAGTATACAATATTTATGAAATTCGTTTCTCCTCCCTCCTCCCATTGCTCCTTCACTGTTTACAAATATTTCTAATCTAAACCTGGCTGTTTATCTCTGAACTCATCCGGTCTCGTCCATGACAAAATGTTTAACTCTGCCCTCACAAGGCCGTTTGACCACCTCCCTCGGTGGTCTTATTGTTATTTATCCTTCTTCACTGCCATCTGTTTACGTGCTAACCAAAGCAATATTTCCTTTTATTCTTTATTTATACTTAGCCTGATGATCTTTTGTTTTCTTTTTGTTTCTGCTGGAGCGGGAAACAGATGCTTGTAACTGTTTGTACAGGCATGTCTCGCTTAACCTACACCCCCTCCCCTCACAGCATCTTAGCTATTTGACTGTAACATCTGCCATTATTTGCAGACACATTTCATTCTTTTATGCACATTTTAGCTAATGCAAAAGCAATTATCTATTTCCTTCACATAGTTTTCATTCTTGTTAACACAGCTCTTGGCTGAAACAATTTACCTTGAATAAACAATTATAATTGCAGAAGTAACACTGTTTTGCATATATCCCACAGTGATAAATATGCAAAGTCAATTTTCAAATGAATGCACTTGGATATTTTCACAGCAGTTCGATCTGACATTCTATATAAATAGGTGAGTGGAAAACTAAAACAAATTTCACATAATTCATAAACAGATCAATAACTAAAAATTGATAAATAAAAGGAATAGGCATTTGTTTATATTACTGAACAAGAAATTTGTTTTTTTCTCTTCATTGTTATAGCACGGGAACATCAAGTTCTATGTGCTGTTTGAACTCTGCTCTTCAGAACAAAACAAAATCAATGAATATCATTACTATGTATATTTCATCTGAATGACTACAACATTCTCAAATATTTTGCAACGAATAATGATTGAGTAGAATTAGATACATTCTGTTATTAGTGACCTGAACAAAATAAATAGCAAATACTGTGATTATTGGAATGAACAACAGATGGAAGCTAATCTAATTTTGAACTGAATGGCAATTCAATTGATTCTTAGGTATTTTCTAATCAACATTCAGAGCTGCTCTGGCACAACTCTGTGCAAGATGGGAATTGAAACTGCACCTCCTGGTCTGGTAACAGAGAGACTATCAGAGCTGCACAACTTTCCTTCATAATGTTCCCAATCAGGCTGGGCAGATGTATAATCACATGCTCACTGTGGTTACTCAAGTGAAAATTAATCAAATGTTAATTGTGATAATTGGATTGGAATTAAATGGATGGATCCTGTGTGTAATATACTGAAAATTAAATAGTAATTTATAATAATGATGGGAGTTAACAGATGTCTTAATTAAAAATGATTTTTATGATAATTTGCAGAATGACAACTTGACAGAATTGTGTGATTACTGTAAATTGATAAATAAAAATGAATACAATCATTCTATCTGTTCATAACAGTTTCTCATTTTATGAAATGCAAAGTAAAATCTTTTTGTTCTTCACGTAAATTGGAACAAAATGATGAATTGGTCAGTCAGTGTGACGATTCAGCTGAAGACAACTTTCATTTTTTCTGAAAATGTATGATTTCTAAAAAGCCACCATTTCCTGTGATTGTTTAATGAAACAAGAAAGATGTCAATCCTTTTTTTGTGTATTTCAAAAAAAATCATCGGAATTTAAATAATTTTGCACATGAAAAATATTCAACCATTATTGTGATGTTAACATTGTAGAGAATTACACTCAAATCATTTCAAAAGTGTTTCCAAGTTTAAAATGAAAAGCAATATTCACAATGATTGAGAGATTTTACATTGACATGTCCTTGCAATAGTTATTATATGGAACCATAATTCCACAGTTACATCCTTTGCCAAATTGAACAATTATTAGATATTAGCAACAAATTGATTTTGAAACTACTATTAATGAATTTAACAATAACGAGATATCTCATCTTACTATTCCACTGAGTAATGTGCAGAAATGAAGAGAAATATTGCAGTGTAAAGTAACTGGTGTTCTCTGAATATCAGTGCCTGAGATGACTGTGATCTTTCAAATGAGCAAAAGTCAGATATTTACAAAGGATGTCGCAAGGGCAGTTATTGGTATTCTCTGGGTGTATTGGCCCGACCAAACAGGTTTTTATATTGTAGCATTCACAATAAGAAATATGGAAGATATTAAAAATACATTAACTTCGACTTCGTAACAAGCACAAAGTGCTGTGTAATTATTATAATTGTTCATTGTTTCGAGAATATTGATAGTTAAATTAACTTAATATTTTGAAAGCACTTTGCTCTGACGTCGATTGCGTAATAATTAAGATTGATAAACAGAAAATTAATATATAAAAAGTCGCTTTAATAATTCTAAAAAAAACTCAGCAACAATTGACACAGTTCAACATTGGGGATGTTTGGTGAGTCATATTTATTTACTTAATATTTATCATGATAAATGTTTAGATATCTATGTAAGAATAAGGAAGATAATAATTAGACCGGGAAAGTGAGTACTATTGTGAACAAAAGGTCGAGTTAATGACATTTGGGTCAGATAATTATTTTGCTCAAAATGACTGATAATTACGTGATTATTGTTCATTGACAACTAATGCTGAAAGTAAAAGAAACAGATTCTAACATTTCCAAAGCAGATTTTTTTTCTTATAATAAAATTAAAATACAAATCATTTTAGAGGTCACATGATTTGAAAAACTGTCATTTAATGTGATATTTGAGATGAAGAATCGTTCTTTTTGCCCCAGTGTAGTCTTTTCAATAATTTAAAATTTAGTGTTATTTGAGCTAAAGAACAGATGGGTGTACCTACATTGTTTTCCTCACACAAAATAAGTAAAGTCAACAACATTTTTAAGTTTCGGAGAGTTGATCAGCAAAATGCATTGAAGCTGTCATGCACGAAGTGAGATAAGTGAGAGAGAGACAAATTAAATGTTCAAATGAACACGTCGATATTTTGAAAGCATATTAATCTTATGAATTATGAATAGGTGGATGGAAAATAAAAACAAATTCCTGATAATTCATGAATGAATAGTAATAAGAAATTTAATTTGTTCAAAGCACATAACAATATTTAGATGAATTGCAATATTTAGTTACAATTGTAGGTGATCAACTGACCAATGAATAATATGAAGTTGCATTTGGTTATTTTGCTGAAGAGAAATTTCGACTGTTTATTTTTTTCATCTTTATAATACTGGAGAATAAGGATTTATGTGCTTGAAATGTCTGAACTAGGTTCTTTCAAACAGAAAAAAAAACAGTGAGTATCATTTCTTAGACTCTTCCAACCTTAAGATTTCAACATTCTCAACTACTTTTCCAAGGAATTTCAAACCACCAGAATTAGATGCATCGTTTTATTAGTGACCTGAAGAAAATAAGTAGTAGATATGGTGATGATTGAAATGCACAGCAGATTGAAGTATATTTCATGTTGTTTTCAAAAGCAGTTCAGGTATTTTCTCAGGAATATTTGGAGCCGCTCTGACACATCTCTGCTGAAGATGGGAATTTAAATCATTCCTTCAGATCTTGTTGCAGAGACACTGTCAGAGCTCCACAAGGACCCTTCATAATTCCCCCCCCCCCCGCCCCCCCCCCCCCCCCCCCACACGGAAGGGTAGGACCATAGTCACATGCTTACTGTGGCAACACAAATGAAAATGAATCAGATGTTTATTGTAATAATTTGTATGGGAATTAATTACATATTTCCTGTGTGTAATGAACTGACAAAATGAATTAGTAATTTACAGTAATGATGTAACAAAGCAATAATGACTTTAATTAAATATGAATCTCATGAAGATCCATGATAGGAAAAAATGCCTAATCATTTGATCATTGTACACTGATGAACAAAGATCAATAAAATAGTTCCATATGTTCAAAGCAGGTTTTCACAGAATAAAAAGAAAATTAAAATGCTTTTGTAACATAAATGAATAGGAAAATAAATGAATTAGTCACACAATGCGACTATTTATCTGAAGACAACATCCCTTCTTTCCAGAAATGTTCACTTCCCAAAGTTCAAAATGTACTGTGACTATTTCATTAAACAATAGAGATGTTAGTTCCTTTTGTTGTACTTCAAAACGTCGCAAGAATTTTAAATGATTTTGTTCCATGAAAAATGATTAACTTGTACCGCGTTTATAAATACAGTAAATGTTAACATGTGAGCAAAACATAATTAAGTCAATTCAACTTTTGCTAGGGTTAAAATAAAAATTGATATTTACAACACACACTGCAAACCTTTACATTATTTCATACATGAGCCATAATTCCACAGATATGCCCTGAACTATATTGAACAATGATTAGATAATAGCAGCAATTGGATTGTCAAAATTCTATCAGTTAATTTAAGAATACTGAGAAATCTTAGTTGATTATTTCACTGAACAATGTGGAGAAACGACCAGGAATTATTCTAATGAAAAGTAATTACAGTTCTCTGAACGCTTCAGGCTGAGATTACCGTGATCATTCAAACGAGCAATCATCAAATATTTACAATGAGGCATTGAATGGGATGTCATTGGTTCCAATATGGGATCGTTCACCTGAACAGTAAATTGATTTTTAAATTATAGTATTCGTAGTCAGAAACAATTGATGCAATTAACATGCGATTCTCACTATATTTGTTAGAAAGATTAACTCCAATAATTGTGCAATTAATGTAATGGCAGTGACTGGAAAAATAACATTATAATCTGAAAAAATCAATTGATTTAATATTCTAAAAGCACTTTGCTGTGATGATTATTGGATATTCATTAAGATCGGTAAACTGAGGATTACAATATAATGGCTAGCTTTATGGATTCACAAAAATGATCCATTCAGTTCTTATTCAGCAGAATTGTTTTTGGGTCAAACATGCAGGATTACAAGAATGACATGTTTCCATCCATTGGTTTGCTTCTTGATACGTGCTTTTAATTTATATACTTTTGTTCATGGCCAATGTTTAGCCATTCCTGTCAGAAGTAGGAAGTTAATCAGTAGATAGTGAAAGTGCGTATGACAGTGAACGTAAGATACAGGGAACTTCCATAATTTTGTGATGATTGTACATTGATAAATAACTTTGGAGTAAAAAAAAATCAACATGTCCAAAGCAGTTTTTTTGCTCATAACAAATTGAAAATTAAAAAAAATCCTTCTGCAGTGCACATGATTTGAAAATACATCAGTCACTAGTCAAAAAAATACCAGTCACAGAAAACATCGGCTCGAGACAATAAGACCCTTATGAAGGGTATTCTACTCAACAGTAATTCGAGGACCTGGAACATCTTCATGTCGTTCTTGCAAAGAACACTCTTATTATTCCTAAAGTTTTATTATCGTAATTAGTTCGACATTTATATCAGAACTAGGAAGAAAATGAGAAGCGATTCACATGAGTATTTTCGTGAGTGAAAGTCAAAATAAATTTACAGTGCCAAGTTTCACTATTTTGTCTGAATAAGCAGACAAAGATTTTTAAGGTGCGAGCTCAAAATGTTTTCACCTACAGGTTGTACAAAGCCAAAATACATTATTTTATTTTGCGATACTTCAACGGGATTGGAAATCTATGTGTGCTGATGTTAGCGTCCTCGCTCATTGTTATTGGTTTTAGCGAAATATTTTGTGTGCAATTACTGAAGTGAAATGTAAGAAATCAAATGCATTTATTGGATGGAACTGCTCACCAAATGTTTATTGTGGTTCTTGTTCTCAGAAACAATAAGATATTTACTCAGGTTTTTCTCTTGAGCAGTAATTAGATGACCAGGAAGACATTTGAGTGGTTGTATGTGCCGTGTTCAGTGAGCATTTCTTTTCAATTACAATTATATTATATTAATATAGGAAGGGATTAATAATCGTGTGTTAAAGATCTCAATTAAAGTCATATTTTCTTTTAAAAATTACGAGAATTCCTTTGTGCAACAATAATTTGGAGATGTCGGTGTTGGACTAGGGTGGACCAAGTTAAAAATCACATAACACCAGGTTATAGTCCAACAGGTTTATTTGGAAGCACGAGCTTTCAAGGCTATGGCTCTGCATCTGGTTATCTGGTCTCTTAGGAGACACACTACTCGAGCTACACAAGTGCCTTTCATGATCTTCCCAACAAGGAAGGGTGGGATTATTATCAATTGGGATTACTCAAATGAAAACTAACCAGTGTTCATTCCGATAATTGGGCTGGGAATTAATTAGACTGTTTCTGTGTAATGGACTGAGAATGAACTAGTAATTCACAATAATGACGGTACTAAGCACATATGCTCTTACTTACATATTAATATCAGAATAATTGGAAGAAAGATAAATCGACATATCATGAGCTTATTGTAAATTCATAAAAAATACAACTGCTGAATACGTTTAAAGCAGTTTTTCTTATAAAGAAAAAGATAATGAGAATGTTTAGCAGTCGGACGGAATCGGAAGAAAAGGTCAATCACTGTGACTATTCAGCTGCAGACATCTTCTCTTCCTTCCACAAATGTATAACTTGCAACAATTGCAAATGTATTCTGATTGATAAAGGAAAGAGCAAACACCTGTAAATTCTATTTTTTTGTTTACAAAAAATGTCACAAATTTAATTTTTTTTAGCTTTAAAATATTTAAATCTTACTGTGATCAGAATTACAATAAATCTTTGTGTTGAAGAAAAATATAATCAAATCAATCAAAATATACATCGATATTCACAATAATTGGGAGAGTGAACACTGCAATATCTTTCCATCAGTTGATTTACTGAGCCATAATTCCACTTTTCTATCCCTTGCTGGATTGATCAGTGGTTAGATATTAGCAATAACTAAATTATTAGTATGCTGTCAGTGAACTGCATGTTAATAAGAAACTTCCCAATGCTGTTTGTTCGAAATAAACAGTAATTATTGGTGAAATGTCATTAGATATCTCTTAATCGATGAGGCTGTGATTACTTTGATTGTTGAAATGAGTAGTATTCCAATATTTCCAATGAGCATTGGATGGAAAATCGATGCGTTTTGGTGTAGACCTGATTTTTTTTATTGTAGTATTGGCAGTAATAATCAATGGATTAAATTATGATGTGCATCACACCTTACTGAATATTTTCAAGTTTTCTAACAGGTTTCTAGTCCAATGTTCAGTTTAAAAAGGGTAATTTTGGCTCAGTACATCAGTAACTGCAAAACGTTTCAACTCATCTCCAAAGTTATTAATCTTATAATTTAAAAAAAAAATCAAAAAATTACCTCTGTAAATGTCATTGACTCTAACTTTAGATTATAGTCAAGTTGGTTCTCTACTTATTTTCTTCCTATTTCTGACACCAGTGGCGAAATATTGATTAGATTAAATGTCATATGAGTGAGACATTAGTTTTCTCTCAAAGATCTGTGCAGCACAGGAATGGGTCCTTCGGCCCATAACGTTATGCTGAACATAATGCAAAAGAAACTCATCCCTTCTGCCGACCCTTGATCCATATCCATCCAAATTATCTAAATGAACATTAAATAGCCTTAATATATCTGCCTCCACCACCAACCCTTGAAGTTCATCCCAGACATCTACCACTCCCTGTGTAAAAACTAATTGTCCCTCATATGCCCCTTGAACTTTTCCCCCTAGCCTTAAATGCATGCCTCATAGTTCTGATGTTTCAACTCTGTGAGAAACTTCCTGACTGACAACTCTACCTATGTATCTCATGATTGTATAGACTTCAATCAATTCTTCCCCCAGCAACCGCCACTCCACAAAAAAGCAGCCTGAGTTTTTTCTCGCCTCTCAAATCCAGGCAGCATCCTGGTAAATGCCCTCTGTATCCTCTCCAAATCCTCCATATCCTTCCTTTAATGTGGCGAACAGAAGTGAATACAATACTTTAAGTATGCCTTAACCAAAGTCTTATGAAGTTGCAACATGATATCCTGACTCTTGTAACCAGTTCCCTGACCAATAAAGGCAAGCAATCCATTTGCCTTCCTTCCCACCCTATCTAATTGCATGGACACTTTCAAGGAGCCATGGTCTTGAATGCCAAGATCCCTTTGAACAACAAAGTTGTTCAAGGTCCAGCCATTAACTATCTACTTTTCCTTAACATTTGAGCTCCCAAAGTGAGACACCTCACACTTGTATGGATTAAGCTTTATCTTTAATTTCTCTACCCATAGCTGCAGTTTATCTTTTTCCTGCTGCATTCTTTGACAACCTTCGACATTATTCACAACTACACTGAACTTTGTATCATCTGCAAGCTTATTAACTCACCCAATTAGATTTTAATTCATGTCACTTCTATATATTTGTATCGTGAAAAGAAGGGTTCCAGTACAGATCCCTGTGGAAAAAAGAGAGAAAATGAGGGAAATGCAGAATTCTTGAATAAATGAGGATTTTTTCAATGACAAAACAATTCTGATGAATAATCTCTGAAGTTGTGATTTTTGTTTTCAAATTAACCCAATATTTTAATTCTCAGTTTACTGATCTTAATGAATATCCAGTACAAACTGCTTTGAATCTATTGAATCATTTTAAGTGTTGAGTTCTAACATTATTTTTTATTTAATTGTCATTTCAATTCTCACACCATCATGAGATTCACATTTTAGTTGAATCCATTATTTCTTAATGCCAGTGTCATAATGAAATATTAATATTCTTTTCAGGTCAACACACCTGCAATTAACCGAAGTTTTCTCACCCAACACTCATAGTAACTATCTCATTCTCTTTCATTTGAATTCTCATATTAATGGAAGGATTATTAATCAGCCTTATCAATAAAGAGATGGCTAATTTATTTTCACTTCAATATTTCAGTTTTTTTCCGATATACTGCACAATTATATTGCAATAAGGATTTTCTTATCAACCGTAAATTTGGTTTCAGCCATTTTAAAACTAAATATTGCTAATGTCTAACTGGTTATCATTGTTTAAATGCAATATATCCAGGTGTCGATGTGGAACAATGGCTCAATACATGAACTGATAAACAATATTGCACTCTACAATCTCTTCGTCTTAGCAAAATAATTTTCAGTGTGGAAGCTTAGTTGGATTGAATTGGCTGTGAGCAAAAATACATTCTGAGGAAGGGTCACTGGACCCAAAGTATTAACACTGAATGCTCCCCACAGATGCTGCCTGACCTGCTGAGTTGGTTTCCAGCAATTACTGATTTTGTTTCTGAATTCCAGCATCCACAGTTTTTTGCATTCTTGTACTGATTGTATTTCACTTCAATGCTAACATTTCTATATTTCTGATTATTACAAAAGAGCTAACTATTTTGCACATTAAACATTATTTAAATTTCACAATTTTCTTGTGTACACAAACCTGAATTAACAAATGTTTAATCTATTCTTTTACAATAAATCTTGAATTCTTAGAAATCACAATTTTGTGAAACTGAGGAGAGTTGTTTTTCGCTGAGTAGTCACATTGAATGACCAATGCTTTATTTCCAATTCATGTGCATTACAAAGCAGGTCAATGTTAATTTATGTATATGAATAACTGCTTCAAACATATTGAATTATTTGATTATCATGAGACTTATATTTATTTAAGACCATTGTCTCTTCGTTCCATCATTATTAGAAATTACTAATTCTTTTTATCCATGACACACTGGAACTGTCTCATACAATCCTAGTCCAATTATCACAATAAATATCTGAGCAGATTTCCCTAAGAGTAACCACAGTAAGTATGTGATTATAGTCCTGCCCTTCCTGCATGGGAACATTATGGAGGGCTCTGGTAATGTCTGTACTAATAGACCAGGAGGCAGGCGTTCAATTCCTCCCTTAAACAGAGATGTGTCAAAGCACCTCAGAGTTGATTAGAAAATATCGAAGTGTCAATTGAATTGCTTTTCAATCCAACATTTTCTCAACTTGTATCTGTTGTTCATTATAATGATCACAATATATGGAATTTATTTGCTTCAGGTCACTGATTAAAGTGTGAATGTTATTAAGGTGAGGGGGAAAGTTTTAAAAGGGATCTGAGGGGCAACTCTTTTCACAACGCGTGTTTGGCATTTTGAGATGAGTTGTGAGAGGAAAGGCAGCGGCTGGTACAATTATAACATCTAAAAGACATTTGGACAGTTACAGAGCGATATGGGACAAACACAGGAAAATGGGACTAATTTAGTTTCAGAAACCTGGCCAGAATGCCAAGTTGGGCTGAATGGCCTGTTTCCGTGCTGTATCAGTCTAACTTTCTACAATTCAAACTTGACTGTGATCGGTTAAGGAAAGCAAAAACGGGTGTTAATTCTATTTTCTGTCCATGAAAAAGAGACATAAATTTTAAATAATTGTGTCACATGAAATAGTTCACTCTTATTGTGATTAGAAATACAATGAATGCGAATATTAAAGTGAAATATAATTGAATTAATTCAACTGTGTTTCCATGGTTAAAATATAAATTGATATTCACAATGATTGAGATTTTGTACACTGCAATATATTCACATCAGTTGACATACTGAGCTATTATTGCACATTTATACCCCTTAGTGAACTGAACAATAATTACATATTACCCACATAGGTTAGCACCACATAGATTTTTGAAAATATATCAGTGCACTTCAAAAAAGGAGATATTTAATGTTGATATGTGTCTGTGCAATGTGTAGAGATGAACAGCAATCATTTCAGTGAAAAGTAATTACAGTTCTCTGAATTTATAAGGCTGTGATTGCTGTGATGATTCAAATGAACAAAAGTCAGTTTTCAAAGCGTGTTGGATGCAAAATAATTGGTTCCACTGTGGGATAGTTGACCTGAAAACAATAGCATTGCTGCAATGGATTAAATGAAACAATGGATTAAATTAAAATATGGATCTGACTATACACGTTAGAAAGATAAACAAATTATTCTGTAATTATTATAAGGATAATGAATTCATAATAAATGTTGTAATCTGAACAAATAAGTCGACTCAATATTTTAAAAGCACTTTGCTGTGATGTTGATTAGACATCATTAAGATCGGTAAACTGAAGACTAAAATATAACACCTAGATTGATGGATTGAGGACAATAAATGAGCCATTCAGTAATTATTGAAAAGAAATGAATTTTGCTCAAAATGCAGACAATACAGAAGTAATGTAATTCATTCAATTTGTTTACATGTAGAAACGTATGTTTTTAATTTATTTAATTTTATCCTGATCGATATTCAAACATTTGTGTCTGAATTAGGAAGAAAATAAGGAGATAATGAAAGTGAATATCAGAGTGACCACAAGATACAGTCCATGACATTTGATAGAAAAAGGAATTTGCATAATTTTGTAATTATTGAACGTTGATAAATAATTAACTTCTCAGGTACTGAAGCAGTCCAACAGCAAGAACTACAAAATCTGGACAATATCCAGGTTTGGGCTGACAAGGGGCAAGTAACATTCATGTCACACAGATGCAGGCTGCGACCATCACGTATAAGAAATGACTTAACCACCATCACTTGACATTCAATGCTGTTACCATCACTGAACACCCACTATCAACACTATCCTGGGGATAATCATTGATCAGAAACTGAATTGGTCTCACCACATAAACACAGTGGCTACAAGAGTAATTCAACTCCTGGCTCCTGAAAGCCTGCCCAACAGCTACCAGGCACAATTCAGGAGTGTGATGGAATACTCCCCACTTGCCTGGATGAGTGCAGCCCTAACAACACTCAAGGAACCCATGGCCTCTTCCAGCTCGAAGGACAAGGCCAACAGCTATATGGAAAGACAACTACCTTCAAGTTCCCCTCCAAGGTACTAACCCACTCTGACTTGGGAATATATCGCCATTCCTTCACTGTCGGTGGGTGAATGTCCTGGAAATCCCCACCCCAGTGGCATCGTGGGTCATCCCACAGCAGCTAGACTGCAGCGGTTCAAGAACACAGCTCACCACCAATTTCTCAAGGGTAACTAGGGATGGGCAATAAATGCTGGGCCCAGCCAGTGACAACCAAATCACATCAAATAAATATTAAAATAATGTCTGCAAGCTCAAAACAGCACCAACTCTGTCCTAGCTGCAATCTCTGCCTCTTCTTATTGACAAAGATAAAAAGTTACCCTGCTCAACATTCTCATCATTACAGTATTCACCCCAGCCTTCTCTTATACCAACCAGCAGCATTTCCATCACCAGCAGCAACTCCACTTAAAATATTTTGTTTGTAACTTTTCATTAACTGGTTACTTCAACTACAATGCAATCTCTACAAACAGACCAAGTACCTTTTAGGCGACAACAAATTTTGTAATAACTCTTCTTCATCTCTCTCTGCCATTCTTTTTGGTTATATGAGGTAGGGAGGGATGGGATCACCACAGTGATGTAAGATATATGTAATACAGTGAGACAGGAAAGGTAGTATGGCTCACGTTGACTCTTAGACCCCACAGAGTGGAACAACACAATCACTGCATAATAAACACAACACAACATTTCAACCCGGCGTGACAGTAATAAAATGTGGATCGGTTGAACCAGCTGGATTTGTTTCAGCTGGAGTTTGTGAGAGTGAGGGATGACATGACTGAAGTGTCTAAGATCTTGAATGGTTTGGTAAGGAGGACGTGGAAAAGGTGTTTCCTCTTGTGGGTCATACGTGAACTCGAGAGAACTGCTTTAAAATTAGATTCACCCTTTCAGGACAGAGATGAGGAGATTTATTTCCTCACAAAGGGCTGTGCAACTTTGGAACTCTCTGCCCCAGAAGGTGGGCTCAATGAATATTTTTAAGACACAGGTTGATAGATTCTTGCTAAGGGACGTTGGGGGAAGATGGAACACAAATCACTAACAGATCAGGCCTGGCCTTATTGAATGATGGAGTGGACTTTGAGGGGCTGAATGGTCACCTCCTGCTTCTTTCTCACATGACCCAGGACTAAGAGCTTTGTTGAAAATTCATTCACTGGATGTAGGTGCCACTGGCTATGGGCAGCATTTATTACCCAGAGGGCAGGTAAGAGTCAACCACATTGCTGTGGGTCAGGGGTCACATGTAGACTAGATCAGGAAAGGATGTCAGCTTCCTTCGCTAAAGGACATCAGTGACCGAAATGGATTTTTCCTGACAATCGAGAATAATTTCATGAATAGAATCATAATTCTAGATGATTATTAAATTCAAACTACTGAATCTGACTGACCATGTGGCTGTCCGTGAATCCAATACAAGTGAATAGAAACATTGCTCAGAGTCTGGTTCTGGAACATTCAACACAACCAGGAAATGGAAAGTGAATAATTAGCTGAAAACAAGGCCACTGCTCTGATAGGAACAAAACCATTCAATGTTCAGCTATTGACCATTATTGACTCACAGAATATTCTAACCTGCAGAATCACAGTAAAAGGGAAAAGTAAACAACATTCTTGGCAAAGACATAATGAACCAACTGCTTGTATAAAACAGCTCTGAACAAATGGGCTGAATCCTCCACAAACTGACAAATCAGATTTGTAGATAGAGATTGGAAATCTTTAGAAAAAAACCCTTCCCTGTTGATGGTGTGTGCTAGAAACCATTCTCAGAGTGATCTGCCACTTATTTCCTTTGAAGAGAATCTGTTTCCCCTCACAGAAGGAGGTGTGTTGCTCACTTCCAGACTGACTTACAGACAAAGGAATCCTGATCTGAGACTCGCAGGTTAATTAGGCTATGAGTGACAGTCCACTGCACACAACAAGAGCTCAGACCACAACAGATTCTAGTGAAACCAACAATGCAATGAAAAAGGCGAATTGCTCTTTATAATCATGCAGCCTCTCTCAATCAAATAATCCCAGTCAACTTCTAAACATTTTAAAACTATTAATATCAATGAATATATATTTATTTCCATTCCTAATTTCCTCCAAAAAATGCATCTGATTATTCTCTTCAAAATATATTTTAAATGGTGAATTCCAAATCACAATTCATTTCCAATTATTCTTAGAGCAAAACAACTTGCAAACTAAAATAGTTTTCATGTCAATAACGACACTGGAAACTTTGTTATGTAGTTTAACCGTATGTCCAAATTATGTTTTGGTTCATTATTGTAGTGAAGCTAAAATTAAAATCTATTTATTTTCTCTGATATCCTTCCATTACTTTATTCCCGAATAACAATGAATGACGTAATGGGTCACAAGCATTAAAATAAAATCGAATTTTCAATGCAAGAACTGATACAAATAATCACATATTATTCAGTTCATTCATTGTCGTTGATTATCAGTTATTTTCATTGTATGATCACGTTAAATTCACTTAAATAATCACAGTACAATTTTCACCTCTATAGATAAGTGAAGTGAATGTCAAATTATTAATATTTCAAGTCAAACCAAATTCACATTTTGTTCTGTTTTATTCAAGGAATGATGGAATATATTACATTATTATGAGAAACAGGAATAAGTGAAGGTGGTAGCTCTCAGATGTGAAGCCTTAAATCCAAAGGGCCAGGTGGTAGTTACAGTGGGGGAGGTACCTAGTCTCTCTCTCTCTCCTCAGAAAGCAGTGAGGATGGTGACACTGGCAGGAACGGGTTAGATGACAAAGCGCCTACGTATGGACAGAGGGACGGCAATGGGTGGGATGACCCACCGCCCTGTAAGGCCCAGAAGGCCGTGTCTATAGCATCAAAGCTCAAACTTGGACAGACAGGAGGGGGGGGGGGGGGGGGGAACAAAGGGAACTGACAGAAACTAAACCTGAACCGTTCACCCGCTGAACGACAGATGTTGGTGAATGAACACCCAGCCTGATAGAGAAATGGTAATAATGGGCCTTATTGGGACAATATGGATGAATTAGTAGAGGTACACAGTCTCACCGAAGATGATGTATGGACCCTCCCTCGGGCCAAGACGCCCTGAAGTGTACAACAGAAACTGTCCCTGCAATGAGAGGATGGGGTGCAAGCCGGTTCCTCCCAGATTACAGCCAATCAGTGTCTCCAGGCATTTACAGATATTGCAGGGACACACTGGGGACGGGACAGGCTGAATGGGCTAAAATAACCTTGGTGACTCAGGGGCCCAAGGATAATATCGAGGATGATACAGAGAGGAAGCCTGAGGTGTGTACGGACCACGGGGGATTACCAAACCCCAAACTGTGATGATGAAATAGGTTTGATGTATTTAAAAGATAACATGGGATCCTATTTAACTGTAATAATAAACATAGGATTCCCAGTGGGAGATAATTCTAACCACACTCTGAATTGCGTCATGAGAGCTGAGGCAAATGCAGAAACACAGGGGAATAGCTGCAGTACAGGGAGGGTAATCAGACCCACAATGTTACAAGGGAAGCAGGAAAGGGTACATAGACAAGGAACGTAGGCACAGAGATGGAGATAGGTGTTCATATTGTGAGTGGCCTGTGTTCACCTAAGTATATGCATAGCCCATGAATATTCATTGACGCGCTGTTGAAGGGCCAAAACTGCATGATGCTAACACCGGAGCATCTTTGTCAGTTACCGATAAGGATTTACCCCTCACCCCTTCAATCTCTAAAATGAGAGCAGTCGGAGAGGGAACCTAGGAAGATGGATGAAGCAAACCTGCCCCGATGTAGACCGGGAGTATGACAAAACGTATTCAGATATGGAGGTGTGAAACTCAAGAAGGGACCTTCTGGGAGTTGCTCCTATTTATTCTAAAATGGCAACTATTGACATCAACACCCGAATTTAAACATGGGGATGCTCTGGCCAGGACTGGGACAGAAAAAAAAGGAGAGGCAACCTCTCCGGAGTAGCTACATTGCAGGGAGACTGGGACAGTCAGAGAATCTGGTGGGTTATAGCTCGGATCCTCTCAGCGGTGTGCGTAACTCAAACAGGAAAGTGGGTTGTTATCTATCGACTCTGTAGAGATCGAGGGCCCTCTCACTCCCCACACAAACAGGATCTCATCAAAACTGGGGATGAGGGGGCAATAATTGTGAGAGTGACAGATTGACAGAAGCTGGAAATAGTCTGGGTCCATACCTGTGGACATTGAATGGCAGATGAAAGTGGTGTTTGCTGACTGAGGAGAACAGGCAACCAGGATACTATTACCTCAGGGATCCTGCAATATTCCCGTATATCCCACCGATGTGTGTTTGATGGATTTAGTCACACTGATCTTACCAACACCTCATCACCTCAAACAGTGACAAAGAACATATCCAGATATTATACAGAGTATTGGATCAGGTTAGCCAGGCCAGGCTTAAAGTTAAGGCACAGAGAGTGCAACTGGGAAGGTAGGGAGAGATGGAACTGGGACATCATATTGGGGAGATCAAATCAGGAAGGAAGATGGGATAGTCCCAGCGGGAACAAAAACTATGATTATAAAACTATCCACCCGCACACTGTAAAGGGATCAGGCAAACTTTAGGATTGTTTAATTATTGTGGGAATTTTGTGAGGAATTATCCAGAAATAGAGAACCATCACGAGCCCTGGCAGAAGCGCGGACATTAACCAGGGGTGAGGGAGGCAAAATGCACACAGTCAGCATGCCTTTGGTATAGTTCAGGACTGGGCTCGGTGAAGGTGTATCACCCTGTCTGGGGGCCACATTGAGCATGAAGGACAGGTCAGAGAGTTAGTGGAAGCAGCTAACTTTCCCAGTGAAGCAGCAATAATGAAGATTAGAGCTCACAGGAAAGTAGAAACCCCACACCAATGAGATAGTTGGTGAGCATGGGTGAGCATACTTACTGAAACGGTGGAGACATTTGAGGAGGATGCAGTGGCAGTAGCTGCAGAAGCAAGAAAGGAAAGTTTAAAGACATTTCCAGAAACAGTCCTACAGCAGGAGAAACAGGAATGGGAAAAGGGTGGGGCAGTAATAGGACATAGGATGATCTAGCAGTGCCACTGTATAAGACAAACATTATTAAAAACATATCATGGGCTGGCCCATATTGAGCAGGATAAAATGCATTATCGGATGATCAACTACAGGGGTGTTCTGGAACAAGAAGGTTTTGTCGAAGGGGTGTAGTCTGTACACAGTGTGAGCCAGTGAAAACAATCAGGATAAAATGGAGGAAGCCGCAGGGACCCAGGGGCCCACGGGAACAATTACAGATGGATTTTACGTACACCCCCATCCCAATCCCAGGGAAGGAAATCCTGCTGGGTCTTAATAAACAGGTTTACTCAGTGGGCGGAAGCATCCCCTGCAGATTCTGACCAAGGGGCACATGTTCCAGGAAACGAAGTTAAGCAGCTCTGTGGCCTGTTTGGTACTGAGCATAAATCCCATCTCACATACCACCCCCAGAGCTCAGGGACAGTAGAAGGAATGAAGCAGACACTGAAAGATAGTCTTACTAAGGCCCTGACAGAGACAGGCAGGGATGGGTTAGTGTACTCCCCACAATCCTAATGAAACTGACTTCAACCCCAGCAAAGGGAACAGAGCAACCCCCCTTTGAATTAGTGACCGGTTGGACTATGCAGATGCCAGAGGGTATGGTATTGGGAGGGCAGGAGATGTACAATGGCAAGGATAGGGTGAAACAATTTGTGAAAGAACTGACAAAGCAACTGCATGAGCTGAGAGGGGAAGTTGCAGACGGACAGAGAATCAGAGACTGGGAAATGGAGCTCACAAACATCCGAGCTGACAGCCCGAACCCAGGAGATCGGTCAGGGGGGAAATATTAATGGAACGTATGGAAGAAACACATCAAAATGCTGGACTTGGCTGGGGGAACCACAGAATTCCAGAGAGGGAACTCTTCCATCATGCATTAGTAAGAAGCTCTGAATAAACATTGGTCGTGCTGCTCAGCACAGAACTCAAGGCTGCTCTTTGATATTTCTCCCAGCAACAGATGTGCTGGGGCATGTTGCCGGCTGGAGGTCTGTGACCAGTGCCTCTGTTCTACAAGGGTCAGAGCTGGGACATCTGTTGTTTGTAATACATATAAATGATTAGCATGAAAATGTAAACAATTTAATTAGCAAGTTTGTAGATGGCACAAAGTGAAGAAGTTGTGAATCGTGAATAATGTTGTCAAAGGAAACATCAAGGACTAGATCAGTTGGAAGGTTATGCGGAGAAATTGCAGATAGATTTAAATTCAGACAAGTGTGACGTGATGCGTTTTGGGCGGCTCATTGTAAGAGGAATGTATACACTAAAAGGAAGTGCCCTGAGCAGCATTGATATACAGAGGTGCAAGTTCACAGCTCTCTGAATGTGGTGAAGGAGGTGGATGGCAGGCTTGCCTTCTTCTGTCAGGGGACTGTTTATAAAACTGTCATCAGGCCACCTTTGCAGTATTGTGTGCTGTTTTGAGCACCGCATTATAAGGAGGATGTGGAGGCTTTGGAGAGGGTGGAAATGGGTTTACCAGGATGTTGCCTGGATTGGGAGAGGTTGGAAAATCTTGGATTGTTGTCTTTGGAAAGTCAGTGGCTGTGGAGTGATCCGAGAGGCACAGACAGAGTGAATAATCTGAATCCTTTTCCAAGTGGAAACGACCAATTCCACAGGCCATAGATTTAAGGGGAGAGGGGGCAAGTTTAAAGGAAATGAAAACCGAAAGAACAGCAGATGCTGTAAACCAGAAAGAAAAACAGAAGTTTCTGGAAAAGCTCAGCAGTTCTCGCAGCATCTGTGAAGAGAAATTAGTTAGCATTTCTGAGGAAGGGGGACTGGACCCGAAACATTAATTGATTTTTCTTCACAGATGCTGCATGACCTGCTGAGCATTTTCAACAACATCTGTGCAAGTTAAAAGGGAGTTGTGTCAGATAAGTTTCTTTTGCAGAAGGTGGTCAGTGACTAGAATGTACTTGCCTGAGAGATGGTAAAAACAGAAACAATCACAATGTTTAAGAGACATTTGGACAGACAGATAAGCAGGCATGGGTTGGCAGGGATATGGATCATGTACAGGCAGATGGAATCAGTTTGGAATGGCATCATGATCCGCACAGGCATGGTGGGCCGATTATTCAGGTGCTGTACTGTTCTGTTTTCCAGGGGGTAGAATGATAATATTTTGAGTATAATATGTCTCTTCTTTAGAACACACAGTAAGTTGATGTATTTTGAGAGAAGCAATGTAGAAAGGGAATATATGTTTGAATGGCACAGACACAGGGAGCAGGACGGCAGGAATGCGGGACAATGTGTACAAATCCTTAAAGGAGAGAGAACATAAAGTGTTTTGAGTAAACGTATACGATGCTGGGCTTCATTAATAGAGGGAATGATAACATACTCATGGAAAGGATGCTGACCATTGGCAAAGTTCTAGTTAGGTCACAGTCAATCATTGCATCCAATTGTGGTCAACAGATTCCTGGTCAGGATGAGGAAGTTAAAATACCACAGAGGGGTCTGTTCCATACTTTGCTTCTCTTTCAGGATGCATTGGTGACTCAAGGGTTAAATATTCTCCTGCGAAAGGTCTTACTGCCGTATTGTAAGAGTACAAGGCCTGTACTCTTCCAATACAGACTGAACACCTCAGTAGGCGTGAGGCAGACCGTATCTTCGAAATAGAACCTCTTGGAGCCACACATGTGGATTCCACCATAACCCCAGACAGAGCAATTTACCCTTTCCAGACAAGACTGAGAGCCCTGGGCACAACCCTGTTAAACTGCCTCCTGCTGTCATTGTCTCACTTCCCCTCCATATGAGCAGAGGTAAGTGAATCCCCCATTTACTGAAAGAAGAACCCTTCTGCCTTAATCTCTTCCCATCAACATATAATCATGGACAATACGATAATCAGTTTCTGTAATCCATCACACATTATCACAGGACATTGGCATTCACCAAGATTTGTAAATTCATAATTACCAGCTTTAAACTATGTAGTAGTAATCGCCCATGTGACTGATGTGCCTTTGTCTAATTCTTATTAAATATACTGTCTCTGTGGGTAAGGCAGAGGTTCGTGAAGATGAGTCTACAGGTAGACACTCAGCTACTTTAGAGATGCTTTGAAACTCTTGCCAGCTGTCCGATAATAAAGCTACTGCTGTTGTACAGGAAAATTGTGTCGTCTGGATTTGTGGAACAAAACAGACATTAACAAGGAAGAATATGAGTGATCTTCAGGGTGTGGAGTACAGACTTACTGGAGTGGTTCACTGATGAAGAAAATGCAGTCACTGGATTGATTTGAAGAGATTGCTATTTTCTTTGAAATAAACAAGTTAAATACATTTTTGATAAAGCCGTATAAGATTATAATAGACCTAAATATAGCAGACAAAAATATTTGTATTTGATAGGTGATGGCACAAGAATTAAGACCAGATGTAAGATTTCGAGACAGCGGAAGATGAGCAAGTGTTTCTGTTGACTGTATTGGCTGGAAGTATGCAGAACATGTTGCCTATTATGGTGGTGCAAGTAGAGAAGATCAATGATTGATAAAAACAATTAGATCAGTTCTGAGGGAAATAAACTTGCAGAGTTTGGGGTACGTATGGGGAATGAGAATATGGGATTCTGCTACAAAGAGCCAGCTTGGATTTGATGGGCCTCTTTCTGAGCTATAATGATTTTATTTGGACTTGCTTAACTTGCTCTGGTCACCAATTAAGTTGTCATTTAGGTAAATCTGCTCAGTGTTCCTACTCAGACCAATACAGGCTGTCCCTCCACAGAAGGAGATAATGTTTACTACTTTATACTGGCTTCTTTTGGTGTGTGTGGGGGAGGGGGGTGGGGACCGAATGGTGTGTGTAACAGTCTACTAGCATTTATTTGAAATGGCAAAACACCAGTGCAGCTAGACTAGGGATCGACTCTGGAAATGTGGGGAATGCCAGAAGTGAATTCTTTACCCATCCCACCTGGAAACTGGCCAAATCAGTCAGACTGGGGAGAAGCTGTTCATCTGGTGTGTGTGTGTGTGTGTGTGTGTGTGTGTGTGTGTGTGTGTGTGTGTGTGTGTGTGTGTGTGTGTGTGTGTGTGTGTGTGTGTGTGTGTGTGTGTGTGTGTGTGTGTGTGTGTGTGTGTGTGTGTGTGTGTGTGTGTGTGTGTTGGGAGTGGGGGGGGTGTGTGGGGGGGTCGGTGGGAAGGAATTCACTCAGGCATCCATCCTGCTGAGACACCAGTCAATTTACTGATAGCCACAGTTGAAAGATTGTTTTCTCTTTTTCACGCCAAGTAATGAACAATGGTTTTGGCAGCTGATAAAGTTGTGCACACAGAGATCTTAGCTTTGGAAATGTTCACAACATTGTTGAACATGTACAGATTCACACTGGGCACAGATTTTTATTTTCCTTTATTCATTCACATGATGAGGGTGTCGCTGGCCCGGCAGCATTTACTGCCCATCCCTAATTGCCCAGAGGGCAGGTAAGAGTCAACCACAATCTGAGGTCAAAATGTTGGCCAGACCAGGTAAGGATGGCAGCTTCCTTCCTGAAAGGGCATTAGTGATCCAGATGGGGTTTTCTGACAATTGATTAATGGTCATCATTAGACTCTAAATTCACAAGTTTTTGTTTATTGAATTCAAATTCCCCCATCTGCTGCAGCAGGCTTTGAACCTAGAACACTATCTCGGGTTTTAGATTAACTGTCTCGCGACAATACCACTCGGCCAATACTTCCCCACATCGCTGTCCATCTGCACAGTGAACAGCGGTTTTCTGGGTAATCACACATCCGTTTGCTCAATGATTGCAGGAGTTGGATGTTGATGGGCTATTGACATCCATCTCGGAACCATGTATTCTGGGGTTTGTTTCTGATGGTGATTGGAAACACCATCAGTCTTGTTATCTTTTGGGGATAAAAACAGTTTCAGTTAGCTTTCTGTTAAATGCATCACAATCAAGCCGCTCCCAAAACTCTCAGGCAGATTAGTTTCTTTTGAAGGACTCTCCATCTCCCCAACCACTCCATCCTCACTCCAACAATACAATAATCTCACAGAGTCTATTTATGATTACGAATGAGACAATCTGATCAGCTGCTTCTTCCCCAACTCCTATGTCAAGTTGGATCTTAATCTCCTCTTGCTGCAGTTGTGATCCTGCATTATTGTACAGTGTTGCTTGTATTTCATGTCTTGGCCTAATAGCGATCATGATACTGCATGTAGCTTCTTGTGTATGGGGCCGACAGTGTAAGAGTTTAGCTCTTTCCTTCCACCAGCAGCAGTAGAATTGTACTCCAACAAAACTTACAGAATCACGGCCCCACATATTCCCCAACTTACCTCTTACCATCAAACCAGAGGATCAATCCTCGTTCAACAGAGAGAGTTCAGGAGGGCATGTCAGTAACAGCAGCATGAATAACTAAAAATGAGGTGTTAACCTGATGAAGTTACCAAAGAGGACTACTTGTGTGCCAAACAGCATAAACAGCAAGTCATAGACAGAGTGAAGCAATCCGGGAAACAACAGAACAGATCAAAGATCTGCAGTCCAACCAAATCCAGTTGTGAACGAAGTCAGAGCACAGCTGGAGTTCGGAGGACAGTTCTCTTCAAGATATTAACCAACACGAATGTCAGACTGGATTAATTATCATAAAATTCAAGTCCGTTTGATATTCATACATTTACAATCAGTGTTCAATTCACCAAAAGTAGCTGAAGGTAAAGATAATCTTCAAGTGATTGTAACAGTGGAGACATCTGAATACTTGATCAGCAAATTAAAGCCTATTGTGTTAAGATAGTAATAATTTTAAAGATATTTTTTAAAAGTAAGGTGACTTGCGTATAATGGAGGAAGTTGATTGGTCGGTAGCTGATAATCTTGTTTTAATCTGAAGTTAATTTAGGATTAATTAACAAATAAACATAAGGTAGGGAATCCCAGCCCCATGGAGTGTACATCCAGTTCCATGTGGGAAAACCAGGACACTTCTTGTGTAAGCGACAACCACACAAGAGGGGACACGGGAAATGTCAGGAACACTCGTTTGACCACGGTTAAAGTATAGCACACACTTCTGATCCCCACATTCCAGGGTTGATGTGATCACACCAGAGAGGGTACAGAGGAATTGATCAGAATGTTTCTACAATTGGAAAATTTCTGCTCTGAGGAAAAGTTGGATAGGCTGGGGATGATTTCCGAGGAGGATGAGCTGAGATTTAATTGAAGTGATAAAATGCTGAGGAATCCAGATCGAGTGGATAGGAAGGAGCTATTCATAACAGAGAGGTCAGAAACTGGAGGCTTTAGCTTGAACTAATTCTCAGAAAGAAGGGGAGGGGAGAATTCATAACACGCAAAGATGGTGGGGAGCAGGAACTCACTGATGGGGTAGTAGAGGCAGTAACCAGCATCACATTAGAATAAAAGGACATAGATGTAACTGAAATGCTGGAACATGCAGAGCAATGGACTAAAGTCTGCAGAATGGTATCAATGTGATTTATTTGACATTTCTCCAGAATATTAAATTCAAGTCTAATTTGTGAATTTATGAGCATCATCAGACTTGATATCCAAATGTCGGAATAAATTTATCAGAAAGTTGCAGCACAAATATAGGGCACTTGACCCATCCTCTATATGTTGGCTGCAATAGAACTATCCAGGCTTTCTGTACTCACCAATTGCAGAAACAATTTCAGACTCTGAACTCGGCCCTAAGTGTTATAATCTGTTTTGTTTTCATTGACAGCTGCACTCCTTGTTTACTTGTATCTTTCCCAGCCCTAACTCATTCCCCGTGGCCTTGAGGGACTACCATTTCTGCTGTTTAATCTCTCGTGCCTTCCCCCGTGTGACAGACTGCCTTTTCGTCCTTGTCTGACCCCCAACTTCCTCACAACCTGTTACATTTCTGATGGATCCACGGCCTCTGTGACTTCAATGTGTCCCCTGGGTCAGTGGCACGAGTTTTGAATTATCTTCCTCCAGAGATAATTGGAAATCTTTCTGGTTGCAGTTTCCCCCAGATTTTATTTTTAAAAGCAGGGCATTTGTATCAGAGTCAAATATTCGTGAGACATCATCCACAATTCCGAGCATTTGGATGTAATCTGTGACCCTCCCACAGATGTGCAGGTTTGCTCTATTGGACGTGCTAACATGGCCTGTAGTGTGCAAATTCGGCGGGTTGGGTTAGCCATGGTAAATGTGGGGTCATGGAGGTAGGGTGGGAAAGCAGGTCCTTGCAGGCTCGATGGATCGAATAGCCTCTTTCTGCACCTACGGGATTCTGGAATCCTAACTAGTTGTGATTGTCGTCACGTTTTCCTCATGCCAGGTTCATTCAACTCAGGTACACACGCTGCCTGTGGGTTCTCACATTATCCTTTCCTTCTGTTTTACAGCAATTACACACTGTACGTGAGGGTGGGAATGAATTTGTCAATACAAATACTTCAACCGAAATCCGCACAGGTCAGGAACTGTTTCTGCTGCTGGCATCACTCACAAGGAACCGAAAAATAATAACGGATTCGTCACAAATCTTACAGGAACATAGAGATTATAATTACCAGGAAAGGCTTAACAGCTCAAAATGTTTTTCTCAAGAAAAGAGGAGGCTGAGGGACAACCTGGCATAAGTAGGAAGCTTTGTTTTTGTGGGTTCAGAGATTTGAGGTTGGAATCGTTGGGTCTGAAGTGTGGTTCATTGCCCCAGGTCAAAGTTGCGATCTAAATGTGTATCTTTCTTTTGTCTTTATATCTGAGTTAACAATCAGATGGACAGGTCAGTCAGTGTCTGAGTGTTTTTCCAAATCCCTGATCCCAAATCTGCCTCCCCCCACAATCTCAAGTGCCTCACCACTCACTGGGTCACGGAGAAACTCTGCCGTTACAATGAGAGCTTTCTTTGCTGTCAGCGCTCCTAGTGCTTCCCCTAATCCCCACTTCCCTTCATTAAATCCCAGCTGCCTCTAGTCCAGCCTCATGGGCATGTTGAAGAGCATGACAGAAGATTGGATTGAAACCGAGAGTTCAATAGCCAGAATGAAAGAGGAAGAAGGAAATAAACGGGGTTTGTGGATCCCAGGGAATACAGATTCCAGGCTGAGTCCTTTGTGGGCATTCCCGCAGTAATACGAGACAGCATTCCATGATGAGAGTTAAACCCGGGTGGCAAGACAGGGAGCCACTGAACATTAGCAGGTTTAGTTCAAACATAGGAGGTTTGTTCAGTCAGTAACAGTGTGTTAGACGTGGATGTGAAGTGCTGAAAATGTGTTGCTGGAAAAGTGCAGCAGGTCAGGCAGCATCCAAGGAACAGGAGAATCGACGCTTTGGGCATGAGTCCTTCTTCAGGAATGAGGAGAGTGTGTCCAGCAGGCTAAGATAAAAGGTCGGGAGGAGGGACTTGGGGGAGGGGCGTTAGAAATGCGATAGGTGGAAGGAGGTTAAAGTGAGGGTGATGAGGTGAGGGTGATAGGCTGGAGTGGGGGTGGGGGCGGAGAGATCAGGAAGAAGATTGCAGGTTAGGAAGGTGGTGCTGATTTCGAGGGTTGGGACTGAGACAATGTGGGGGGAAGGGAAATGAGGAAGCTAGAGAAATCTGAGTTCATCCCTTGTGGTTGGAGGGTTCCTAGGCGGAAGATGAGGCGCTCTTCCTCCAACTGTTGTGTTGTTATGGTCTGGCGATGGAGGAGTCCAAGGACCTGCATGTCCTTGGTGGAGTGGGAGGGGGAGTTGAAGTGTTGAGCCACGGGGTGGTTGGGTGGGATGGTCCGGGCGTCCCAGAGGTGTTCTCTGAAACGTCACCTCTCCTACTGCTTCCGTGTAATCCCCACTTCCTTTCATTAAATCCCAGCTACCTCTATTCCACGGGCATGGGCATGTTGAAGAGCATGACAGGAGAATGGATTGAAACCGAGAGTTCAATAGCCAGAATGAGAGAGGAAGGAGGAAATAAACGGAGTTTGTGGATCCCAGGGGATACATACTCCAGGCTGAGTCCTTTGTGGGCATTTCCGCAGTAGTGCAAGACAACATTCCATGATGAGTGTTAAACCCGGGTGGCAGGTGAGGGAGCCACTGAATATTAGCAGGTTTGGTGTAAACACCGGAGGTTTGTTCAGTCAGTAACAGTGTGTTAGACATGGAGGTGAAGTGAAAGTGAGGGGAAAAGTTGCCAGAAGCTGCAGATAGACAGCTTTCATTGGAACAAGAGGAGACCATTCAGCCCCTCAACCCTGCTCTGTCATTCAATGGATCATGGCTGATTTGTGGCTTAACTTGCAATTTTCAAAACCTGCTAAATTAATCAATAAACTCCTCTGCAACAGACAAGATGAATATTGAAAAACTAACCATCTGCAAATGCTGGGAAATCAGAAACAAAAACAGACATTGCTGGAAAAATTCAACAGATCTGGCAGCATCTGTGGAGAGTGAACCTTTCGGAACCAGTGACCGGTCAGGTGACCAGCTGCAGCTGACCATTCTGCCTTTTCTGTAACACTATCTGGAACAGGATCTGATGCGAGGGGGATGAGACTGCCAATAACAACTGAGAAAACAGGAGGACGTGCTCAATCAGAATAAAACCCATTTTGGTCTTTCACTTTTAATTCAACTACAAACATTATTCATTATTATTTCTGAAATATGATAATAGACCAGAAATCAACTCTTCATGTTATTGGGCCTGTGAAACTGTTAATTCTGACCTTGACCAGCCGGCATGTGAATCCAGACCCTGAATAACGTGGTTGACTCTGAATGATCTCTTGGGCAGTCAGAATGGATGACAAATGCTGACCCAGCAAGTGATGCCGTGATCCCATGAACAAACAAAACAAATCCAATCGCTGTGGTTACTTGTAAACTCGCTGGTGTTTCATCAAGCTGGATATCTGAGTGAATTTCTTCCCACACTCAGAGCAGGTGAATGGCCTCTTCCCAGTGTGTATTTGCTGGATGGTGTACTGAACCCAGTCCTCCAGTGAGAGCACCTAAATGGTCTCGCACTGGTCTCCTGTGACAGGAAGAGGTGATATTTACCATCCTGGGGTGGTGAGTGGCACGGTGGCACATTGGTTAGCGCTGCTGTCTCACAGTGCCAGAGACCCTGGTTCAATTCCCGTCTGAGGCGACTGACTGCGTGAAGTTTGCACATTCTCCCTGTGTCTGTGTGGGTTTCCTCCGGCTGCTCCTGTTTCCTCCACAGTCCAGGTTAGGTGAATTGGCCACGCTATATTGCCCGTAGTTTTAGATGGAGGGGCATGGGTGAGTGCGCTTCGGCGTGTCGCTGTTGACTTGTTGGGCCGAAGGGCCTGTTTCTACACTGGAAGTAATCTAATCTAATCATACTGTGTAAAGATACCTCCAAGAGGGATCCAGTGCGAGTTGATTGGGACAAACTGTTCGCATGCATGAAAGAATCAATAATGAGGAGGCACCGATGTCAAGGGATTGACAAAAGAAGCGCATGTGACATGAGACAAAACATTTGCATGCAGAGAAAGTTTTATGGTCAGAAATGCACTGCCAAAGAGTGTGGTGGAACCAGGTACAATGAAGAGAATCGAAGTGAACAGTTATTGGAAGAGGACGAATGGGAAGGTTTATGGGGTTAAGGTAAAGAATGGCATTCAGTGAGGTGATGAGCCAATCAGCCTCCTTTTGTCCTTCTGTGAACATTTAATTCTGAGCCCTCGAAGGAAATATCAGAGCAGGGATTGTGAAGGGGTCAGATTGAATGACGGTCTCTGTGAACAAAAGTGAGACACAGACACAGAGGGGTTTTGGGATGGATTGAATCAAATGTTATCAATTTGAATGGACCCCAACACTACAGCAGTTACAAACGGGAGTGATCAAGACAGTGGAATTAGAGCAGCAAATACATCTTAAACATTTATACAGCTAAAGGGAATGCTGGGTAAAGATACCATAGTTAGTGCTGATTTCATTCCAGATACACCAGCCAGGGAGCACATCTTCCTGTATCTGTCCTATCGAGCTCTTGAAGAATTTTGTTCATTTCAAGTGTTTCATTTTGGATACTCCAGAGAAGACAGTTTCATGCTCTTCAATCTCTCCAGCCAGGGCAATGCTGTCGTCAGAATTCAAGTCACTGGTGCATGTAACTGGCTGCTTCATGGACTGGAACTGGCAATTGAGACTGTAAGGTTACTATATAAAATATCTTCGACTGTATTGCCAGATTGCCAGACACATGAGGGGCTTTAAGTAAAAAACTCAACTTACGGGCATTGAGTGTTAGAGCACTTCCTGTTGTGGAGACATCCTGTTCAGGTACAATTTATTGATAACTGTTAGAATTAACCTGCACTGGCTCCGTAGAAGTGGTCAGAGCATTATAACTGTCATTGGAGTAGGTAATAAATTTCTCATGGGTTAAAACATTTAAATGATAGAATAGGTGTGGGTTCTTCTGGTAAAGTGTGCAAAGTTTTTCAAAATGTTCCTAATTTACTTTCAGAAACAAGTGAGAGAAAGGCACATTACTGACGTCATTGAATTAGTCCAAATTTAGAAGTTCAGGAGAACTGATGGGAAAGCTGGTTTTGGGAGTTGTAATAATGACAGGGAAAAATTGTTTTACAGAGAGAGAGAGTTGACAGATGGGAAACTCAGCTTTAACATCACATCAACTGCAGAGTAATCCAATTCTGCAGGTCCTGATCCTTATCATTAATAAGGAAGGGGAAAGCGGCATTCCCAGCCCAGAGAAATCATTCCCATGTTTCGCATGTGGTCGAATATTTAACCGGTCATGTGAACTGGGAAGACACCATTATGATGAGAAAATACCTGAGCATAGACTGAACTGCTTTTCAAACAACATGAAATATACTTTAATCTGCTGTGCATTTCAGTCATCACCATATCTATTGCTTATTTTCTTCAGGTCACTAATAAAACGATGCATCTAATTCTGCTGGTTCGACATTCCTTGAAAAAGTAATTGAGAATGTTACAATCTTAAAGTTAGAAGAGTCTAAGAAATGATACTCACTGATTTTTTTTTCTGTTTGAAAGAACCTAGTTCAGACATTTCAAGCGCATAAATCCTTATTCTCCAGTATTATAAAGATGAAAAAATAAGCAGTCGAAATTCCTCTTCAGCAAAATAACCAAATGCAACTTCATATTATTCATTGGTCAGTTAATCACCTACAATTGTAACTAAATATTGCAATTCATCTAAATATTGTGATGTGCTTTGAACAAATTAAATTTCTTATTACTATTCATTCTTGAATTGTCAGGAATTTGTTTTTATTTTACATCCACCTATTCATAATTCATAAGATTGATATACTTTCAAAATATCGACGTGTTCATTTGAACATTTAATTTCTCTCTCTCTCTCACTTATCTCACTTCATGCATGACAGCTTCAATACATTTTGCTAATTAACTCTACGAAACTTAAAAATGTTGTTGACTTTACTTCTTTTGTATGCAAGAAAACAATGTAGGTACACCCATTTGTTCTTTAGCTCAAATAACATTAAATTTTAAATTATTGGAAAGACTACGCTGGGGGAAAAAGAACGATTCTTCATCTCAAATATCACATTAAATGACACTTTTTCAAATCATGTGACCTCTAAAATGATTTGTATTTTAATTTCATGATAAGAAAAAAAACCTGCTTTGGAAATGTTAGAATCTGTTCCTTTTACTTCCAGCATTAGTTGTCAACGAACAATAATCACGTAATTATCAGTCATTTTGTGCAAAAACATTTTCTGTACCAAATGTCATTTATTCGACCTTTTGTTCACAATAGTCCTCACTTTCCCGGTCTAATTATTTTCTTCCTTATTCTGACATAGATGTCTAAACATTTATCACGATAAAAATTTTAAAAATCATGACTCAACAAAAAAAAACCCAGTTTTGAACTGTGTCAATTGTTGCTGAGTATTTTTTTAGAATTATTAAAGCGACTTTTTATATATTAATTTTCTGTTTATCAATCTTAATTATTACACAATCGACATCAGAGCAAAGTGCTTTCAAAATATTAAGTTAATTTATCTATCAATATTCTAGAAACAATTAACAATTACAATAATTAAACAGCACTTTGTGCTTGTTATGAAGTCTAAGTTAATGTGTTTTAATATTTTCCATATTTCTTATTGTGAATGCTACAATATAA
Source organism: Chiloscyllium plagiosum (assembly GCF_037043375.1). NCBI lineage: Eukaryota > Metazoa > Chordata > Chondrichthyes > Orectolobiformes > Hemiscylliidae > Chiloscyllium > Chiloscyllium plagiosum. The sequence continues at coordinate 78,110,776 of NW_028270158.1, forward strand.
AAACCTGTTTGGTCGGGCCAATACACCCAGAAAAGACCAATAACTGCCCTTGCGACATCCTTTGTAAATATTTGACTTTTGTTCATTTGAAAGATCACAGTCATCTCAGCCATTGATATTCAGAGAACACCAGTTACTTTACACTACAATATTTCTCTTCATTTCTGCACATTACTCAGTGGATTAGTAAGATGAGACACCTCATTATTCTTCAATTCATTAATAGTAGTTTTAAAATCAATTTGTTGCTAATATTGAATAATTGTTCAATTTGGCAAAGGATGTAAATGTGGAATTATGGTTCCATATAATAACTATTGCAAGGACTTAGCAATGTACAATCTCTCAATCATTGTGAATATTGCTTTTCAGTTTAAACTTGGAAACACTTTTGAAATGATTTGATTGTAATTCACTTAAATATTAACATTTATTGTGCTTCTAATCACAATAATAGTTGAATATTTTTCTTGTGCAAAATTATTAAAATTCCGATGAAAATTTTTGATTTACACAAAAAAAAGGATTGACATCTTTCTTGTTTCATTAAACGATCACAAGAAATGGTGGCTTCTTAAAATCAGACATTTTCAGAAAGAATGAAAGTTGTCTTCAGCTAAATAGTCACATTGACTGACCAATTCATCATTTTGGTCCAATTTACGTGTAGAACAAAAAAAAATTACATTACATTTCATAAAATGAGAAAATATTATGAACATATAGAATGATTGTATTCATTTTTATTTATCAATTTACAGTAATCACACAAATCTGTCGAGTTGACATTCCACAAATTATCATAAAAATCATATTTAATTAAGACATCTGTTAACTCCCATCATTATTGTAAATTACTATTTAATTTTCAGTAGGTTACACACAGGATCCATCCATTTAATTCCAATCCAATTATCACAATAAACATCTGATTAATTTTCACTTGAGCAACCGCAGTGAGCATATGATTGTAGACCTGCCCAGCCTGGTTAGGAACATTATGAAGGAATGTTGTGCAGCTCTGGTAGTATATCTGTTACCAGACCAGGAGGTACAGCTTCAATACCCACCTTGCACAGAGTTGTTCCAGAGCAACTCTGAATGTTGATTAGAAAATATCTAAGCATCAATTGAATTGCCTTTCAATTCAACATTAGATATGCTTCCACCTGTTGTTCATTCCAATAATCACAATATTTGCTATTTATTTTCTTTCGGTCACTAAGAAAAGAATGTATGTAATCAATATTCGTTAGAAAATATTTGAGAATGTTGCAGTCATACAGATGAAATATACAAAGTAATGATATTAATTGATTTTCTTTTGTTCTGAAGAGCTGAGTTCAAACAGCACATAGAACTTAATGCTCCAGTGCTATAAAAATGAGGAGAAAAAATAAATTTATTGTTCAGTCAAATAAACAATTGCCAATTCCTTTTATTTATCAATTTTTAATTATTGATCTGTTTATGAATTTTGTGAAATTTGTTTGTCGTTTTCCACTCACCTATTTGTATTGAATGTGAGATTAAACTGCTGTAGAACATAGAACATAGAACAATACAGCACAGAACAGCCAACGATGTTGTGCTGAACATTTGTCCTAGCTTAAGCACCCATCCATGTACCTATCAAATTGCCGCTTAAAGTTCGCCAATGATTCTGACTCTGTCACTCGCACGGGCAGCGCATTCCATGCCCCCACCACTATCTGGATAAAGAACCAACCCCTGACATCTCCCTTACACCTTCCACCCTTCACCTTAAATTTATGTCCCCTTGTAACACTCTGTTGTACCCGGGGAAAAATCTCTGACTGTCTACTCTATCTATTCCTCTGATCATCTTATAAACCTTTATCAAGTCACCCCTAATCCTTCGCCGTTCCAATGAAAATAGGCCTAGAACTCTCAACCTATCCTCGTACGACCTATTCTCCATTCCAGGCAACATCCTGGAAAATCTTCTCTGCACCCTCTCCAAAGCTTCCACATCTTTCCTCAAGTGAGGCGACCAGAATTGCACACAGTACTCCAAATGTGGCCCAGCCAAAGTCCTGTACATCTGTAACATCACTTCACGACTCTTGAATTCAATCCCTCTGCTAATGAACGCTAATACACCATAGGCCTTCTTACAAGCTCTATTCACCTGAGTGGCAACTTTCAAAGATCTATAAACATAGACCCCAAGATCCCTCTGCTCCTCCACCTTACTAAGAACCCTACCGTTAACCCTGTATTCTGCATTCTTATTTGTCCTTTCAAAATGGACAACCTTACACTTGTCAGGATTGAACTCCATCTGCCACTCCTCAGCCCAGCTCTGCATCATATCGAAGTCCCTTTGCAGCCGATAACAGCCCTCCTCACTATCCACAACTCCACCAATCTTCGTATCATCTGCAAATTTGCTGATCCACCCTTCGACTCTCCTCTTCCAAATTATTAATAACAATTACAAACAACAGAGGACTCAGAACTGATCCCTGCGGAATTCCACTTGTAACTGGGCTCCAGGCTGAATATTTACCATCTACCACCACTCTCTGACTTCGACCGGTTAGCCAGTTTTCTATCCAACTGGCCAAATTTGCCTCTATCCCATGCCTCCTGACTTTCCGCATCAGCCTACCATGGGGAACCTTATCAAATGCCTTACGGAAATCCATGCATACTACATCCACTGCTCTACCCTCATCCACATGCTTGGTCACCTCCTCAAATAATTCAATAAGACTTGTAAGGCAAGACCTACCCTTCACAAATCCGTGCTGGCTGTCCCTAATCAAGCAGTGTCTTTCCAGATACTCATAAATCCTATCCCTCAGTACCCTTTCGATTACCGAAGTAAGACTAACTGGCCTGTAATTCCCGGGGTTATCCCTATTCCCTTTTTTGAACAGGGGCACAACATTCGCCACTCTCTAGTCCCCTGGTACCACCCCTGTTGACAGTGAAGACGAAAAGATCATTGCCAACGGCTATGCAATTTCCTCTCTTGCTTCTCACATAATCCTAGGATATATCCCATCAGGCCCGGGGGACTTGTCTATCCTCAAGTTATTCAAAATGTCCAACACATCTTCCTTCCTAACAAGTATCTCCTCGAGCTGACCAGTCCGTTTCACACTCTCCTCTTCAACAATACGGTCCCTCTCGTTCGTAAATACTGAAGAAAAGTACTCATTCAAGACCTCTCCTATCTCTTCCGACTCAATACACAGTCTCCCACTACTGTCCTTGATCGGACCTACCCTCGTTCTCGTCATTCTCATGTTTCTCACATACGCATAAAATGCCTTGGGGTTATCCTTGATCCTATCCGCCAAAGATTTTTCATGCCCTCTCTTAGCTCTCCTAATCCCTTCTTCAGCTCCCTTCTGGCAATCCTGTATCCCTCCAATGCTCTGTCTGAACCTTGTTTCATCAACCTTATATAAGCCTCCTTCTTCCTCTTTACAAGACATTCAACCTCCCTCATCAACCAAGGTTCCCTCACACGACCATCTCTTTCCTGCCTGACAGATGCATTCATATCAAGGACACGTCGTATCTGTTCCTTGAAAAAGTTCCACATTTCCGCGACATCCTTCCCTGACAGCCTATGCTCCCAACTTATGCTCCTCAGATCCTGTCTTACAGCATCGTATTTACCCTTCCCCCAATTGTAAAACCAACCCTGTTGCATGCACCTATCTCTCTCCATAACCAATGTGAAAGTCACAGAATTGTGGTCACCATCACCAAAATGCTCACCCACGAACAAGCCCATCACTTGTCCCGGTTCGTTACCGAGTACCAAATCTAATATGGCCTCCCCTCTGGTCCGACAATGTACATACTGAGTTAGAAAAGCTTCCTGGACACACTGCACAAACACCGCCCCATCCAATCTACTTGATCTAAAGAGCTTCTAATCAATATTTGGGAAGTTGAAATCGCCCATAACTACTACCCTGTGGCTTCTGTACTTTTCTAAATTATGTTTCCCAATCTGTTTCTCCACATCTCTGCTGCTATTGGCGGGCCTATAGAAAACACCCAACAAGGTGACTGTTCCTTTCCTATTTCTGACTTCAGCCCATACTACCTCCAAAGGCAGATCCCCCTCGAACTGCCTTTCTGCAGCCATTATACCATTTCTAATTAGCAACACCACACCCCCTCCTTTTTTATCACCCTCCCTAATCTCAGTGTAATATTGGATACACTGAGCTGCCAATTTCTAGAGCGGCCTGCAGTAAATGATTTCAAATATTCAGTCGGCTCGAAGAGAAAGAAATTCCTCCATATCTTTCTTAAATAGGTTACTACATCCTCTGAGACTATGTTCTCTGGTCTTTGATTCTCAGACAAGGCGAATCATTCTCTCCTAAATTATCCTATCATGTCCCTCATAATCTAATGTATCTCAGTAAAGTCTTGTTACATTATTCTAAACTCCAATCAGTACAGGGGCATTATTCTCAGTTTCATCTCCCGAGAATATCATCCAATATCCAGGATGATTTGTGTTAAATCTCCCTGAACTGCTATTCCTAAAATAGGGGGACTAAATTTGTTCACATTAATCCAGCTCTGATCTGACTAATGCAATGTGTATTTTGAAAAAAAACATATGTCCCCATTCCGTTTAAATAAAGTGAAACAAAATTATTTGACTTCCCGATTACCTGCTGAAACTGGATGCTAACTTTTCATATTTCATGTACAAGGAAGCGAAGTGCTCTGTATGCTGATGCTTTGTGATATGTATTTCCCTACTTAATACTTATATCTGCCAAAACGCATAAACATCTTTTTTTGCATGTTATATGCTGCTACGTTTTTGTCCACTTGTTTATCCTGATTCTGTCGTCCACAATGTTGCTGTGCCGCCCTCATTACTTGCATCCATGTCTATTTTGTGTCATCTCCAAACTGAGCAACAGTACATTAACTTATGTTGTACAGGTGATTAGTACATGTGGCACCAATATTGTTGGCTCCGGGAATCTGCAAGTTACAGTTTACTATCATGAAAATGCCCTCATTACCTCGCCTCTCCATTCATTCCCCAATCCTCGACTAATACATACCCCCAACTGTGTTGGTTCATGCTTCTTTGCTTGTGAAGTGCTATCGTATAAAACGCCGTTCTGAATAATATTAGAAATTCAGATATATTCCATTTACTGCATTCCCCTTTATGTATTGTGCTTGTTACGATCTGAAAGTACTTGTAAACGTGTTAGGTCTGATTTCGTCTGCACAAAGCCATGCGGAATCCATTTTATTCTGTAATGCAATTCTAATACTCTGTTATTCCAAATTTAATAACAGACTAACATTTTCCCAGTGGCAGATATGCTGTCCACCTGAGCTGAATTTCTCAGACTGGACACTCACAAGACGTGACCATTGTTGAAAAAAATGTGTTGAGGAACAAATCAAAACGAAAGAGTATCCTATATCAGACAGACAACAGGGTTCAAGTGAATTTCTTGTAGGGACTTCAATAAAGTGCAGACCTGGAAGGAAAGAGGGGATATGAAATAATTTAATCTGCCAGGGCTGAAGATAATCCAAAGAGGATCTACAAGTACATATCTGTCAATGAGAACAACGCGAGAAATATTACTTGAAAGATCAAGAAGGTTGACATTGCTTTTGAGCTCATCAGATGGAAGAGGCAATAAACGAATTTTTCACATCATTTTTTATTGTGGAGACAGAGAGACCAAATGTTCACTCTCCATATGTGAAGAGGACGATACCTTTTCCGAAACTATTTGACCAAGCATCAAGAATTTGAGAGTCGGTGATGTTTCTGGCGGCTGGATTACATTCGACTCTGTCTGGCCTCATGCAACAAAGAGTCTACATGTTCTCAGGACTGGATTTTTAATATAACGAGCAGAGACTGTGTCGGCTTTGCCTTGTCGTACTGCAGCATCGGAGGTCGAAGATGACTTTATAGAGATTCATAAAATCAAGAGTGCTCTCGATAAGGCGAACAGCAAAGTTCGTTTTCCCTTGGATATGGGAGTCCAGAACTCGTAAGATTTACACTGAATGACAAGACATCCTTTTCACAAAGAGGATGGCTTGCACATGGAATCAACTGCTAGAGCAACTGGTGCGTAGAGGTACTGTTATATTATTTTATAAAACATTTGGACGTTAAGACGAAGAGAAAGTGTGTAGAGGGATTCAAGCAAGGTGGGACAGCTCAGTTTGGGAAGTCTGTTCGCCAAGGATATGTTAGACTTAAGGAGACTACAGAAATCATGGAAATACATACTGACAAACATTTCATATTACAGGAAAATAATTGCTGGATATCTCAGAAAATGTAAAAGGCGTATAAAACTCCAGACACTGGACAAGTGTACGTGCTGTGAAAAAAAGAGTTGAAAAGCTTGCAAGGACACAGAACAATCTGTTCTGACCAAGGGAACAATGTGACATTTGTTCGAAACAGCCAGCAGAGCTGGATTACCATCAGCTCAAATTATGAATCAAGATCCGAAATCAAAATCAGGTGTGAACTTCACGTTTTGATAGTATGAAAGCCAATGAAATAATCCGATGTTTTGGGATATTAATCAGGACATTTGCAACAGCTCGGACTGCGTCAGGGACGTCCAGCTCAAGAGATACTACAAATGTACCTTCCTGGAAATGTGTTTGCATGGCAGAACATCGAGGAAAACCTGGAGAGAATCTTGCCAGAAAAATCCACAAAATGAGACTTGAAAAAGCTGAGTAGTTTTGAACCATAATTACTTTTTAAGTCATTATTGAATCGGAATATAGTTGCGGAGTGGAAGATAAAAGATGGGTTTAAGAGAAACTAGTCGTAAATAGTTGTTAGTTTTCATAATCTGTTAGACATAAAGAAAAAAGTTGATATTTTCCCTTTAAATCGTGACCTTTGCGAAACGTTTTGACTATCGAATTTTCACAGATTAGAGCACTTGGTAATTTTTTTTTCGGTATTGCTGGTGTCAATTAGCATCGGTGTTTACCCTGTGTTTGTACTGAATCCCAGAGCATTATGGGAGATAAGCGCGGAAATTGCAAGACTCCTTGCTGAAATAATTGTGTCATCTCTAAATATGGGTGTGATTTAAAATGACTGGATGTTGACGAACCTTGTTGAAGAATGGATACAGGGAAAAGACTGGAATCTCCAGGCTTGTGAGTTTGAAATTGGTGATTCGCAAGTTTTTTGAAGTGGTTTTGGAAGATAGCATTTTCAGAGTCCAGGAAATATAGGGGATCATTAGCATGGTTTAGTGAGGTGGAAACTGGGGATCACAAAATTGTGAGGTTTTGATCAAGTAGACAAGAGGATTGATGAGGCAAGAACAAATATCTTTGCTTACTTAGGCTTTAGGAAAGCGTTTAACTAGATTCAACATGGAAGACTAACGAGTAAAGTTAGATCAGATGTGGTTCACAGTGAGTGTATCCAGCAAATTGGATACAAAATTCAATTAACAACAAGAGAAAGGGTGAGGTTTTGGTGTGTTATTTATCAGACTGGAGGCTAGTGACCGGCAGTGTTCTACAGGGATCAGTGATGGCTCCTTTGTTTGTGACTGATGTAAATGTTTTAGATGACAATATGGAAGGCAGAGATCATCAGTTTGTGGTTGACACCAACATGAGCGACATGCATTTCATGAGGTGACAGCATAAGTCTTTGCGTGTACGCGAAGAACATTTAAAAAGGCTTTTGGACAAATACATGGATAGCAAAGGATTAGAATGATATGGTCCAAGTGCAGAGAAATGCGGTTAATGTGGACCGGCATTATGATCAGTATGTACCAGTTTGCACCAAACGACCTGTTTCTGTGCTGAGGGACGCTACAACTCTCCATGGTGATACAGTCCACAGAGAAGAAGGTTATCTGAGGTTATAGAAGATTAAAAGAGACATTGATCATTCGGGTATATGATTAAATGAATGGTAAAGAGAAATTATCTTGAATAAATGTAACGTACTGCAGTTTGAGTCATAAATGGATGTAGCCCTTGCACAATTACAAGTGCTGCTTTGAATAGTCCTGCGCAATAGACACGTGAATAGGTCACGGAATGGTCTTTTGAAGTCGTGTCACATATCGTCAGCTTCGTTAAAATGCTGTTAGAACGCTTTCATGCGTTGCTCAGTTTTTAGTGTTGAAGTTGGGACGTTATCCTGAGGTTGTACAGGATGTTGGCGAGGCATCTTCTGTAGTATTGTTTCTATGTTCTGGTTTCCAAGTTAGATAAAGACGAATATTAAGCTGGACAGAGTTAAGAAGAGATTTACCAATATGTTGCTAGGAATGAAGGGATTGAGCTGTAAGGGGAGGCTGGATAGGCTGGGACTTCTTTCAAAGGAGCATAGGAGGTTGACATTTACCGTATAAATGTTTTAAAATCCTGAGGGGTACAGATCAGCTCAACTGCAACGGTGCTTTCCTTCTTTGGTGTATTTCAGGACTAGTGGGCGTATTTTTAAGGTGTGAGGACAAAAGTGAAAAAAAGACATGAGGTTCACTTTGTTTTACTTTACACGGTATGTTTCCTGTGCAAAGTTCTAGAGGAAGTAGGAATGTGGATAAGGTTACAACATTTAAAAGACACTTAGATAAGTGCATGAATAGGTCATGTTAAGAGAGATGTGGGCCCAGTACACGTAGTTGGTACTACATTAGTTTCGGTAAATGGTAGCATGGACTGATTGGAACAGCGGTCTGTTTCAATGATGTCTGAGTCAATGACTCAGTTTATTTTAAATTTACAGAGTGCTGAGAGGCCTGTGCAGAGCCAATGTGGCAAAGATGTTTCACCCACTATGACACACTAGAACCCGAGGGCACAGAGACAAAGTGAAGCGATAACAATTTGGAAATGAGACGTGGAGGAATATCTTCCGTCAGAGAGTGGTGATTCTTTGGAGATAGTTGCTGTAGAGGGCTGCGGGTGCCAATTCAGTGAGCAAATGTGTGCCACGTTAGCTCATTGGTTCACACGGCTGCCTCATAGCGCCCGGGTCCCAGGTCCGATTCCAGCCTCGGGCGACTGTCTGTGTGGAGATTACACGTTCTCCCAGTGTCTGTATGTGTTTCGTCCGTGTACTCCGGTACTCCTCACAATCTAAAAGATATGCACATCACGTGAATTGGCCATGCTAAATTGTCCATAATGTTAGGTGCATTAGGCAGGGGTAAACGTACAGTTGGGATGGGTTGATCTTCGGAGGGTTGTAGTGAACATGTTGGTCCGAAGGGCCTGTTTTCATCCTGCAGGGAATCTAATTAAATCATTTAAATTCAGATTAAAATAGCTCAGGATCTTTTCCCACGACCCAATGCCCTCTGCGCCATGTCAACAGAAGTTTCACCGAGCGAGTTTGGAGCTCCCAGCCTCGGCGTTTCACGCACCTCTCTACCTTCACAGTAGGACTGCATGCTCATGGAGTTTGTCACTGGCAGGCAAAGTAGATATCCACTCGTTCATCCCACTCTCAATTTCCAATCGGATCTTCGCCACTGCGTACACAGTTTCACTGAGTCCAGGCCTGGGAACCGGTGCGATGTGAGTGTGCAATAATAGTTTCTTCCTTGTCTCACGGCACGGGTACAGTTACGATGTGAAACTTCATGTTTATTGAAATCGATATTTCAACAATATTTGTGAACTCTCGACTGTACATTTCATCTTTTATTGAAATCTATCGAATTCAGTCTTCAACATTCTCAATTATGGAATCTCCACAGCCATTGGGGACATTGAAGGTGACGATTCAAGCCAATCTCAGTGGGCTTTCCTGTTGTGCATGTGATGCGGTTCCTCGACTATCTCTGCCATTGCATTAAAGGCTTTTTGTATTGTGCTTTTTCATGTAATCGAATAATGGTTTGTCCTCTGCGTTGTGGTCAAGCAACCTCCATTCAAATCCGAGTATCTGTAATGAGCATTTGTTCCATGTTACTCCACATAACCTGTGCAAAACAAACGCAGAAAGGACACAATCAATTTTAAGATGAAAATACTCACTCAGGTGTTGATTTTAATGCTTCAAGCTGCCACTCTCAGCACCCAATCTCGGAGATTTTTCTCCCTTCAACAATCACTATTCCCCCTTTCCATTCCTCCTTCCATGTCACTGGGGCATTGGAAAAATTAACATTCACTTTCAAATTGACACCATTAAGTCTGTGTTGCAGCTGTCAATCTTGTTAGGTGAACGTGACCCAATATCACCATCAGGGCCATTAAGCCACTCAATGCTATCAGACAATGTGGTTGGGTTTTGAATCCTCACGTATAGTGTTTTATTTGCATAGATCAGAGATCATTGGAGCATTGGGTTCATGAAAAGGGCACAGAACATTATCGAGGGAATGACTTTATTGGAAAAGACCAATATCTCTGCTCTCCCCACATTTATTTCAAGTCATTATTTGTCTCTCGCTAGAGTATTGTGTATAATTTTGAAATTCACATTATAGCAGTGATATGACAACTGTGGAAACGATGCAGGAGTGATTTGCCAATATATTATCTGGATTGAAGAACTTCAACTATTAAAGTGTTTGGACAGACTGGCGATATTTTTCTGAAAGCAGGGGAAATTGAGATGAGACAGTATTGAGATGTACGAACTGATGAGCGGTAAGGAATATGTACACTTAACGAAACATTTGTTGAAGGGATCAATCATGAATGAGCCATAGATTTAAGATAAGAGTAAAAAGGTTTGGGTAGCTGCACATAAAAAACGTTATCAGACAACGAGTGGTTGGAATCTGGAACTCACTATCTCTAAGTGTTGGAACGGCAGAAATTCTCAGAAAATTCAGTGATATTCAGATGTAAATTTGTAATGCAAAAAGCACACAACGTCAAACGATGAAAAATTGGATGAGGATAATCAAGCAGTGATTTTGACAAGAGCACGCACAAGTAGCTTGCAAGAGCAGTTCGCTCTGACGTCCACTGGAGTATGGCGTTTCGTATCCTCAGCTGTCATGTGGGATGCAAGGGTTCATTTTCCCGCTGGGGCGGCCCTGACTGTTTCAGGGTTTCAAGGTTTGTGTAAAGATGTGTAGTTCCAGTGAAGTTTGCAGATGGTGTGTGGATGTTCGTTAGTGTTGGGAAGTTGGTTTGCAGCAGTTTCCTGCCCTTTCTCGGTGACATCCTCAAGCTCTGCTGTCCTGTAGCGTTTCGAATTGGTGTGATTTCCTTCCCACTGCTTTCAGTTGCTGCTTCTTGTCGTTTATTGCAGGTCCCGGTATGTTACGTCCAGGTCAACATGTTCTTTGATGGAGTCATTGGATGAGTCTCGTCATTCTAGAAAACCTCTGGCTGCCCACTATTGTCCAATTATTGTTGTGTTGTTCTGGTCGAATTTGTTGACCTCGTCATGTCTGTGCATTGCCACTCTGTACAACTGATTGTGGTGTTTACTGGATCCTCCAGAAATGCTTTGCAACAATAGATATTCCCGCAAATTCCTTGCAGACAAACAACGTTAGGAGGGCATGCCAAGACCCAACACATCAAGCAAAAATGTCTCGGAACGGACAGCCTTTGACTACTCGGATCTATGAGAGAATATAAACCGAAAGCCACATTTAGACAACAACTCACCAGAACAATGGACCCAATACCCATCATGTACAATACAAATATGGTCAAACAATGTTGCACGTAGTGAGACCAGGGAACATTATACAGGACAGACAATTCACGACACGCATTCATGAAGATCTACTTGACACTAAGCACCACTGCCGGTGTCTTCAATAGGTTGACTCATTACACTGAGTGTTGCTAATTCTGCGGCTGGAAGCTTGGATTGTATGACAGTCTGCAGCAATGGAGACGGTGTTGCTGGAAAAGTACAACAGGTTAGGCAGCATCCAAGAAGCAGGAGAATGGACGTTTCTGGCATGAGCAAGTCATCAGGAACATGCCCAAAACATCGATTCTCCTGCTCCTCAGATGCTGTCTGACCTGCTGTGTCTTCCAGCACTGCACTCTAGAATCTGATGTCCAGTATCTAAAGTCCTCATTTTCTCCTCCGTTTGCAGCAGTTGTTGGTTCCTTGAGTGAGGGATCAGTTGATATAACCAATGTAAACTTCGATTGCTGATTGAGAAATATAACCAGGTCCGTAGCTCAAAAGAGTGTTTCTGTTGTTTCTCAGGTGCCGTTCCTGGCACGGCCTCTGGCACTGTAATTATTTTGAGTTTCCTGGCTGTTCAATGTGTGTTTCTGTGATCACACAGTTGCCCGGACTCTGGGGAGCGGCTGCAGTTATCTGCGTTCGCAGCCTCGATGCAATTGATGCGGTTTGGTTCGTTCTTGATTTGTGCAACAGGAGCACAGTGATGAATCAATTGATATTGCAAGAAGGCAGACAGGCGTGGAAAATGTCGAGGTTCTGGTGATATTTGCACAGTGTTTAGAGATTACCTAGATTCAGGAGAAAAGAATGTTGAATTCTTACGAGTCGTGTTGAAGAACTGTCTGGGAAACAAATCACCAGCGGTGTGGTTTACAAGCGCACTCACAGTAACCATAATGCGAAATAAAACATACAAAAAATGAGGAAAACAGACGAAGGATGACAGTAATCATGGGTTACCTGACTTTCACTCCCCAGCTCCCCCAATTCCCACTTCCAGCTCCAGAGCCATAAGCATCAACGTTGTCCATTGGAACGACTCAATTCTTTCCTTTCATTTCGATTACGCTATTTGTTTCAGGGTTTTTTTACTTTCCTTGGAAACCATCTCTTTCATTGTGAGCATTCGGAAAGGAAGACATCCTTTTTGTTAGGGAAAGAATATGATACTAAACATGTTTGTGTCAGGCATGAGATTCCTCTGTCTCACACGTTTCTTCTACTTTCTCTCAGTTTTAATAGTGTTCTTTGTTTTGACTTCTCCGACCAAAGTGCATGACCTCATAATGCCAACATGAAACTGCATCTGACAAGTTATTCCCCATTCATTCAACCTATCTATATGCCTGTGCGAAATGCCACGTTCTCAACATAATATGTGTGAATTGTCAGCAGATTTGTGCACATTTGACTCTACCACTTGCTCCATGCTATTAATAGAGAGATAATTGAAGGCTTAAATATACTGAGACTTGCCAGACATCTGCCGTAAATACTTCTACATACTTGCTACCCTCTGAACGTAAGAACATCCTCCTCATCTGTGTCTTAGTGGGTAACACCTTCCCCTGAGATCAGAACCTCCCGTCCTGTACTATTCTGGATAGAAACCAGAGAGGAACAAACGCTTAAAGTTAAGCATAATCTCACTGGCGTCTCTAGGGCCAGTTCTGAGCGCTCTTTGTTGACCTCTGGTTGTACAAACTGCCCTGATTAGCACTTTAGTTTTGACAATGACACATCTACTTCAAAGTTACTTCAGTGCCTGTGACTGAAGTGGTGCTGAAAGGCGCTGTAAAAATACAAGAGCACCTTTGTTACTCGACCATTGCCGTTTTGTTAATCTCTCTGCTCATGGAAATGGATCATAGAACATAGATCATAGAAAAATACAACGCAGTACAGGCCCTTTGGCCCTCGATGTTGCGCCGATCCAAGCCCACCTAACCTACCTTCCCATCTACTCTATCTCTCTTCAACACAGAACATGTTCCCCTCACTGTTGATTTTAAATGATTTCCTGTTGGATGAGTTTTTTAGATTAGATTAGATTACATTACAGTGTGGAAACAGGCCCTTCGGCCCAACAAGTCCACACCGACCCGCTGTGAGGCAACAGTGCTAACCACTGTGCCACCGTGCCGCCCACTGCAACTCCAGAAAACCCGTCTCAACAACTCGGTATTTTCTCAGGTCTGCTCAATTGTTGACATGCAGGAAACTTGTGTTCTGAACGAGAGACAGATCTGACTCAGAACGATAGGTCTGTTCCTCTATCCACAGATAATAACAAACACATGGTGTATAAGTAGGTTTCACTGAGTTTATTTGATACAAGTTGTGTTTTCCATAAACGTCTTCACTCCTCGTCCTTTGGTCAGTTGCCCTGGACAGGGGCAGCAGTTCCTCCTGACCATCAACACGCCCATCCACACCGCTTTCGCCAACATCATTGTAAACATTCCCAAGAAATCTCCCATTAAACTTCTTTGCTCCAAAAAAAATATTTCCAGAGTCTGGAATCTCTCCAAAAAGTGAGATTTATTTATCTCTGGACATAATGCAAAGCAGAGGGTTGTGAAGATATTCTTGGAAAATTGTGCCAATTCGCAGATGGGGAAACTGTCAAGAAGCAAAGCAGAAATCCTAGTCT